>NC_080110.1:2748421-3059342 GCF_950005125.1 Chionomys nivalis
GCCCCCCACCAGAAAAAAATTAGGGGAGAAAGGATTTATTTAACTTGGGAGTCTAGGTTATTATCCATCATGGTCTGGAAGGCAAGGGCAGAAACCTGAGGCAGAGAAAGAGGGGGGAAGGGAGGGAAGAAAGAAGGAAGGGAGAAAAGGAGGGAGGGAGGGAGGGAGGGAGGGAGGGAGGGAGGGAACACAGGCATGCTTACTGCAAGGCCAAGCCCATGAAAGGGTGCCACCCACAATTAGGATGCATCTTCTCACTTCAGTTAACCCAAGAAATATTCCATCTAGGCAATCCCTTTCCCAGGCCATTTTACCTTGTGCCAAGTTGTTAAAGAAGAGTAACCCTCGCAGGGTGTTGTGTCCGATGGATCATTTTAAGGTGCATCTCTCTTGCTGACTCCAACAGATCTGAAAGTCCCACCTCTAGTGAACACCTTGTTTATCCATGGAACAGAGGCTTCCAAGAGATGCCCCGTTTCCAGACTGCTCTGGGTCACGTGGGGGGGGGGGCGGGAGCAGGAGCTCTGCCAGCTGAGGGGCGGGACCTGCCAGTTGAGAGGCGGGGCCGTGAGCAGAGCTTGGATTGAGCATTCTGCAGCCCTGTGCCCACTCCCAGCGCCTGCCTCCAGAGCCCGTGACAATCGCGCGCTCCCCTTCATCATGTTGTGGCCGGGCAACCAGGCACTTCGGCACTTCTCCACCGGTCAGGTAAGTCCAACCAAAGCGAGCATCCACGTCCTGGTCTTGCTTTCCAGACCTCAGGGGCTGTAGGGTCAGCGCGGCAGACGCTGGGGTGGGCAGTGATGGCCAGATCTTGCAAGAAGGGACCGCAGCATTTTTCATACTGGGCGACTTCAGAGAAGACTGCTGCGGTATCCGGGTGGGAATTGTCAAGTGAGCCTTTGTCTCTTGCGGGAAATGAGTTGCAGACGAGGTCACTGAATGTGTCAGGTCTGGCTTGGATGACAAGCTGGGGAATGACAATGGGTAAAGGAACAGGAGCTAGCATCTGTTTTCTTCCGTTTTGCATTTCAACTAAGAGGTTCCCTGGCCCCAATGTGAACGGTATAAAATCGGGATGATGAATTAGAGTGAGCACTAGGCACCGGCCTTGCATGGTCTGTCAGATGCGACCGTGACTCAGGCAAGCTCAGCATTGCAAGCAGGGACTGCCTGGTGCTTCCCACCGAGTCGCAGCGGCCAGATTTCCAGCACTGCTGGAGTAGCCACGCTGGAACGTTGTTAAACTGTGGAGTAAGAATTCCCGGCCCTGGCCCAGCCCTCAGGCTTGAGATTGCATCAGCGCTTCTAGAAACAGAACCAGAGCGGACACGTTGCAAGTGGCTCAGCCTTCAGCACTTGGGTGGGCCTTGGGAGAAGAGCCTTTCTGAGCCTAGACGATTCCGGCTGTTCAGGCCAAGGAAAGCGGCTATCCTGTGTACATAATCTCTTTTGTAAGCAGTACGTCCCGGCTGTATTATAAAGGATTTTTCCCCATTCGTTTTTCTGACAGTGTCATATGTAAAACAAGTATAAGGCAGAATCTTGAATCGTGCTAAGAATTTGTCCCTGGCTTTCATTCATTTCAAAGTTTTGTGTCGCCTAGATAAACTCAAACGTTCAGAATTCATCTTGCTCCTTAGAATGAACTCTAGTGATTTCGGGGAAGAGTCACAGTTACCTGTCTGCCCTGGGCTTTTCATTGCTCGGCTGGGCCGCCCTTGGACACTTCCTTAGCTTCTTCAACCACTCACAGACAACAAGGGGCTGTCACCTCACTGACCGTTGTCACCACCTATCAGTGAGCTGTTGGAAAACTGAAGGGAAGGAGTTTCGAAGGATGAGGATTTCCACGTGAGGTTACAGAAGTTTTCAGTAATAAAAACTTAACAGGACAGGTGACAGATAGCAGAAATAGAAACATGGCTGGGGGAAGCAGCAGGCTGTCCCAGGGGCCCACTGTCCCCAGGGGTACATGTGGGAAGGTGGCCACAGAGAGAGCTTAGAATCAGGGAGAGTTCTGCATGGTCAAAAGAAAGATGGTGAAGAACTAGGGACATTTTACTCTAAAGATAATATAGATCACGTCCTTTGGACTGTGCTCCACTCCCTAAGAATTATTTTAAAATGAACACACGCAGCTAATAAGAATACAAAATGGTACGACCACTTTGGAAGCAAGCCAGTTCCTTTTGCAAAATTTTTAAATCACGTTTTTACTTGGGGAGGTGACATGCCGTAGCACACGTGGAGAAGTCAGAGGACGATTGTCAGTGAGTTGTTCTTTCCTTCCCTCTTGTTGGTCTCCAGGCTTGGCAGCAAGTGTCCCTACCAGGCGAGCCTTCTTTCTGAGCCATTTGGTATAGTGCTAAATGGTATCTCCACCACAGCATGCTTCCTCCACTCTATCAGGTCTTTGTTTGCTTTCATGGTGTTAGGGATGGAGCCGGAGCCTCCCACGGGCAAAGCACACCCTGTGCCCCCGAGTTATAGGCTAAGCATTAATAATGCGAAAATAACAACCCTTTGAAAAGCATTTTAAAAAGTGATGAGGCTGAGGGGTGTAGCTAGGGGCACTGGCCTGCCATGTACAGCAACTCAGCTTTGACCCCCAAGCACTGAGAAAAATATCAGAATGACAATCGATTTGAATGTCTTCTTTATGTTATGATGCAATAAGGAAACCGAGTTGCACAAGCTTGTCGCTGATGTCTGTAGCTCTTGCGTAGCTTCATCTCTATCTGAAGCATGACACGCTGTTCTTGCTCGGGTGAGAGCCTGTCACACTAGCCAGAGCCTTTGCACACTCCAAACGCATCCTGGGAGCACACTGAAAAGCAGCTGTTATTTTCCCTCTCTGCTCCATTTTCAAGCACGAGAGGCACGCCTCGGAGCCAGCTCATGCCTCGACAGAGCTGCCCCAGAGATGGGCTAACCCGGGGAGGAATCCATATCACCCTCCTGCGCACAGTCACTCAGGGATTCCCACTGTCTTCATAATATGGTACAAATGACTGGAATAGATAAGCTCTCTGCCGCTCCTGTCTCGATTGCCGTTTGTCAGCATTCCATGGCTCCCCATTCTGGACACTGCACCCTTTCTTCATTTCCTTCTGCCGGAACTCCCCAGGGGTCTCACGTAACCCTCTCCACTTTCTTGGCCCGCTCCCAAAATGACACCTCTGAGATTTAGCTAAAGAATTCCCTTAGAAACAGGGAGATGGATCCTCAGGTAAAAGTGCTGTGTTTAAATCCCCACACTTGTGTAAAAAGTGTGTGTGGTGGTGTGTATCTGTAGTGTAAGACACAGGGAGGCAGAGACGGGAAGGCAGACACAGGAAGGCAGAGATGGGAAGGCAGAGACGGGGAGGCAGAGACGGGGAGGCAGAGACGGGGTGATCCCTAGAGCTAATTGGCTGCCAGCTTAGCTGACTCAGTCAGCTCCAGGCTTGGTGAAGGATCATGTCTCGGATAAGAACATGGAGAGTGACTGAGGAGGACACTGACATCTGTCCTCCACACGTGCACACACGACAAACACATAGGCACCCGTATGCTATCTCCTACCCACTGTGAAGAACTGCCTTAGGGTGATGTTGTCTCCTTTTGGAACCTCGCTGTGCCCACCTATCCTAGCGCCAAGTCACTGATCTGTCTACTTGGATGTCTTCCTTCTCAACTGATGAAGTCACCGAGAACGGGGACCACTCTCTTTCTATGTATCTTGTAGTACGGGGTGGGGGGTTCGAAAGGGAAACTGAGAACAAATGAGAGCATCTTTTTTTTTTTTTTTTTTTTTTTTGGTTTTTTGAGACAGGGTTTCTCTGTGATTTTGGAGCCTGTCCTGGAACTAGCTCTGTAGACCAGGCTGGTCTCGAACTCACAGAGATCCGCCTGCCTCTGCCTCCCGAGTGCTGGGATTAAATGAGAGCATCTTTATGGTGGATTTTGCCAACACAGTCAAGTCAGCACTCAGAATGTACTCAGAGACATGAAAGCAAGAAGTATCTTAAGTCCGGTCTTCTGGAATCCTGCGAATCCACAAGAGACTTACAGTCCTGGAGTCTGAGCGTTTCCTGGCGTCAAAAACTCACCTTGGGCTCGGGGGAGGGGGGAGTGGCTCTGTAGTGAACCGCAAACTTCAGGTTCAAGGCTGTGCGGTCGGTCGTTCACAGCATCAGAGAGAGGGATGGGGTGCGGAATCAGCCGCCACGCTCAGAAAGCATTCAGTGAATGCAACAGTTTCAGCGACATGGTTGCTTTAGAGACTTTCTTGGCTGATCGGAAATGAACTCCAGCTAGCCAGATGACAGTCGAGTCGAATGTAGAAGCACACTGCATTGAAGGACGAGGCCTCTTGACTTCTGTGTGCTTTGAGGTTGAGTACACCCACCCCACTTTGGTTGGTAATGTTGGTTGTCGGGCCAAGGGTCTTGCACATGGAGAACAAGCGCTCCCCCAGAGAGCTACGGCCTGGCCCCTCTGTGCATTTTGAAAGCAGTGTTTCAGGTGCCTTAAAATATCTGGCACTAACAATTGAGTGGGGCGAAGTTGAAATTTTTTTAAGGTGGCCAACGGGAAGATTCTGTTTCAGCCCTAATTATAGGATACAGAGTTCAAATAGTTATGGAGCATTTTTAATTTTTCTTGGTGTGTGTGTGTGTGTGTGTGTGTGTGTGTGTGTGTGTGTGCGCTGGCCAGAGGTCAAATCTGGTTTGTTCCTTGGGTAATCTTTACTTTGGTTTTCTTCCTTCCTTCCTTTCTTTCTCTTTCTTTTTTTGAGACAGGGTTTCTCTGTGTAACAGTCCTGGTTGTCCAGGAACTCACTTAGTAGACCAGGCTGACCTCAAACTCACAGAGATCCACCTGCCTCTGCCTCCCAAGTGCTAGGATTAAAGGTGTGTGCCACCACCACCTGGCTGGTTTTATTTCTTAATAAGTGTGTGTGTGTCCTTTGTGTGTATGTATGCATGTGTGTCGTGTGTGTGTGTGTACCCACGGAGGTCAGAAGAGGACTGGATCTCCTGGAGCTGGAGTTGCAGGTGGTCCTGAGCCACCTAACACGGGAGCAGGGGATGGAACATGGGTCCCTTGGAGGAGCAGCAAGTGCTCTGAACGACCAAGTCAGCTCTCCAGCGCCCATCTACCTTGTTTTTGAGACAGGGTCTCTCATGACCTGGAGCTTACCTATTCAGCTGGACTAGTGGGCTAGCAAGCTCTAGTGATCCCCCTGTCTCTGTTTCCTCAGCATTAAAATTACACATGCATGCCCCCATATCCAGCATTTTCAGTATTAAATTTTTGAGCATTTCATACATGAGTATCTGTGTTTATAACACAGGTCCTCCTCCTTCTCTCCCTCCTTCTCTCCCTCCAACTCTTCCCATGTGCCACTTCAACTATTATTGTTACATACATGATGTGTGTGTGTGTGTAAAATCTTCTGAGTCCATACATGTGTGTATAAAACCTTCTGAGTCCATACGTGTGTGTGTGTGTGTGTGTGTGTGTTTGAAAACTTTCTGAGTCCATTTAGCATACATGCTTAGGGCTGGTCACTTGGGATTTGAGGTGCAGGCATTGTATTATAGTTGGGGCTAAGCATCCCATGGCCAGTTCTGAATTTTAACCAATCATGTGGCTTTCTATAGTTATCTCCATCCACTATGAATAAAAAGCTCCTTCCCAGCACTCGGGAGGCAGAGGCAGGTAGATCTCTGTGAGTTCGAGACCAGCCTGGTCTACAAGAGCTAGTTCCAGGACAGGCTCCAAAACCACAGAGAAACCCTGTCTCGAAAAAACCAAAAAAAAAAAAAAAAAAAAAAAAAAAAAAAAAAAAAAAAGTGGATACAAGGATGAATATTTAGGATGCAGTTGGGACTCAGACTAGTTTAGTAAAGAGGCAGTGCTGTAGGGTCTTCTAAGGTCGACCACTTCACTAGCCATGGGGAGTTGGCTAGGTTTATATTACCAGCCATAAATTCCCTATTTAGAGGGTCTTAAGTCCTTAAGCCCAATCAAGCTGTTGGTTGCACCAAGATGTGAGCACCACCATGGCACCTTTCGGGATATCCTGACCTAATGATTGTTGTGATATGCAAATATCACGGCTATTGTTGATTTTCTCCTGAGGCGGCTGGCAATGCGCTTTCTAGGAAAGTTAGTCCTCAGGGAAGAGGCTGTACCTGGAGGTTTCTCTCCCACCTACCAGTTCCCAAATAACCACTCTGAGGATTAATATTAATTACAAACTGTTTAGCCAATGGCTTAAGCTTCTTACTGGCTAGCTCTACATGTTTAAATGAACACATTTCTAACAATCTGTGTATCTCCATGTGCCCTGTGACTTACCGGTAATGTTCTGGCATCTTAATCCTCCTGGCTGCTAGTCTTGACTCTACCTTCTTTCTCCTTGTATTCGGTTTGTCTTTCCCACCACCTGGCTATATTCTGCCCTGTCATAGGCCGAAGTAGCTTTATTCATCAGCCAATAAAAACAACACATATTCACAGCATACACAAAGGTATCCTGTATCAAGAGGCATTGCAGCCAAATCCAGCTTGATTTTTCTGAATCCTATGTCTGAAGTACATGGTATTTTCAGCAATAAGGTCTGGCCTTCAGCTTCTGAGAGGCAATCAAGGGCAACAGTAACAGTGTTGTTTTGGGAGTTTTTTGGACTCCCCTGAGCAACAACTTGACAGAAGGTTTCTCGTGTCTGAAATGGTGGTTTTTGTTAGAGTCTAGTTTTCGGGACCATCATTACCCCAATTGGCCAGCAAAATTGTAAGTCACTAAGTAGCCCAGGCTGGTCTTGTACTATCAACCCTCCAGTGACCATAGCAACCAGACTAATTGTTTTGTGTTGGAGGTCTTGGAACTTCTGGCCCTTGAGTCATCTTACAACATTTTCCGCGATCTGTCATCCAGTGTTTTCTGTCCACGACGTCAGCTGCCGCCATTACTACATTCTTTCATAGGTCTATTTCAAAAACAAGCTGAAGTTGGCGCTTATTGGCCAGAGCCTCTTCGGAAAGGAAGTCTACAGCCACCTCCAGAGAGAGGGCCACCGAGTAGTGGGGGTGTTCACGGTTCCAGACAAGGATGGGAAGGCTGACCCTCTAGGTGAGTACACCTGGGAACACTGGGTCCAACACTCTCAGGGCTGGTGGGTGATCAGAGCTGCTTTTGTTGCATGTGACTTATGCTATTGTTGTGACATTATCAAGACAAGGCTTTCATAGCCATGGTCCCAGGTAGCCGCCTCAGCCCCAAACAAGTCAGTGTTCCCGCAAGCAAACAGGGAAAAGAGGGAGCCGGGAAGATGGTTCCATCAGTAAAAAGCTTCCCGCACAAGCTTGAGGACCTAAGTTCTGATCCCCAGCACTCACACCAAGTTTGATGCCCCAGCCCGTCACATCCACTCGCTGTGATGTGAGCAGAGAGTAGTGAGTGAATGCACTCCTGCTAGTGCTCAGCTTGCTTTCCTCACCCTCACACAACTCAAGAACCCCTGCCTAGGGAGCGGCACGTTCAACCAAGGACCCTAATAGACCAGCCCACAGACCAGCCTGACCCAGTCTCTTGTTGAGACTCTCCTCCCAGGGGACTCTCAACCGTGTCAAGGTGGCAAGTCTGGCCCTCACACCAGGGGATTCCACTGGCAAAGGATGAGGGCAGACAACTAGCAGTCCCTGCTATGTTGATGGATTTTTGGAATTAACAATAGGATGATCAGACTCGTTTCAAAATAGATCTGGGAAAGGGGCATTCCCTTGGTACCCGGTGACCTTGGTCCATTGGCCATGACCATCTGGACTCGTGATGTAACTCAGAAAAAGGAGATGAAGCCAACCTGACTTACATACAATGTGGCCTTGAGATGGTACCGCATGCTTAGCAGTGGACGTCCTGTTAGGTGACTGGCACGGATCCTGCCACTTACCAGCCGTGCAAGCCTGTGCAGATCAGCGAGCTTACCAACCTCCAATTCAGTAGTCCGTGCCTTACATGGCTACGGTGAGAACTCGTGAGGGAAGGTGCATAAAGTGCTATGCAAGACACCGTCAGGACCTAACACGGCTTCAGAGATGGGGTTTCATCCCAGAGACCTCATCTCAGCCGTGAGGACTGTGATAACTGGACAAAGAAGGGACAGGAAACAGAAGAACACTGGCAAACCCTCCTGCCGTGGGTCCTGGAAATGACCTAGGATGGATATATAGAGGGCTGACATACATATACAGGTATACACACACACACATAAAACATATACACACACCGAATGAATGAATAAAAATGTAATGAAAGTCAGTATCTGAAAATATGATCTACTCACCAGCCTCTGAACTCATTATGCTTTTAACACATAGATATACGCCAACACGTAGATGCACGGCCTTCTAGAAAGACGGATGAACCTGATACAAACGACATCCAACTCTAGTCACAGGCCAAGTTCCCCTCCATGACCTGTTAAAAAAAAAAAAAAAAAAAAAGAAAAAGTACACTCTTTTTTCTAAATTTATTTTTATTTATTTATTTTGTGCTCAGCATTGGCTGCAGAGAAAGATGGGACCCCTGTGTTCAAGTTCCCTAGATGGAGAGTCAAGGGTAAAACCATCAAGGAGGTGGCGGAAGCCTACCAGTCAGTGGGCGCCGAGCTCAACGTGCTCCCCTTCTGCACACAGTTCATCCCCATGGATGTCATTGACTGCCCAAAGCACGGCTCCATCATCTACCACCCTTCCCTCCTTCCCAGGCACAGGGGCGCTTCTGCCATCAACTGGTGAGACTTGGAATAGCAGGAACGGTGGCTGTTCCCACAGGCTGTTATTTCCTACATGATGCAGACACTGGGTGTGCTTGGGGCTGGAGAGATGGCTTAGTCGGCAGAGCGCTGTGTAGACAGAGGTTTCTATCCCACCTGTCCTGCAGTCATTCAGTCCCAAATAAACACACACAGGCTTATATTAATTATAAACTGTTTGGCCTATTGTTCAAGCTTATTACTAACTACTTCTTACGACTTAAATTAACCCATGTTCAGCCGTGTGACTTGGTATCTTTTCTCAGCGAGGCATTCTCATCTTGCTTCCTCTGCATCTGACTGCTTGATTACAACTTAGCCTTTCCTCTTCCCAGAATTCTTCTCTCTGGTCGCCCCACCTATACTTCCTCCTGGCTACTGGCCAATCAGCATCTTATTGCTACAGTCTTTGTAGTGTCCTAGAGCGTTATCCCACAGTGGTACTGTGCATGGACCAGGACCCGAGTTCAGAGCCCTCGTACCCACATAAAGGCAGGCGTGGAAGCTCTGTAATCCCAGCTCTCTGGAGCTCATTCAGTTGTCAGCCTGGCTGAATCAATGGGCTCAAGGTTCTGGGAGAGACCCAGATCAATACATAGAGTGAAAGATAGCTGGCCTCACTCTCCGGCCTTTGCATGTGTATGTACTCCATATGCACACATCGACAGAAACATGTGCATATAGCATGTGTGCGCCCCCCCCCCCCACACACACACCTAGTGTGCCTGTAGTGTCCTAATAGATGACTTGAATTATGTGAACTCCTCTGAGGTCTGGAAACACTACATGATGTGGGACCGGATTTCCCAAGGATGGCCTCTGGCTATTAATTCTGGCTGTAACCAGGTCACTATGCTTCTGTGGTCAGATGAATGAGATAAGTTTGATCATGCTGGCTTACAGCAGGACTTCTTTGCACTTCTTTTGACATCTACTTTAATGGTCTTCACAGTGTGTGATGCTCTTGGGAATTTTTTTCCTTTTTACGCAAAGGATCTCAAGTACATTTAGGAAGATGTGAGCCACTTTAATCTGCCTTCTTTATCATCCATCCCCTTCCTTTGACTTAAAGTTCCTCAAAGAGATGATCCAACATCCTCATGTCTGTTTCGAGCTCCTGGCATTCCCTAAGCTCCTAACACAATGGCACCCCAAGCCGAGGCTGAACTGGGTCTCCCCGCCATGTCCGCCTTCATTCTCCTATCTGCCACCTTCCTGATAAGCTTGGCATCAGCTATCGAGTATATAAAAACATCTACGTGTGGATTAAATGGCTGAAAAAAAAAAAAGAAAATACTTGTTGTTTAAAAGTTGATGCCAGGAATTCATTTTCTTTTGGTCTTATAAATAATAGTAGTAGATACCTTTGCATTTGAATCTTTTCTTTTTCATTTCGAATTATTTCTATTGTGCAGAATCATCAGGTCAAAACATATGAGTATTTTCAAGGCGCCTGGCAGTGTAACGCTAATTCTCAATATTTCTGAAAACATTTAGCGGTTGCTTGATTGATTGATCACTAGAGAAATACAGATGATTCAGGGAGAAGGCTGAGGCTGGGGAGACAGCTCAGAAGTTAAGAACACTTGCTGCTGTTACAGATGTCCAGAGTTTGGTTCTGGTACCCACATCAGGTAGCTCTCAGCAGCCTGTAGCTTTAATCCCAGGGGATCTGATGTCCTCTTCTGGCCTCTGTGGTCATCTGCACAGACATGGCATGCAATCAGAGATATATGCATAAAAATTAGAATAAATCTAAAAAGATGATTTAGGACACTGCCGAACAGACATTTTACAACTTCTCTGTGTGTGCCTATGCTCTGATATCGGTGTATAGTCATTTCCCACATATCCCGTGTATTGTTTGCATTATAAGCCACTGTTGATCTCAGTATTTCTCTCGGTCTAGGCTGTATACAGCATGCAGTATGAACAGTTGATTTTACCAACTGACTTTTACTACAGCTTATGCAGTCTGCCTAGAGCTAATTCTAACCTTGAGTGACATTTTACTCTATGACGCAGCCTAAATCAACCACCGGTTTTCCTTTGCACGCTGTGCTGTGTGCCCTCTGTTGTAGTCTCCACTCTGTTCTAACACATGACCAAACAGGACGTAGAAAGGACATGCAGGGATGAAAATTACTCAGTCCTAAAGAAGAGGAAAACTGTCAGGGGGTGGCAGTAAGGCCAGATTCTGACGCTTTTTAAGAGGCACCACCCAGCCCTTACTGCAAGACGTAATGCGAATGCATGGCCAGCGACCGTGGGGGGTCGCCTGCTGTACCAGCTCTTACTGCAATACACATTGCGGATGCATGGACAGCAACTGTTGGGGGTCGCCTACTGTACCAGCTCTTACTGCAATACACAATGCGGATGCATGGACAGCGACCGTGGGGTGTTGCCTGCTGTGAGCTCTGTTATCAACTTCTAGGGGTCACTCACTCACTACCTGTTTTTTCCATTGCAATTCCCCTTTCCTTTAACGTGACGAATTCTTGACACAAGCAACCACCATTTTAAGTTGAAACCTCTTCTTTCCGCAGGACTCTGATCTCGGGAGATAAGCAAGCTGGGTTTTCTGTTTTCTGGGCAGATGATGGTTTAGATACAGGACCTATCCTTCTTCAGAGAGCATGCGACGTCAAACCCAATGACACAGTGGATGCCCTTTATAACCGGTTCCTTTTCCCCGAGGGAATCAAGGCCATGGTCAGTATAATATCACCACCAACACCGACGTAGGAAAGCTCTCAGCCGGGCGTGCAGGCCCACGCTTGTGACCCTCGGTGGCTCACGCCTGTAGTGTCAGTGTGAGCTTAAAACTCACTCTGTGATGCTGACAGGAAAGAAAAGGGGACAGACAGGACAACAGACAAAGTGTCTCATCCTTTTTGTTAAAAACCTGAATCGTCAACCCTGTAGATGATGGCTGATTATAAGGAAGTATAAAGAATCTTTCAGTTTTTTTACCTGAGTAACAGATTTCCTGTAAAGGTATTTTTACTTAGTCTACATAACAGAGTGAAATATGATGATTAATCTATTCATTCAGATGTGTTCAGAGTGGGGGAGAAAACTCCGAGCATACATACTTCCCATGAAGTAAAATATTTTGTCCATAAAAATATCCAGAGATTCAGCAAGTCATTTCTATGCCATTTGGTTGTCCTCCCCTCCACACCAACAAGAATTTGGTAGAGAAAACAGCCAGGTTCTATTAAGTCACCACTGACGTGAGGGAAAATTGAGACCTTTGCTTATGTCACTTAGTGATCAATTCAGAGGGTCCTTGGTGTTACAGAGACCCATCTGCAATTCCTGTTCTACCACTTACACATGATGCTTTGAACAGCCAGCCAGCTCCTCAGCCTCTCTGGCCTTGGTTCCTTCCTATGTAGATTGTGGGAAACACTGGCTTAGAGGAGTATTCTCGAAGTCAAACGACATCATTCGTGTAAAGAACCTAGCGCATGCACGGCAGGCGCTCAAAACAGAATATGATAATCCAAACAGCATGCAGGCACACCAGGACGTCCCAGTGAAGTGTCAGGAAAGAGAATGTAGACACACCCCAAAGTGAAGTAACGGTAGCTAGCATCACCATGACAACACAACAGCCCATTCCTGCCCTCGCCCTCCTGTCTTTCTGGGTTGAACTTGAGGCCTTGCAGATGCTAAGCATGAGCTTTGCCCCTGAGCTCCACCTCCAGCCCCAACAAGAGTCCCTGCTTGAGTGCAGGCTTGATCTTGGGAGTGGGCAGGCTTAGGTGTAAATCCTTCCAGGCATATTGAACCTTTCGCTGATGTAAAATAACACTGTGCTCTACAAAGTTCACACTCAGAAGATGTGCAGTTGTATTATCAAAAAAGAAAAAAGAAATCAGTCGGATAAGGTGACACACGCCTTTAATGCCAGCACCGGGGAGACCGAGGCAGGAGGATCTCTGAGATCAAGGCCAGCCTGGTTACAGAACCACACAGAAAAACCTTTCTCAAAAACAAACACACACACACAGACACACACACACACACAAAAAAAAAAAAAGAAACCAAAACTTTTGGTGCTTTAAGCTAGTTTACTTATGGAGTCCTGTTTGGTGGCATTCATAACTATCCTTAGCCAAATGTGGCTGGACCTAGAGTTAGTTGTCTGGCTCTTCCTGAAACTCCACAGCTTCCCCATCTGCAAACCAGGAACATGGTACACACCTGTCAGGATACCTGCGATGTCTCTAAGGGGTAACAGTAGCCGTGTGTGCCATGGATGGCAGCTGTCATCACAGCCCGGCTGACTTCTGAGCAGTTCTATGCAGTCAGTCTGTTGGACACAGACTTCCATGCCTTTGTGGATCACAGGGCTGTAACACCAGCGATGCTCTTGGCTTTAGGTAGAAGCCGTGCAACTCATAGCTGATGGAAAAGCTCCTCGCGTTCCCCAGCCGGAAGAGGGGGCGACATATGAAGGGATCCAGAGGAAGGAAAATGCCAAGGTACCTACGTCAACAATGCACAGCCAGGTCACAGCCCTCTGCCTTTGAGAAATGCCCAGTATACCATTTCCTGGCCTCCAAGCCAGCTGGCCCTGCGTATCCCCCATACCTGTCCCTGATGGAAAGAAAGCTTAGCTAGCCCTTACAGTCTTTATTTGTGCCCACCTAGATTTCTTGGGACCAGCCTGCTGAAGTTTTGCATAACTGGATTCGAGGTCATGATAAGGTCCCTGGAGCCTGGGCAGAGATAAATGGACAGGTATGTGTTCACGGGATACATTTCCCCCATACAAGCTCGCTCTCTCTCTCTCTCTCTCCCCCTTGTGTGTACTACTGGCATTTAAACCCCAGCCTCGCCCTGTGATGAAGGTTAAATGAGTTAATACATGTCCATTTCCTGATATGCAGGAAATACTCAATACATATTAATCATTATAGCTTAATACATAACAGAATTTATAAAATGATAATTTAAAAAAAAAAATAAGTGTCCTTTGCCCTTGGCCACCATCCTTTTCTAGTTTTGCTTTCTTGAACTGATCCCCAGAACAGCCTGCACGGCTAAACCCTCATCACCCTGCACTGGAAGGGTGCTAAAAGGCACTCTTGACCCCCGAACCTCTCTCCAGGCGTCTCTGAGACTTTGATCACACATTTGCAGAGATTCTCATTTGTCCCCTTTCTACCGATGCTTGGTTCAGTCTCACCAAATAAACACACATGGCAAAACCGTGTCTCAACGTTACTACACAAATCTGAACTTCAGTGTTTGCACACGGGGTGACGATTGCACAAACATGTGCACACACACACACACCACACCCGGCAGTGGCTTTACCTCCCGAGTTCACAGGGCTTGATGTCTTTCTCAGATAGTGACCTTCTATGGTTCGTCGTTATTGACTAGCTCCGTGCCTGCTGGAGAGCCATTAAACATTAGAGGATCCGAGAAGCCTGGCCTTGTTACCAAAAATGGACTTGTTCTTTTTGGTAACGATGGAAAAGCAGTGAGTGTATAAAGTCACTTTTTCTGTCTTCTATAACCGCAGCTCGCAGGGGATAGCTCCTCTGGATTTCATTGGGAGGGGGGAGGGTCACGGTGTGCGCCCTGCCTCCCGAGATGAGAGGCTTTACATGCCCAAGGACAAGGTTCCTCAGGAAGACCCCATGGACCCTCACAGTGAGACCTGGGAACTGAGTCAGAAGAGGGAGATGGGGACCTCTGTTCTTCCACCTGATGGCTTGGGAAGGATGGTTTCCCCTGCTGTTTCTCCATTTCCCTGTTTATAAAGCAAGGAGAGATCCATATTTGTCTTCCCCTGCCAGAGATTGAGTGAAACTCAAGTGGCCTCTGCCATTGTCCACTTCTGTCCCCTCCCCAGGCCAGTCCCACCCATGTGGCTATCTCTGGGTAGTTTACAGATCTGTCCCTGTTTAAGGATAAATAATCTTAATTACCATTAAGGATAAACAAATTGTTATGTTACAACGTTTTAGTGCCAGCTGCTGCTGGGTCTTTTTGATTTGTTTGTTGGGTTTTTGTTTTGTTTTGCTTTTGTCTTTCAAGACAGGATTTCTTTGTGTGGCCCTGGCTGTCCTAGAACTAGCTCTGTAGACCGGGCTGGCCTCCGATTCACAGAGATTCACCTGCCCCTGGTTCCTGAATGCCAGGATTAAAGACGTGCGGCACCACCTGGTCACTGGTAGAAGCTATTTACTACCTGGGTGACACCAGACAATGAGTTTCACTAAGCCTCTACTTCCACAACAGCAGAGCAGGCACAACAGCATTCACCTTCATAAGATTCCGGCACATGTGTCCACAGTGCACCACAGTGACTGCATGCTGGCAGCGGTGGAGAGTCCTCGGGGGCATCTAGCATCCTGTAGGAGGCTTTGGTCCAGGCATCTGTAACTGCAATGCGAGTTTTCCGTAGGGTGCAGCGTTCATCCATGTTGAGATGCATCTGGCCCTAGAATTGACTCTTTCCTTTTTTCCTGCCACCATTAAGATGTCATTCGAGTCCTCTCAGACACAGGGAAGTAATTCAACCATATGTTTGTATTATCCAAACAAGCCGGTCTCCACATCCATCTAACACATTAGACTCCTCCTCCCAACAGCCTCTTCTCAGATGGTCCGGATCCTCAGCTCCTTCTCCTGCTGTCTCGTAGCTGGTGGTGAGAAATCTGCAGTTTGAGGATGGGAAGATGATCCCTGCCTCCCAGTACTTCTCGTCGGGTGAGACCTCAGCGGTAGAACTCACAGCCGAGGAGATGAAGGTGGCAGAGACCATCAAGGTGAACGTGTGTTGTCCATAATCGACCCTTACCTGTTTGTAGCTGGTGTAATTATCCTTAGCGCAGTAGAAGTGTGACTTTTTCTCCTGGGACATGAAGGACAAAGGTAGAACCATTCAGAAACCCAGGCTGGAGGTCATTTGATGCTAACGAGAATAAAACATCACATATAATTGCACATCGTGTTTCACGGGAGGACACTGGTGGAGTGGAATGCTCCCGTCCTGTTTACTGGCCATCTGGAACGAACAATGCCTCCATGTTGCATCTTCATGTAAAGGGCAAAGAGGTCTCTGCCCTGGGATTCCACACGGTCCTTCTTCATGAAAGTGGCCCTTTCTGTGCAGGTTATCTGGGCTCGGATTCTAAGCAACGTCCCTGTGATTGAAGACTCCACAGACTTCTTTAAATCTGGAGCCAGCTCAATGGATGTTGTGAGGTAAAGGCACTACCTCTGAGTATGCACGCATGCGCGCACACACACATTTCCCTGGGAACGTGTCTATCGTACTTCCCTCTTCTTTGTGGTTTTTGTTGTTGTTTCCATGGTCACACTCACAGGTCTGTTTATTTATTGGTTGCTAACCAGACTGTTTTCACATTTCTTTAATGATTCGAATTGTTTGCTATTTTAAAAAATATATTGTTTTTTGTTTATGTGCATGTGTACGAGAGAGAGAGAGAGAGAGAGAGAGAGAGAGAGAGAGAGAGAGAGAGAGAGAATGCCAGTGTCAGTGTGTGCAGGTACCCAGAGAGCCCCGAAGAAGGCGTTGGTGCCCTGAAGCTGGAGTTATAGGCAGTTATAAACTGTTCAAATGGTGCGGAAACCAAACTCAGGTCCTCTGCAGGAGGATGTGCCCTTCACTGCTGAGTCTCACGGCAGCCCCGGAACACTAATTCTTACAACTTACCTGCCCGTGTCCCAATATGATCGTTTCCCACCCTCTCCACTCCCGACACCTCCCTCTTATTCACAGAGTAACCAAAAGTATTCATTTCAAGAGCATGCGATATCATCAAAGTCAAGAGGTTTGGGCCTCTAGACTATAATTTCTTAGCAATAATCCACAAGTTCCGAGAAAACTTGATTAGCTTGGTAAGGACTCCAAGGCTGTACTGTAGTTATTGTTATCTACAGCTGATAAGACGCCTGCAGGAATCACTCATTTTCTCTTAGTCTGAGTTAACTTGATCATTATTATCGTTATAAAAATCATGTATGTATTTGTGTTGGTATGCCTGGGCAACCACACACCATGAGGAAGTTGGAGCAAACCTGTGGGAGTCCGTTCTTGCCTTCTACCATTTGGGGTTTTGGGGTCAAACTCTTGGTTGATTGTTAAGAGCCTTTGTCCGCTTTATCTTGCTAGCTCTATTGTTATTAATAATTTACAAGGTACATCAGCTTCTTCAGAGAATAAATTACTAGAGGACTCTAATTAGCAGGCTTTCCGCACTGGACCTGGTGGACCTTTCCCACTTAAGAAACTGACGGACAGCAGCGGTTACATGGAGAAGCAGAAGGGACTGAAAAGGACTTGTGAATGACACTGGTCTTCTAGGGGTGCTATCTAGTGCCGAAAAGGACTTGTGAATGGTATTGGTCTTCTAGGGCTGCTATCTAGTACTTAAGTTAAACATGTAAGACAAACAAATTACTCTTATAGATAGACTACAGAAAATATTCTCTATTGCATTCAGGTCCCACGATCTTTCCAACTAGAAAGTTGCCCATTTTTTTCACTTCTCATTTTCTGAGTTCATTTGAAAGGTTCAGACTTCTGTGCTCCTAACTATCCACTGTAGCTAAAACATCTTTCCCTTCACTTGCTTGTTTATAGCTGCGGGTAAACTTAAAAAGCAACAGAACTGTCTCTGTGTGTGCGTGTGTGCATGCCTGTCTTACATGCATCACATGCAAGCAGCCCACAGTGGCCGGAAGGGACTGAGTTACAGGTGGTTGTGAGGGTGACAGGCACTGCACCCAGGTCCTCTGTGAGAGCAGAAAGTGTGTCTCTCCAGGATGCCCCACATCTTAGCATCTTCTGTAGCTGCCACGTGGACAACCTTGTACGATGCAAACAGGACTCATTCCCAAATCTCTCGACCAATGCTAGCAGACAGGCCGTGAGACTCTAACGTGAGCTGGCTCTCACTTTAAGGCTGGTGGAAGAGATCAGACAGAAGTGTGGTGGCCTTCAACTGCAGAACGAAGATGTCTACATGGCCACCAAGTTCGAGGATTTCGTCCAGAAGGTCGTGCGGAGACTGAGAGGAGAGGACCAAGAGGTGGAGCTCGTGGTGGGTTACGTAAGTGTCTCGTTGATGCTCAACTCCAAACACTTCCATCCACTGCTACAGAGAGCATGTGTGTTTGCATTTACACTGGTGGCCTTCAAGACTAGTTGCATTGAGATTCTATATGGGTGTCATACAATTTACCCAGATAAATTTGCCATTCAGTGATTTTTAGAACATTCACACATTTCGCAATCGTCATCAACACTACTATCCTATTTTAGAATATTTTTATCACTCCACATGGAAAAACTGGACCCATTGGTGACCATCTTAAGCTTCTCTGCTCACCTGCTCTGTATCCAGGCCCTCAGAAACCACAGTCTCTTCTCTGGGTCTATGGATTTGCCATAATGTCAATATTTTATATAAACAGATGTGGGCAGCATGTGGCCTTTTGTATCTGTTCTTTTTCACCTGACACCCACTCAAGGTTCACCCTGCAGCAGTTATCACCACTTCAACTCTCTTTGTGGCCAATACTATCCCACTGTGTGCAGGTACACTGTAAGTCTGTGTTTAATCTTTTGAGGAATCGCCACCAGCAGTCGTATCATCTAGGAATCCCGCCATCAGTGTAATGGAGAGATCTCACTTCTCCGCTCCATTGCTTGCCTCTCTCTCTCTGCTTTCTTGGCAGGTGTGTGAAAAACACCCCAGTATGGTTTGGATTTTACACTCGCTAATGGACAATGACATTAAGCATCTTTTCAAGTGTTTGCTGTACATTTGTTTATTTTTCTTTATGAAAATGCTTATTCAAATCATTTGTCCATTTAAAAAATTGGTTATCTTGATTTTTTTAGAGTCAAAGTCCTCTGTCAATTCTGGACACTCAATTCTTATCAGATATGGATTTGTGAATATTTTCTTTTGACCTATGAATGGGTTCTGTGTGTGTGTGTGTGTGTGTTGTTTTGTTTTTTCCATTTCTTGGTAACAACATCCTTTGACACATAACAAACTTTTTTTCCAAGACAGGACCTCACTATGACCTCTGGCTATCCTAGAACTTGCTCTGTAAACCAGGCTAGCCTCAAAATCAGAGAGATCCACCTGCTTCTGCTTCCTAAGAGGAACTATGCTCAGCTCAGATTTTTATTTTTGTCACTGCACTTTCTGTCTGTCTAGTCTGGTGTCTATTTCTCTTCTGCTGTCTTCCTTGATGTATAAGCCTTTACCATCCTGCTTTGTTTGTCTTACTACTTTTTTAGTTATTTTCTTTCAATAAGCATTTTTTACTTAAAGCAGTCTGGTTCACATTAATACCAACTTAATACCAGTAGTATAGGAAAACCCCACTGCCAAACAGCTCTGTTATATACTCCTCAATGTGGGCTATTATTTTTTATATGAATTCTATCTGGATTTGCTATAAACCCGACCACAGGTTTTCAACTATTGCTTTATATAACTGTCTTGTTTTGTTTCTGTTTTTAATTATGTGTATGCATATGTATCTATTTGGCTTTTTTGTTTTTTTGTGTGTGTGTGTGTGTACATGAATGTAGGTATCCATGGAGGCCACAAGAATGTGTCAGACCTGCTGGAGCTAAAGTTACAGGCAGCTGAGCTGCCTCGTGTGGTTGCCTGGAAGTGAACACGGTTCTCTGCAAGAGTACCAAGTGCTCTTAACTACTGCACCATCTCCTCACAGGCTGATAGCAACTGTTTTTATAACTCGGATTCTGAGCTTGACGGAAGCAAGTAGAGTGGTTTCAGTCTCTGCTCACCACCTGGCAGCCGAGAGAACCATGCGGTAGCTCTTGTGCAACAGAGAGAGCGTAAGGAAGAGAACTGGAGATGGTCCCAGATAAAACTTTCCACGGATGGAAGTGGTGCAATGGGGCGCTGTTGCGTCTGCTGCTACGTGGCGCTGTCTGTGGGTGTTTGAGGAATTTCTTCTGTCTGTAATGAAGAACATCTGAGCTAAGCCCAGGGCAGAACTGCCACCTGAGCACATCTCACCATGCCTGCCCCTGTCCCGTGACATCCCTGTGACTTGGCCTTTTTTTCCACATCAGTGAATGTTTCTTTCTGTCTCTTCCTCCTTCTCCCTCTCTCTCTTCCATTCCCCACCCCTCATTTTAAGGGTTTTAAACTTTTTTTTAAAACTTGTTTATGTGTATGCGTGTTTTGCCTGCACGTATGCCTGTGGACCATGTGTATCCTTGGCCCCCTTAGAGTTGAGGAGAGAGAACCAGATGCCCTGGAACTTGTGTTACAGAAAGTTTGTGAGCTTTGCACTTGCTGGGAACCCAGCCTGGGTCCTCTGCAAGAACAAGTGCTCTTAACCACCATTCAGTCTCTCCTACCCTGGGAATGCTTCTTCATCACCATCTGCATCAAGCTGATAAGCACAGAAACACATTCTTTTTATTCTCAGGTTTCCAAGGAGGTCAATGAAATGACCGTGAACATGCCATATCAGTGTTTCATAAACGGGCAGTTTGTGGATGCCGAGGATGGGGAGACTTACGACACTGTGAACCCCACAGATGGATCTGTGAGTAATGGCAGCCGCAGGGACCACCGGCCATGAGCTTTGAGCTCACAAAGCTAGTCACCAGGCAGGCTGAGGTCACTCAACTCTAGCTCTGCCCCCAAGCTCCTCAAATACATTTCCTGCATTTCTTACCCCTTCAGCTCTGACACTGGCTACTGTGACCCACAGTAACCTCGTTTTAAGGAGACTGAGTACTATGATGAATTTAGACTGTTGTGCCTGCACACAGCAGCTCTCTCTGTACAGAGCTCCGTGAGTGAGGGGGATACTTCAGACTCTGAGAACTCAGGGCACGCAATCCCACTTCCCTAAGGAAGAGCTGCACAGCTGTCCTGAATGGGTTCTTCCGGAATAAGATGAGGCATAGGATGGACCATGATCAGGTTCAGTTTCCCCGTTCTAACTTTGCCCCACATGGATTGGTTTTCTGTCATCAATTTCCCCTGCCCGCCCCCTGTGCGATAAGTCACACTCTACTTTTCCTAGTAATAGGATATTAATTTCAAGAGCCACACCGATAGATCCCTTAAGAGACCTATTTTTCGCTTGCCTTGAAATAGACGATCTGCAGAGTGTCCTACGCCTCTTTAGCGGACGTGGACAAAGCAGTGGCTGCAGCCAAGGATGCCTTTGAAAATGGTGAATGGGGAAGGATGAACGCCAGAGAAAGAGGAAGGCTGATGTACAGGTAAGCTTTCTGTAAAAACAACTGTGTTATCTCTGGGTATTGGTTGACATTGTAAAGACTTTAAAAATTCCCACAAAACATTCTATGTTGAATGCACCTGCGGAAGACGTAATGTGTCTCTTGTTACTTGAGTCATATAAAATCCCACACAAGTTCCTGATGTTTGGATTACTGCTCATATCAGTCAGAGGTCATCGAGGACTGAGTAAGATGTGGAGAACATTATGGAACTCCCACAAAGAGTAGGGGAAGACAGGGCTGGTGGCAGAGGAAGTTGGTACTTCCCCAGGTCTGAAGTGATGGAGGAAGAGGTGGTGGCTAGAACCTGGCAAGATCTATAGATGTAGAATAGGGCTCTAGCACCTTCTGTAGCTGCAGAAGAGTGCTCGAGTCCTTTATAGCTGCATAAGTGTTCTAGAGTCTTCTGTAGATGCATAAGAGTGTTCTAGAGTGCTCTGTAGCTGCACAAGAGTGTTCTAGAGTCCTCTGTAGCTGCACAAGAGTGTTCTAGAGTGCTCTGTAGCTGCAGAAGAGTGTTCTAGAGTCATTTGTTGCTGCAGAAGAGTGTTCTAGAATCATCTGTAGCTGCAGAAGAGCACCCTGCAGTCTTTTGTAGTTGTGGAAGAGGCTCTACAGTGGTCTTGGAAGGGCCAGCACTTGGAAGAATGACCTGAGGGGTTTAACCCTTTGACCACACCCTTCACCAAAGTCACAAATTTCCTGAGGTCACCTCAGTCACCAGGTAATAAATAGGATACATAGGTCATCCTCAAGGTCATGGACCAGAGTAAAGAAAATGGACAGAACTGCACAGGGAGACATGCTACACCTTGTTTTCCAAAGACAAAGTTAAGTAAGAAGGATAGCTGGGCGATGGTGACGCACACCTTTAATCCCAACACTTGGGAGGCAGAGGCGGGTGGAACTCTGAGTTCAAGGTCAGCCTGGTCTATAAAAGTTAGTTCAGAACAGCTAGGACTGTTACACAAAGAAACCCTGTCTCAAGAAAACAAAGGAAGGAGGAAAAATGCCAACATTCTGGAAGAGTATTACAAATGAGTTGAGCATTCTAGAAGTAGCTCCAATAATTCATCCTGCTTTCTGCTTATACACAGCTAAAAGTTTGGCCTGATCTGACAGACCTCGTAGATCTGGGTTTAGTAGCAGCATGGAGGGTCCTATCCAGCCAGACTCCTGAATGTCCAGAACCACCCCAGGGAGGGAAGGATGGAGGGTGGGAGAGGAACGGGGGAATCAGGGTGGGGCATGAATACAAACGGCTCTTTCGACTATTCCCAACAATCCCACAGACCCCACTCATGTTCCTGAGGAAACCGGCAGCTTGAAGAATCTGCTGTGGGGTTTGAGATCCACTCCACATGCCTGCTTTGTCCTCTGCAGTTAGTTTTGAAACATTTCTGTACCAACCAAAAAGCCACAAGGGTTCATGGTCCTTAGTGGGGTGAAGCTTGTGGTCTGAACCCTCCCTGTGTGGTAATGAACTACTCGCTTGCTGCTGGTTCCTTTGACCCGCCACCTCCTGTCTGTGGCTGCTGTGGCTCCGCCACCACACCACTGCTTATACCTAGGAGTCCAGGGACACACACACGCTGAGGACATGGTCGGCTTCTCCCTGCAGCTCACTGGTAAAGCACTCACCTGGCATGTGAGGTCTGGGTTTGATCCATAGCACTGCAAAATCTGTATTAATAACCTGCTGAAATACACCATTTATACAATGATTTATATAATTGCTGCCTTCCTACACTATGCTCTCCATAGGGGAAGGTGTGTTGCTCTGGATCAGTCTCTGGAATCGCAGTGCTAGCATGTACAACTAGCGCTGGCATGTACAGCTAGAGCTAGCATGTACAACTGACTAGTGCTAGCATGTACGACTAGTGCTAGCATGTCCAACTAGTTCTAGCATGTACAACTAGTCCTAGCAGGTACAACTAGTGCTAGCATGTACAACTAGTCCTAGCAGGTACAACTAGTGCTAGCATGTACAACTAATGCTAGCATGTACAATTAGTGATAGCATGTTCAACTAGATTAGCATGTACAACTATCGTTAGCATGTACAACTAGAGATAGCATGTACAACTAGCACTAGCATGTACAACTAGCACTAGCATGTACAACTAGCACTAGCATGTAAGTGCTGAGTGGATTCCTCCCACTGTGCACACAGACTCGCTGATCTGCTGGAAGAAAACCAAGAGGAGCTGGCGACCATAGAAGCACTGGATTCCGGCGCTGTCTACACCCTGGCTCTGAAGACTCACATTGGAATGTCTGTGCAGACATTCAGATACTTCGCAGGCTGGTGTGACAAAATTCAGGTAGGCACACACGCTCCTCGTCCCTAGAGGGAGGTGGCTTCAAGAGCGCTGGTTTGTGGCAGGGTTGGCCCCTGGCTCTGTGGCAGCACTTTATTTCCCGTCCTCTGGGGAGGAGCAGTGTTGGATCCCCGTGCTGCAGAAAAGCAGGCACACCCACTAGAGCCTCCTTTAAGTATTTTTCTTTCTTGATCAGTGTGTGTGTATATGTGTTCATGCGTGCAGCGTGCATGTGTGTGTGTGTGTGTGTGTGTGTGTTTGATGGATGTTGGGTGTCTCTTCCTCAATTGCTTTCCACCTATTTTTAGAGACAGGGTCTCTCACTGAACCTAAAGCTTGTGGATTTGGTTAGACTGTCTGGCCAGAGAATTCCAGAAGTCTGCCTGTCCTGCCTCTCCAGTTCTGGGATTACAGACATGTGCCATTTCATCCTGTTTTATACGTAGGTGCTGGGGATCTGAACTCAGGTCATCAAGCTGACAGCATGTACTTTCCCGAGCAGGCTCATCTCCCCAGTCCTATCATACATACTTCATTTGAGAGTGAAACAGCAATTCATTCTAACACAGGAATTTATTTCCTAAATGTTGAACAGGAGAGAGCAAAAAAGCATATTATCTGTGACTAAGGTTAGTAATTTAAGTTAGTAAATTATCAACCTCCGTTTCCTTTAGGGCTCTACAATCCCAATCAACCAGGCCCGTCCAAATCACAACCTAACCTTCACCAAGAAGGAGCCACTTGGGTAAGAGGAGAACGTCTAGGTGACATGGACGCTGCGCCAGCATAGAGGGGCTAAGGGCGTGGGCCTTCGAGCCTCGGGGTGACGTGGACACCGGGCCAGCATGGGAGGACTAAGGGCGTGAGCCTTCGAGCCTGGGGTGACATGGACGCTATGCCAGCATAGCGGGGGGGCACTAAGGGCGTGGGGCTTCGAGCCTCTGGTGACTTGGACGCTGCGCCAGCGTGATGGGACTAAGGGCGTGGGGCGTCTCCCCGCAGTGCCTGCGCCATCATCATCCCCTGGAACTACCCACTGATGATGCTGGCCTGGAAGAGCGCAGCATGTCTGGCGGCGGGCAACACCCTGGTCCTCAAGCCGGCACAGGTGAGCCTCGCCAGCGGGCAGAGGGCTCCCCTTGAATGTAAACTTAACACAGACATACATCTGTAAAACAGCACACCTCCAAGCTTCCCTCATTTTTAGAAATTGCAGGTTGGGGAGAAGCGCGTGTGTGGGCGCAGAGCTCAGGGGACGACTCCGAGGAATTTGTTCTCTCCCTGTGGGATCTGGGAATCAAACTCGGGTCAAGGGGTTTGGTGCCAAGGGCTTTGTCTATGCACCAACTTGCTGACCCCATTCACATTTAATGACCAAAAATCTTGCAAAGGAATGGTAGATGGGGGAAGTTCATGAAATAACGTTGTCATCAGGCAATTGGATTAGGTCCAGGGGTATACAAACTTTGACTCTGTGACGTAACTCAGTCATATTGGGCCGCATGCACAGTCATCCAGGGAGACATGCCTGAAAACATGTACACATGTGGGCAACAAGGGAATGCTTAAGAGCACACCTCAGGCACTTCTCCGAGAAGCCTGCTGAGGCTGCAGTAGTTTCTGTATGTCTTAGGAACACCTCATGTGATGTGGGCTGATCTTGAACTTCCCTGCACCTGAAGCTGGCCTGAAACCCGAAACATCTGGTCCTCCTGCCTCCACCGCCCCAGGGCTATGATTACAGGCAGAGGTCATAGCCAGCTTCAGGAGTGGTGTAAGTGTTAGTCTACCCACGGTGGCTTCATTCCAGGGCATAACAACACACCATGGATCAGTCCCCTCTTCAACGACAACGCTGTGGTAGACTAAACAACAGGCTGGCATAGTAGGCTTCTTGGCACTGCAGCGTCTGCGGCTGGCTTCTCACGAGTCTCTCCAGGCTGCCCTGTCTAAGCCTCTCTGTGTAGCTAAGGCAGCTGTCACCAGAAGGGGGAGCAGGTGCCCTTTCTCCACGTGGGCTGCGGTATTTGTCATGCAGGTTCTGCGCCGGGTCTTTCGGCTACTTGCCCATTTTGTGATGGTCGCTTGATTTAAAATAATAATGTGATCTGTGAATACATATAGTGAGGCCCGTCGACTGCACACAGGGCAGGTTTCAGGGCAGAGGAACAACTGAGTGGGACAGTGGCACAGACACGGCTAATGAGGGGACTATAGTGATCTCCCTCTCCTTCCCTGCCCTCCCACAGGGAGAGAGAGACAGACAGATGGAGGGAGGGCAGGTCCCCCTTGATCCTGGGAGTGCCTCATTCCTAGGATACCGACTCCCTTTGAGATCCCCCACCCCACCTCCATGCACACTGAACACTACTGTCCAGCCCTAAACGTGAGACACAGATGGTTTACTATGTATCTGCCGGTGAAAACAGAAGCTCAGATATTCTCCAAACCTCCCTGGATCTTCCTACCTACCCCACTGTTAGAAATCAAATGAGAAAAAGAAGCACTCAGTTAGTTAATCAGCGTTAGCGTGGAAAAAAACGAAAGGATAGAGAGAACGTGAAAGAGATGCAGTAGAGACTTCATATTTCTGCGGCCAGGGTGAACGAGGAAGTCTTTGGACTACTTTGGCAACTTTGCCATAAGTCTGAAGTTATCTTCAAATTAAAAACCTAACAATAGAGCAATGTAAGATACAAAGAGAATGAGCCTCAGGGGCAGGGAAATGGCTCATTGGGCAGGAGGACAAGCTTTACCAGCATGTACACCTGAGTCTGCATTCTCAGAAGCTGTGTGGTGAGCTGGACACAGAAGGATGTGTCTGTAGCCCGAGGAGCGGTGGGGAACACGTGGATGCAGACAGATTGAGTACAACCAGCTTGGCTGAAACGCCACGCTTCTGATTCAATGACAGGTGGCGTCTCAAGGCAATAGGGTGAACAACAGCAACATCTGGCCCTGGTTTCCATTAAGTGTGCACACCCACACTCCTGTGCACGCACCTCAAGTGTGCACCACACACACAAACGAGGGAATCAGGGCCCTGGTAAGGACAGCAGGTCTGAGGAAGGCAATGACTGTCTTCACTTCCAGGTCACGCCCTTGACAGCCCTGAAGTTTGCAGAGCTGACGGTGAAAGCTGGCTTTCCAAAGGGGGTAATCAACATCATACCGGGCTCAGGTAAGCCTGCAGGGGACCAACGGGTAGTTCAGGAAGCTGAATGCTGTTTCCCACGGCAGTCTTAGCCCGAATGAACTGAGTTACAACTGAAAACAGTTCACGAAGTGTAATACATTTACGGTGTAATAGAAATATAGAGTTGGAATCTAATGTGTGTGGAGCGTGGGGAGGAACAGCATTGTAAAACTGCCCTAAGGGGGCCATATTGACTTTGGAAGGTAACAGTTGAGGCTTCTCCATCAATGGGTGCAGCCGCATGGAGGACACTGTTTAAATCCATTTGTAATCAACACAGAAAATGTAACTGCGGGTTCGAATCTAAGTTTAGAAACCTACTTCAGCAAACGCAAACCCACCCTCCCTGCAATATCTGAGTTGTGTCTTCCCCTTAATGAATTTTGCAGGGGGAGTCGCAGGACAGCGGCTGTCTCAGCACCCAGACATCCGCAAGCTTGGCTTCACCGGCTCCACGTCTGTGGGCAAACAGATCATGAGCAGGTACTGGCTTGCTGTGGGAAGCCCACTCAGGCTTCTACTTGACTTCCAACAAAGTGCGTTGGAACAAAGAAAATCAAGGCTGGGGATAAGGCTCAGCTGGCAGATTGCTTGCCGAGGTTGCACAACGCACTGGGTTTGATTCCTATGGCTGCAGAGAGCAGATGTGATGGTCCACCCTGCAATGCCAGAACTCTGGAGGTGGAGGCGGGGGGGGGGGGGGTCAGAAGGGAAAGGTTAGCTGGGGTGTGTGAGATGCTGTCTCAGGAAACAAAATAACAACAACAACAACAAAACTAGAATTAGAGAAACCGAAACCAACGGAGAAAGTGCCTTTATCACTGACAAATACTTAGACACACAAATGTAAGACAAAGCTCCACAGTTGAAGCCAGGGCCATGGGCTGGAGACAGAGCTGCATGGTCAACGCCTTGCCTAGAGAATCCAAACAAACACAGCCAACATGAAGGTAGAAGATGGGGCAGGTCACAGACCCCAAACAAATTTCATTTCAAATGAAAACGATAAAAACAGCAGCCACCGAGACACGGGAGAATTATGTGAGCTATTTTTTTCCCCTTCAACAATTCTATCCGCTCGGCATAGGAGTGCTTAGGAAGGATGGGAAGGCTTTCTCATGGGTTATCTCCGTCACCACTCAAATGGCAAACCAACAAAAAGCTACGTAATAAGGAGTGAAGAACTAAGTGTACCTGAACCATTGCTATCCCACCTGTGGTGGTCTCGCAGGCTGTCTAAAAGCGAATTTGCCTTCAGACCTTGATATACGAAATCCTTAAAGGTGAATTTCCCTCTGGGAATCTTCATTATTTGACCACCGGATTTCTCAAACATTACAGAACACCTCTGAAGTATACAAACCGTGGGGAAAAACCACATGAAACTCCCACATTTACCGCCCAACCACCATATCGGGTTTCTTTTCTCTTCCCCTCTCCTCTCTGAGACTCAGTTTCTCTGTGCAGCAGGGCTGGCCTTGCACTCGCCATGCTCCTGCCTCCACGCTCTGCAGCGGGAGCTACAGGCATGCACTGCCATGCCCTCATAAACGAGGTTCTTAATGCTTCTGACGCTCAATTGTATTTTGCATGTCAAGTAGGAACATGGTTAGAAGAGAGAAAGAGACAGATAGACAGACAGATGGACAGACGGACAGAATAACTGCTTGTTCCTATTTGTTCTCCTCTAGCTGTGCTGTGAGCAACCTGAAGAAAGTCTCCCTTGAGCTTGGCGGCAAATCCCCACTTATAATATTCAATGACTGTGAACTTGACAAGGCCGTGAGGATGGTAAGTGGGCCCAAACCAGGCAGAAGGCGCCTAGATCTACAACATGCATTCTCTCCTTTATGGGAGGCCTTCAGATGGGATCTAGCTGAGCTGGTCAGAAGTAAATGTCATCCTAAAGATGCTTAATTGCTTTAAATGGCTTCTTCTAATATCTCCCTCCTGTCTGCTAGCACCTTGTCTCCTTCATCCCTTTTCTGTTCTAGACACCAGGTTCTGGCTAAACTGTTTAAACAAACCCAGCAAAGGCTTTGCCTCCATGCCTGACACCCAAGTTCCATCCTGCAGACTCACCTGGTGGGAGAAAAAATTACCTCCTGCAAGTTGACCTCTGATCTCCATACACACGTTAGAGTATTTATGCACCTGCCTTCAAAATTTAACATGTAAAATATTTCTAAAATAAGGAGAAAAGTAGTTAGCAGGGTTTGCCTTTGCCTGCAATGGAAGTCAGGGTTTGACTCCCAGCACGTCATAACCGGGCATGGCGGTACTCATCTATAAACCCTGCACAGGACCATCTTAGGTGTATCGTCATTGTCACACATTTTAAATGACTCACAAACTACAACGGGGAAAAGTCAAAACAACTGTCTCCCAGCAGTCGCTAGGAGTCACTAACAATCGACAGAACTGTCACAAGTCTCTGTTACCGTGGCACTTGCATAAAGACAGGTGGGGCCAGGGCAGAGGGTTCAGTCAGTACAACAAGTGCAAAAACCAGTATCTGTATTCACAGCACCCACACAAGATAAGGCAGTGTGGACCCGGAGTCCCAGCATTGGGAAATGGGAGCATTCCCTAGAGTACATCAGCCTGCTAGTCCAGATAATCAGCAAGACCGTGACAAGAAAAAAAAAAAAAAACAAGACATGGAGAGCAACCGAGAAACACATGTGGTGTTGACCTCATTTCCATGTGCACATAAACATGAACATGTTCTCACATGGAGTGCCGCCCGCTCTGTGTGATGGGTGACCAGCTGGCCTGAGCAATACTAACGTGGCTTTCTCCTCTGTTGCTGAAGGGCATGGGTGCAGTGTTTTTCAATAAAGG
The DNA here is from genome assembly GCF_950005125.1 of Chionomys nivalis. Lineage (NCBI taxonomy): Eukaryota > Metazoa > Chordata > Mammalia > Rodentia > Cricetidae > Chionomys > Chionomys nivalis. Next base: position 2,777,903 of record NC_080110.1, read on the forward strand.
AGAGAACTGCATTGCGGCAGGACGGCTGTTTGTGGAAGAGTCCATCCACGATGAATTCGTAACCAGGGTGGTAAGGCGTCTTAGATCTGTTGCGGGTTGTACACGAACAGTTCTCTGGAAAAGCACTTCTGGAATTGTTCCTGATTTTTGGATGTGAGGTAGCAATGTCAGTGTTGTTATAGTTGAGGTGGCCAGGAGTGCAGATGGTTCAGTGAGTACTTAACACACATGGCCCTGTGTTCCAAGACACACACACACACTTAATACACACACATACATGCACATGCATACATACACACACACACACACACACACACACACCGTAAACTGGCACATACCTGTAATCCCAGTGCAGGACAGGCAGTAGACACAAGCAGAGGCCAGGGACTGACTGAACAAACACCATAGACTGACCAGCAAGCTTCGGGCAAAGGAGAAACTCTGCCTCAAAACACAGGTGGAGAACACCTGGGGAAGAACAGCCATATTGTTCTCTGGCCTCCGCCTGTGCACGCACTCACACACATTCACCTGCACAAATACAGACATAAACACACAAAAGCAAAGGCATCCTTTCTTCACAAAGAGCATGACAGTTTTTCAAAGGCAGGTCATGGGGAGTCAACAGGCAGTAGTCACTGACTCCTCAGGCTTACAGAGTAATTTACTTTGTGTCTCATTAGAATCCAGTCTGCAGTATAGACCTACAGAGGCTCATAGGATCTGACATATGAGACAGTTCCAAAGCAGAGACCAGAAATGTCAAGCACTTGCTGTATTGGTTCAGTACAAGCCTGTTTTCTACACGGGCAATTTTTGTATTCATTCATCGTATTTCCTTTTTTAAGACTTGGATGAGCAGGATTTCACTGTGTAACTTGCCTAACTGGAAGCTTGCTATGTAGACCAAGCTGGCCTCAAACTCAAGAGATCTACCTGCTTCTGACTCCCAAATGCTGGGATTAAAGATCCGCACCACCACAACCAGATGAGATCTATTTGTAACTGTGTGTGTGTGCACTCTGAAGGTCAGAGGTGGTTGTGGGTGCCTGATGTGGGTACTAAAAACCAAACAGATCTTCTGCAAAAACAATATGCATTCCTATCCTCTGATCCATCTCTCCAGCCCCTCAACAGCTACGTGTTGAGTACCCAGCAATGCCAATTGCTGGGCATTGACAATACAGAACAGGCAGACAGCCAGGGTCACTATCTTCTGGGTATTGGCAATACAGAACAGGCAGGCAGCCAGGGTCACCATCATGCAGAGTATCTCTCCAGCACAGGGTTTGCAAGACACCGAGAGATCAGTAGCATATCTATATTCAAATTCACGGGGTCATGGTGGCCTCCGTCCTTTCTCCTCGTTGAGCTGGAGTTACAGCCGGAAAACGACACAGAGGACGACCAGGATGAGAAGTAGCACACATACGTGTGCCAGGGAGGAGCAGTGTGACACTTCTCACCAGAACATTCCATCCTGGCTACAGGCCAGGTCGGCCCTGGTTACACAGGGGATTCTAAGACAGCCTGGACTACATGTCTCAAAAAAACAAAATCCAAAAAATAAAACAAAAACAAAACCATTCCAGGAATTCTTCCGGCCTGGCTATCTCATGAGGCCGCTCTACCACATTTAGAGACGGGAAAACACTAGAAATTCTTTTGCCATCAAGAGTCTAAGATGGGGGGGCTGGAGAGATGGCTCAGCGGTTAAGAGCACTGCCTGCTCTTCCAAAGGTCCTGAGTTCAATTCCCGGCAACCACATGGTGGCTCACAACCATCTGGATTGAGGTCTGGTGCCCTCTTCTGGCCTGTAGACACAGACAGAATATTGTATACATAATAAATAAATATTAAAAAAAAAAGAGTCTAAGATGGTATATTAATGAAAATTCCAGAATGTCACTTTATTCTTCGTGTGTTAGCATTCGGTATTTGGATGCACAGCATGGGGCTTGTATTGTGAGAACATAGTACTTAGGGACTTGACCTTTAAAGTCACAGTGTAGAGCAACTCTGTGTGACGAGACAAACCATTTAACCCCTTCGGGGCCTCGGTTTCTCCTTCTGTAACACGGAAACATTGAAGACTTGCTTCCAGTGCAGCTGGAAAGAGCCAACAACACTTATGTCAACCGCTCAGGACACCATGGCAAAAACAGACACATAGAACACAAGACTGATAACACTGTTACTAGTAACGGCGACTGTATTTTGTGGATTGGGTAAAATACAGGTAGAAGAGATTAAAAAGATGAAGATTGGTGATCCGCTGGACAGATCTACAGACCACGGGCCCCAAAACCACAAAGCCCATCTAGAAAAGCTACTGCAGTACTGTGAAACTGGGGTGAAGGAAGGGGCCACCCTGGTATACGGAGGACGACAGGTGCAGCGGTCAGGTAAGAGTGTCTTTGGGGAAGTACCTGGTGCCTGCCCCCCACACACACAAAAGCCAAAATGGATGGTAATAACCTCTGCTTCAGTGCTACCCCAGCAGAAGAGTGGGGTGTGTGTGTCTGTCTGTGTGCGCACATGCATGTGTGCATGTGTGATTATAAATACAGGCGTGGCATGTGTGCCTATGTGTGTATGTGCAGTGTGTGTATGTACACACACATATGTGCATGTGTGCTTATGGATACAGGTGTGGCATGTGCGCCTGTGTGTGTATATGTGCAGTGTGTGTACGTGTTTGTGCATATGGGTACATATACATGTAGGTGGAGCATGTGTGTATATGTATATGTGCATAGTATGTATATACATGTGTATGTGTGTGTACATGTGTTTGTGCACATGGGTGCATATGCGTGTACGTGCAGTGTGTGTGTGCAGTTTTCACCTGCTGTCAAGACGGGGCTTGATATGTTGATTTTCAAAAGCAGACAACTACTGTTTGGACTGTTACTGTACATCTGGCGACTGCAAGGAAAATCAAAGTATTTATCCTGTGTTCCCTGGATGAGCTGAGTTTCCAGAAGCCTGAAAAGGTGGTACAGAGACATGTCCAGAAAAAAACTGTTGTAAATCAAAAGAATAAAAAAGCCGGTTGGTGGTGGTACATGCCTTTAATCCTAGCACTAGGCAGGCAGAGGTGGACAGATCTCAGAGTTGGAGGCCAGCCTGGTCTACAGAGTAAGTTCTAGGACAGTCAGGGCTACATAGAAGAAACCTTGTCTTGGGAGAAAGAATAAAAAAAGAGAGTAGAAAAATCACTACTTTGCATTTCTCTAGATGAAAATCACTGACTCAGGGAGAAAATGGTGGTCCATGGAGACTGGAGTCCTTAGACCAAGGCACTGGGAGCTGGAGAGGGATGAGGCATCTATAGCACTGCTGCTCTTGCAGAAGACCTGGGTTGATTCCCAACACCTATGGGAGCTCACAGCTGTAACTCCAGTTCCAGAGGACTTCTGGTCTCCGTGGGCAGAGCAAGAGCATAGTGCGCACACATGCAGGCGAACACAGTTTTTTTTTTTTTTTTTTTTAAAAACTTACTGTTTTTATTTTATATGTGTGTTGAGCCTGTATGTGGGTCTGTGTATCACATGCTTGCTTGGTTATGTGTATGTGTGTTGAATCTGTATGTGGGTCTGTGTATCACATGCTTGCTTGGTTATGTGTATGTGTGTTGAATCTGTATGTGGGTCTGTGTATCACATGCTTGCTTGGCGTCTGTGACAGTCAGGAGAGGGTCTGGATCTCCAGGGACTGCAGTTCCAGGTGCCTGTGAGTTGCCACGTGACACTGGGAATCAAACCCGGGTCTTCTGGAAGAGCAAGTGTTCTTCACCACTGAGCCATCTCACCAGGCCCCAGTGGTTTTTTTTTTTTAAAGGAATATACGATATAGAAAAACAAACATCACCTAACAAAGAAATGGCAAATTAAAAATGCTAAGATATTCAACAATACAGCCAGGTAGGGTGGCATACACCTTAACTCTAGCACTTGAGAACCTGAGGCAGAACGGAGGTTCAAGACCAGCCTGGGAAGAATGGATAAGAAAAATGTGGTGCATTTACATAATGAAGTACTACACAGCAGAAAAAAATAATGACATTTTGAATTTTTCAGGAAAATGGATGGAGTTCGAAAACATCATTTTGAGTGAGGTGACCCAGACACAGAAAGATTGAGTATCACATGTTCTCAATCATAGGTGGTTTTTAAACATACAGGAAAGCCAGCCTACAATCCACAATCCCAGAGAACTTAGACAACAATGAAGACACTAAGAGAGACTTACATAGATCTAATCTACATGGAAGTAGAAAGTAGAAAAAGACAGTTCTCTTGAGTAAATTGGGAGCATGGGGACCTTGGGGGAGGGTTTAAGGCGGGAGGGTAAAGGCAGGGAGGGGAGCAGAGAAAAATGTAGAGCTCAATAAAAAAATCAATGAAAAAGAAAAAGACCAGCCTGAGCTACATGGCCAATTCCAGGAAACCTTGGAGAATAGGGAGATATTGTCTCAACAGGACAAAACAAAAGAGGGAAGGGCAGAAGGAAATTGCAAAGTAAAAGCCGAGTGAGAAATTAAACATCAAAGGCACCTGTAGATTTATTGCAGTCTTAGTTACATCACAGAGGGCAGTAACTATCAAACACTGGAGGAAACAAAAGAGAAACACAAATACAGAATGTGCCCATTCATGAGAGTTAATCTCTACTGTGGCTAGGTCTAAACCGCCTTTTCTTTTGCCCAACTTGCACTAAAACGCTTGGGAATGACAATAAAGTCCGAGTCTTAATTTAAGACACGTCAGTGGGGAAAAAACAACTCAAAGGTACTGAACTATGAATATTTATTAAATACATACTCTCCTTTCACACCCTTGAACTTTCCACAATAGTCAGTAAAAAATGAGCAGCCAGGAACATAGAAGACTGTTCTCTTCTTGTTTAGCTAAGCCTGGGGTGGGGGCTGAACTACCTCAGTAAACTGGGGATGAAAACGATCTCGCCTGTGGCTGATGCTTCTGTTCTTCCTCCCAGGCTTCTTCATGGAACCAACTGTGTTCACAGATGTCGCGGACCACATGTACCTCGCCAAAGAGGAATCCTTCGGGCCTATCATGGTCATTTCTAAGTTTCAAAACGGGTGTGTTCCCTAGGCACACTGTGTGACGGGGGTTTCAGTGAGATAATTCCTCTGCCTGGTGCCTGTCCCTACAGCATGCAATCGATGGGCGTGCAATTCTCCACCCTAAGAGTAAACCAACTGGTTAATTAGAATCACCTGGGGTCCAGGAGCTAGCTCACTGGCTGAAGGGCTTCCTTCCTTGGCAAAGGGGAGGGCCGGAGTACAGATCTCAGCACCCACTTACGAGGGAGGGGTGGCACCATGGCAGATGCAAACTCAGAACTGAGCAGAGATAGGAACGTCATCCCACACGAGCGAATCCAGCCTGACTGGTGAGCTACAGGTTTAATGAGAGACCCTGTCTCAAAGGCTAAGGAGACAGAGTAGCTGCATTTGGGGAAGACAGGAGAGCTTTGGGGCTGGACAGTTCTGAAAAGGGGTGCACACAGGAAACAGGCTCTGAAAATTGGCAGAGGAAGCACACAAATGATCCCTGCAGACTAAAAAAGATGATGCTGGTAAAATGGGAAGAAATACTCTGTGACCTGTGTGAAGAGTGGAATACTCTCCCTACACTTTTAATGGTGTTTTCTGCTTCTGGAAACATCTCACAGGGACATCGATGGAGTTCTGCGCCGAGCAAATAACACAGAATATGGTTTGGCCTCTGGGGTTTTCACGAGAGACATCAACAAGGCCATGTACGTGAGTGACAAGCTAGAGGCGGGAACGGTTTTCATCAACACCTACAACAAGACAGACGTGGCCGCCCCTTTCGGAGGAGTGAAGCAGTCTGGCTTTGGGAAGGACTTAGGTGAGTGTGGCTTATTTTGCTCATGGACATTCACACTGCACCACACAGAAACATTATTTCCATGCCACTGCACTCCCTTATTATTTTAAAGGAGATCTACACAGCAGCTTACGAAGGACAATGGAATTTTAAAAAACATTAAGTACATTTGAAGAGAAATACAACTGTTTGTGTGCATGTGTGTGTCATGTCGCACATGTGCTCGGAGGAAAACTCCATGTTGGTTCTCTCCTTTCACCCCATGGATCCTGGAGATTTAACACAGGCCATGGGGCTTGCTTGAGAAGGGTCTTTCCCCACTCAGAAATCTCATGGATCAATTGTTTTCGCTAAAACGTGTTTTGAAATCTGAATCTGACTTTCAGTATAAAGTTGGTTTTGTGGAACTCAGTGGAACCAAGACGACAATCTGGGGGGGTCAAAGTAACTCTGGGGTTGGTCCTCTGAGCCTTGCAGAATCACCGAGATAAGCAGGGACTCCTGGGCATGAGGGCCTCTAGGAACGGAAAACACACGATGCTGGAGGCAGTTCACGGTCAGCAATGGTCCTGACATCTCTCAAGCCACAGCTCACTCTGGATGCTGAGGTTGTGCTGGGCCCTCGTGTGATGAACACAAGTGAGGGAACCCAGCAGACAGCTGCTAAGATGTCATTGTTCCGATCAGGGGAACCGGGCCCAGAACAGAGGGATGAGGTGCCCAGTTCCACGCAGACAGAGAAGTAAAAGTCAGCCAGTCAAACTGCAGATCTGACCTCCTACTCTGTAGTCCTCCATTGCTTAAAAATATCAAGTGTAAAACTACACGTTACGAAGGGAGAGCATGGTATGGTGGTTCGTGCTGCAATCCAGCACTTAGGAGCACAGGAGACAGGAGGACCAGATCAAGAGCATCCTTGGCCAAACTGCAAATGTGAGGACAGCCTAGGCTATGTGAATCTCAATACAATCTGAAATAAAAATGCTTGATTTGCTGAAACTTCCCTGCAAATTTGGCTCATCTAAGGTATTAGATTCTCTTTCCTAGCGATTTTTGACTGTATTTATAGGAATAAAAAGTGGTTTGGGTCTAAGACACAGTTGCAGGTTTTCTTGGAAACTTTTTGTTACAGAAGAAGCCAATTCTGTTTGTTCTCTGACAGTGTAACCTACAGTTAAAGGTTTGTTTAGCTTGTTTGACTATAAAACTAAACTAAACGCCTCACTGTACCAACACGACTGAAGGCTCCTTGGCTCAGTGTAGTCTCAAGCTCAGCTATCTTGGGTTAGAGTTACCTAGGGGCTGTAAAATATCTGATCTGATTGCTCTGGAGAAGGCTGGGAACAAGTTTGTCATCCTTCCTCATTGCTCTAATGAGGGAACAAGTTTAACAGCCCTCTACCATGTTCCTCAGACTCCTTGTGGCATCCCGTCCTTGGCCTCTGTACCCTCTGTCTTGTCTACTGTGTTACTCAGACTCCTTGTGGCACCTGCCCTTGGCCTCTGTACCCTCTGTCTTGTCTACCATGTTCCCCAGACTCCTTGTGGCACCTGCCCTTGGCCTCTGTACCCTCTGTCTACTGTGTTCATCAGATTCCATGTGGAACCTGCCCTTGGCCTCTGTGCCCTCTGTGTACTGTGTTCAATAGACTCTGTATGACATCCTGTCCTTGGCTTCTATACCCTGTCTACTGTGCTCATGAGACTCCTTGTGGCTCCCTGGCATTGGCCTCTGTACTCTGCATGACATCCTGTCCTTGGCTTCCATACCCTGTCTACTGTGCCCATTCATCTCCTGTGGCTTTGGCCTCTGTAGAGAGATCCCTTGTCTGAAAGCAGGTGAAGCCTAGATGTGGTATTCTCTCTCTGCCAAGCGAAGGAAACTGCACTTCCATTCCCCTCTGAGTGACTGCCCCCAAGCTTCCGTCCCTGTACTCAACTCTGCTTTATTTGATGCAACTGAACAGACAGCACCCTGGTCACAGGACTGTAAAACGAAGAAACAGTTCATAAAGCAGGGAACAGGAGGAAGGTTAAGGCTAAAGCTCACCAACGCGCCAATCCCTGAAGGGCCTGGTAGGCTACTCCAGCCCTCACTACCCATAACAGTCTATGATCCGCTAGCATCCACACTGTGAGGACTGTTAGCGACACCTAATGTCAGGGTCTTCCCCTAACTTACTTCAAGGCTCTTGAACATGTCGTGTGAACCTAAGGAGCACAGGCCTAGGCCACAAGTCTCTACCCTTCCCTGTGTGTGTTCTGCTGCTTACTCTTCTCTCCCCCCAGGTGAGGAGGCCCTGAACGAATACCTCAGAACCAAAACGGTGACACTGGAGTATTAGAGCATCACTAGCATCAGGAGCCGTTGACCAGCAGTCGCTGATGAACAAGGAACCATCTGGGAGCCACAAAAGTATACAGAAGGACCAAGAAGACCAAAAACAAGATTGCGCCACTTGGGCGGCCATTTGCCTGAGTGTTGGGCCTCTTGGGGAGCATTTGCCCAAGGACCTCAGTAAATTCCAGTACACATCTTTCACCAAATGTCTTAGCTCTGTCAGGATTAACAATGTTGAGTATCATGTGCATTTCTAAAGTGTCAGAGCCCAAGATTTCCTAAGAAGAATTATTCTCTTCAGGGCCATCCTTCATGAACACACTGACCTCATTCAGCTACAATATATAGAACTTCGGGTCTCTAATCCCTAAGCCATACATACGGGATACCAACAATGATTTCTTTACTTTTGCAATCAAAGAACAGGGTATCCCCATAGAATATGATGGCTGTCCTTGTCATTCCCGTAGTAGACCGATCTTGGTGCCTTTGACTATTCTGTTGCCCATGACGACATGACAGATGGGCACCCAGGAACACTTCCTCCAGAACTACCAGCCTGGTACAAAGTTCAGTTCTGAGGACACCAAAATTACTGACATTGTCTTTTGTCCTATAGTTTAAACCCCAGTAAACAACTTTCCAAGCAAATTTTGAGAGGTAAACAGCGTGAGACAGCCAATCTTAGTAGTAATAGAGCCTTACTGTCTGGAAAAAAATGACCCACCTTCTCTGAGATTTCTATGTCTTATTTGTAAAGAGGGGATCGCAGTGCCTTCTCAGAGCCCTCCTTACAAGGACTCCGTGCAATAAGCAACGCCCCGCCACGGTGCTTCACGGGAAATACTCAATTAAAGTCTTTTCTCTCCGTCACTACTTTAGAAGTAGTAAGTTAATTGGCTGCATGAGGGAACTTCTCAGAAGGCTCACTAATCAGTGAAGCTAATTGATAGGTAAATGAACTACCTACACTTCTCAGTCATCAGTCCATTCTCCTCACATATCGCATGCGGTACATGCCACATACAGTACAAAACGTGTCACATACAGTACAATGCGACAACAGTAGTGCCGTGAAAAACCCTGTCATGTGCAATAGTTCACGTCTGTAACGCCAGACTCAGGAGGCCACGGCAGGATGACCGCTGTCACTTGAGGTCAACCTGGACTATGCAGAAAGCTCGAGGCCAGTCTAGGTATCAAAAACAGAAACAAAAGCCAGACTTTAAAATGTCAATGGCACCAGGGAAAGCATCGCCTTTTCCATGGCTTTCCTCCTAGCTGCCTACTCACCCTCTCACGGGACATTCTTGCGTCCCACTCTTCTAGCTGCTGGCTCTGCTCCTCGCTGGCTGTGGGATGTCAGGCAGGTTGGTGACCTAAAGTCTCTGTGGCTTCATTTAGTGTATGAAAGACGGTGACGAACGCCATGACCTATTTGGAATAGTGATGGCCTGCATTTGGTCAGCATCTGCATGACATCATTTAAGAGCTGGCCGCTGCTCCTGTGGTACTCACGTTGTATCCCGCGGTGACACGGGTTAAACTACTGCTTCTGACATGTAACCAGACGAAGGAGACTTCCTGATCACAGAAGGTGGCCACATCAGTTAGTTAGCTTCACTTACATCTTCCTTGTGAACTGCAACTTCAGTGAACACTCCTTCTCTCCGGTGTGGAAGACACTCCTCAGAAGACTACACAGGGGTGTGTAGGAATAACACTAGAGGCAGAAAACACTCCCAAGGAAAGACCCTGCCTTGACCAACGCAGCAAACACTGCCGTCCTGCACGTTTTACTACACTACAATCCATTATGGCAGTAATCCCATCCGATCTTGTTAGATGATGACTGAAGGTGAATGAAGCTGTTCTTTACCTGCACCCACACACGACATCACCTTATACAATATTGAGTCTCTGCTTCCTCGCACATGTGGTCCTTTTCAAAGTCTGTCAGTCTTGAATCTCTGCTCAGAACCTAAGGGTTTGTTTGATATAAAGCTCAGTGTATTTACTATGTCCTATGCACCTCAGTCCTCTGACTTCACCTCTGTTGACTTCTCTATGTTCTGTCTGTCGTGGACGCTCTCATGTTCCTGACACGCCAAACCTGCCCACCTTGGGGCTGCTGAAGACATTGCTTCCTTATGTTGCCCTGGTTATGGTAATAGTTTTTGTTGGGGGTGGGCACAAGGCACTCGACGTGTATATATTCTCCTAGAGCTGACTTTGACTTACCAGGTTGCTTCAATCAACATGGAGCTGGGAAGAAAAGCAATTGAGAAGTTAGGCCTCCTGCAGAACTGTCCCGGCTGCCCATAGCTCCCTGCTACCTCACAGAGATTTCGACAGGAATCGTGTTCCATGACAGTTCTTACCGCTCTGTCATCTTGTGCTTCCCTCTGTGTTCTTTCTAAAGCGCTCGGCACAACCCGGTCTGTACCAACCAGCTCAGTGTAGAACCTTTGAGAACAAGTGTGGGCTTGGTTCAGTGCTGTATCTCCTGTGCCTAAGATGTTGGAGAGCTCAAGAAACATCTGCTTTCCAGCTTAGGGGTGAGGTGACCTGCCTAAAACAGCAGTTGAGTATTTGTGCAGTGGCCTCATGGTCTTAACAATGGGATTTTTACTCCCAATGCCTGCAATAGGGCCTGGAGACAGGAAAGAGAAATACAAATGACTTCACAAACGAAATATAAGAAAGCCAGCACCACGGGTATTATCTGCAAGAGCTTTTCCAGAAGAGGTTAGGACGAGGGGGGAAGCCTAGGGTTCACGGAGCAGTGAAAGGCAGATGAGAACGGCTCATGGGAAGGGCACTGTTACTGCTCTTGCGAATACACTCTAAAAACTCACTTCCGTATCAAATCATGTTTTTTAAAAAAGACGCAATTTTCCTCCCAATCAGGTTCCAAAAACACAAAAGGAGTTAAGAGTGACTGACAAGTTAGATAAGGTGGCTCATTCCTTTAATCCCAGCCCGTTAGGAGGCAGAGGTAGGCCTGGGCTAGTAGTGGCTGCAAGGTCAGCCAAGGCTACATAGTGGGATCCTGACTCAAACACAAAGTAAATTAAAAAAAAAGGGTGGAGTGAATGTGAGGGATTTTTATCCTGACATAAATACTCAAGTGAACTTTCAATACTATCTAATTATGTAAAAACTGCATGAAGCTGACTCAGCTTCAGTTTCTTTTCACAGAAATGAATGCACACCTGAGGCTGCTGTGTTCACTGATACACTGGTCAATTGGATGTTAACTGATCACATCCATTTTCAATCAGCGAGGCCATAATCACTCATGTCAATGAACACATCTTTATATGGTTTGGTGACTGTAATTCAAGGCATCCAATCAGCAAGGCCATGATCACTCATGTCAATAAGCATGTACGGTTTGGTGACTGTAATCCAAGGTGTTCACTCATTGTAAAACTGCTTGTGAGATGAATGTCACAACACATCCTACTGAGTAATTGGTTTAGGAGCCAATGATATGGCTGTACAGACAAAAGCTCTAGGTGTCAAGCTTAACATCCTAAGTTCAAGCCCTGGAGTCCACATGACTGAGAAAGACATCTGACTCCTACATGTTGACCTTCCTTTGACCTCTGTCCTGCACTTTGTATCTACACGCACAATGAAGAAATATTTTTTTGTTTTATGTTTTGTTTTTCGAAAATGGTTTCTAGCTGTCCTGGAACTCACTCTGTAGACAAGTCTGGCCTTGAACTCCCAGAGATCCTCCTGCCTCTGTGCCCTGAATGCTGGGACTAAAGGTATGCACCACCACTGCCTGGCTAAGAAATACAGTTTTTTTTTTTAAAGAATTTGTGTCCTTAGGACTGGAGAGACAGAGGCACAAAGGTCTTGAGTTCAAGGCCATTAAAAAAATACGTAATGCCACAAATACAAATAAAAACTTGTGGCCAAAGTTACACTGACGAGGAAATTTCCTAAGAATGCAAGTTTTGGGTCAAATACATAATGACTGTGTTTCCCAAGACGTCTGCTGTTGTTCTGTAATATTCACCACACAGGACCCAACACCTCGGCTTTTACTGAGCACTGCTCTATACACGATGCCTAGAGAACCTAAATTCTTACAGTACCTCTACAGGGGAACAGGTCCCAGCTGATCGCGGGCAACAGTGAAGCGGCTGGGCTGGAATTGGGTCATGGCATAATGATGCCAAGGCTCACATTAAATGTGGAAAAACTGCCGGCAGGGACAGTGAGGAAACGCGACCCACTGCAAGGCCGGGAGTCAGAGCAGCAGGCTGTCCTGGGCAGGGCCACTCGAGGCAGCAACGTTTGACGTGCCCTCTTCTCCCTCTTCCTCTCCCTCCCTCCCTCAGTCACCTGCTGGGTCCCCCTGCCACCTCTGAGACAGTTATAGAACAACCCTAAGACACCACAGTATCCCTGCACTTCTGGTTGAGAAAGTTCATCTCACGCACCCCGTCCTGAACTTAACGGAGGTGAAGGCTCTGTGACAAGCTGGAGGGGAATCCACAGATTAGAGTCTCCTAGCAACGCGTTCTGTTTTCTTCAGAACTATGAGCCAGGAAATGAACCAATGTTTAAGCTCAAGTACTTTACTGACACAAAAGTGAAAGAAAAGCGTTTATTGACACGATATATTCAAAGAAAGGCTCTGTACCAGGCACTGGGAGACACAGAGAGAGCCTCACCACAGCAGTGGACATACAGGATTACACTCCAATATAGCAATACACACAACATGCAGTCTGGTTACACAATTAAATTAACAACTGAACATGACAATTCGGTATAAAAGTCATTTACATACTGTTTTCTAATTCCCTTTACACAGACCACAGAACAGTTCAAAAAACACATTTTTAAAAAACCGGTGCAACAACCACCACACAGTAATATACACAAATATGAAATTAATAATTGAGGAAGGATTTGTACACATGCGTAGTGAACACACTTTGGGCAGTGGCTAATACAGGAAGGACTCGGGGAGAACGAGCCAGTGTCTTCTACCAAGTCCGTAAGAAATGCAAACAGCTTTGGAGCCGACAACACAGAAATTCCTGGACTCACTGCCCTCTAATGCTCCCCTATCTCCAGGACGCAGGGTCTGGCTTTCATGTCCGAGTTCCTGTTTCCACTGATGTCTGATACACCACCGAGTAATGTGGACCTTCACATTTTCAAGTTTCGAATGTCTACCCTGGGTTTTCTAGACTATTGAAGTCTCCTTCTGTGAAGTTTTACATTTTTCCTTTCTGATTTCAGACTTATATGGGGGGGGGTTCTCAATTGTTATTTAAACGTGACAACAATTTAGTATTATGCCCTTATAATTTTATTCTTGTACATTTAAAATCTTCATGTGTATATACACATCAAAAATTAAATACATACACATACATACATAAACTCATACATACATACGACTATAAATGACCTTTGTATAACAGGATGTTAAATTTAACATTTTGGAAACAGCCTGTCCTGGTGTCCTGAATAATCCACTCATTCACACTGACTTGGGGTAACATAGTCATCATAGCGAGTTTTCACTTCCCTGACCCATGCACAGGCAGGCAGCACTAACTGGACTTCGACAGGCTACATATACACAAACACAAATGACATGTTAGAGAAGGGAGGACGATCTGGGGTTGGATATAATCTACATAATTTGTATACATGAAATTGTCAATGAATGACAAATATTCTAAAGTTTCTTTACTGTTTCCCCCCTCATCTCTTACAAGACAGTACATTTAATTGGTGGACACCCTTACTGTGGAGGAAGCAGCCCAGGCATTGTCACAACAATGACAACCTGAGACACAAGCCCAGGCATACCTCGGCAGACGAGACAACAGAAGATCCTCTGCTGGACATACCACAGTCCAGACGAGGAAATACGAACTGGAGAAACAATAGTAAATGTAAGAGAGAAACATTAGCTCACACACAAAGGCAGGAAAATCAGAGGAAGGAGAAGCACCTCCACCTTCCTTCTTTCCTGGTTGGGACTCGGTCTCTGTGTTCTACTGTGTAAAATGGGGGGTGTTTGTGGTTATTTCCTCTGAAACCCTGGCTGCAACCGTGTATGCCCAGGGTAAAGGAGAGGACCACTGGAAAAAAAAAAAAAACCACAAAACTACAAACCGAGTGATCAGAAGGGCACTTTTTAGCACGACAAGAGCTCCTGAGCAATTTTTCTCTACTCCAACCACCAAACTGCATTGTATCTTCATTAATAGAGGGCTACAATCTAGTGGTTTCTGGGCATGCAGAATGATCTTGGCAACTCTAAGTGTCAGTGTCTTAAGGTTTCTATTGCTGTGAAGAGAAACCAAGACCACAGTGACTTACACAGGAAAACTAAGTGGGACTGTCTTACAGTCTGGAGGTTCAGTCCATTATGAAGCACGGTGGTGTGCAGTCATGAGATGCTGGAGAAAGATCAGAGATCTACAGTGTGATCCACAGACACCGAAAGAGGAGGAAAACTGGACCGAGTGTGAGCATGTAAGACCTCAAAGCCAACACCCACTTCCTCCAACAAGGGCACACCTCCTGATAGTACCACACCCTATGAGCCAGCTGTACAACATTTTCTTGTGGTTAACATTATTTTTAAAGTCCTTGAATTACTGAATAACAGCAAAAACCATCTTTTGCATGTGAGTCTCCAGTTTATGGAAATATACCATCAGCTAACTTGACTAAGGTGGAATGAATGTTCCTTCTTGGAACATTGGGGCTATTCTTCAAAGTGTCTACTCTTGCAAAAATGTAAACAGCCTCTGCTGGTTATGAAAAATAAGTCGCAAGACAAAGAGCTGATCCACTTCTGTACAAACATCCTCGCATGCTCAGGATAACCAAGTTACCTTCAGGACATCTGTTGCTAATGTTAAGCTCTTCTTAAACAAAAACCTCCAAAACGTAATTTTAGTTGGCTCATCCTAACATCCACCTGATCTATTGATGGGGAATCTTTATCAACCAATTATCTCTAAGAGGTGGGACCAAGCCAGGTGGTGGTGGTGCACGCCTTTAATCCCAGCACTCGGTAGGCAGACGTAGTCAAATCTCTGTGAATTTGAGGCCAACAGAGAAACCTTGTGTTGAAAAACCACATACACCAAAAAAGAGGTGGGACTAAGGGTGTGGCTTTCTGAAACACGAAGGAAAAAAAACGGCACTATGTACCATCTCTGTGTGGTTCCCTTGCCACACAGCTGAGCTTGAACTTCTCGCTCCTGTTTCATGAGTTTCCCCCTTACAATGAATAAAAATATAATTGTTTTACCTTTTAGCTAGCCTGGTTATTTCATGGACCAAGATAATTTATCAGTTGGTGAGCAATGTGGGGCTTGGGTCTCCAGCTGACATGAGGCTCCACATATGGTGCATTTAAAGACAGAATTGCTGTGTGGCGACCCTGAATAGCTGCTAGACGTAGACACATCTATAACCTATGCTACCAGCAACTGCATGGCTGGCTTCTGGGTCCAGCTTTTCCGGCCCACCAGCTTCCCTGTCAGCATTGCTGCCTTGCTGTTCTTGTGCTTGTACGGCTGCTGACCAGTCAGAGACCTCCACAGAGCGCACTTGGTGACTAACACTGAATAATTGTTTTTAGTCTGAGCATCTTTCAATATTTATTGCTAAAACCAGGTTCAAGCCAGCCAGGTGGCTTCAACTGTGTCGCGACACCTACTGGCTAGTAACTGGAACTGGCTCGGGGGTTAAAAGCACTAACTGCTCTTCCAGAGGACCTGGGTTCAATTCCTAAAACCCACATAACTCACAGTTCTCTATAACTCCTGTTCCAAGGTATCCGACACCCACACACAATATATACATTCAGGCAAAACAACAATGTACATAAAATACAAATAAATTTTTAAAAAAATACTTTGAGGTTTCTAGTTAATCTAAGCTTTCTAGCTCAGACAGCTCTAAGGAGACAGATGGCCACGAGGAAAGGCTCATTTAGGAGATTAAGACTTCAAAGGAGCCGGGCGGTGGTGGTGCACGCCTTTAATCCCAGCACTTGGGAGGCAGAGGCAGGCGGATCTCTGTGAATTCGAGGCTAGCCTGGTCTACAAGACCTAGTTCCAGGACAGGCACCAAAGCTACAGAGAAACCCTGTCGCAAAAAACGAAAAAAAAAAAAAAAAAGACTTCAAAGGAGAAATTGAGAAGATGTTCACTAAATGGTAGGCTCCCATCCCACAACCCTGACTTCCAGAGTCAGCTGTCACTACTTGAGCCATCGACGCGCCCTGCTAAATCTGCCTTTGTAATTAATTATTCAGCTACCCATAAGGCTGCACTTCTGTGTCACCCGTCATAGGCATGTGACATACGCAAACCCTTGTGCGCATGGGCCCGTCATCAATCCCTGTGCGTATGTGAAAGGCGTGGGTCGTCTGTCATCATTGTGTGACGTGGTCACGCCAACCCGTGCACATGGGCAAGACGTGGGTCGCCTGTCATCAGTGTTGACGTAATCATGCCAACCCCTGTGCACATGTGAAAGGCGTGGGTCGCCTGTCAGTGTGTGACATAGTCACATCTTCCCCCCATGCGCATGTGCTAGGCAGCCTTTAAAAGCTGGACGCGCCACTTTTGCTCTCTCTGTACACCACTCCCAGGCCTGTGTGCACGTCCCCTCCTGCTGGGAGCCGATTGAGTGGCTGCCATTACAAGATGGCGCTTGGCCCCGGCCTCGCTTGCTGGACAGCTCCATATTAGGCAATGCAGTGGAACCGTGCCTCTCGTATGTGCAGTGACGATGATGTGCTTAGGGCCAATCCCGTGGCCAGGAGCACCGGCAGGCGCGCATCGGCCAATCCAGGCACGACTCGTTCCCTTACCCCCTATATAAGCAGCTGCCGTTTGGCGCTCGGGGCCCCTCGCTTCCACTCTCCCTTCAACCAAGAGGCTCCAATAAAGCGTGATTTGGGAAGAATCCTTGTCTGGTGATCGTCTTTTCCTGCTGGTCAGGGAGTTTGCTGCACCCTCCTAATAAACTAAGCGGGTTTGTTGGCCTCTTGTGTTCTCTTCTCACTCGAGCCAGATCATTTAATTGGTGCCAAGCCTCGAGAGACTCTTCCACCCCAAACCTCTCTCCTGAAAACGGAATCCACCCGAGGCCCCTCTCCTGGGGTCGGAATCAAAACTGGGGACCTTCTCAAAAACAACACACGTGTTCCATATGCCTGAGTCTGACCGCTCCGAACAACCCCGGCTTCGACTGGCGAGTCTTTCCATTCTGGTCAACTTAACTGTTTCTGTGAACCTAAAGAACTGACCGTTGAGCTCTCAGCAACCCTCTGAATTCCTAGAATTGGGGCCACCGCACCCAACCATGATCTTCAAGTTTGCGGTTGTTCCCTTAGCTGACAATCATCTGTGGTTTGCTTCCCTCGGCTAAAATCGTGTTTAGACTGACGCAAGGTTAGTCAGTGTTATTCCCCAGAAGGCCACTGAGCGTAGCTCGCCTGGGGAACTTCATTTCCCAGGAGCCCCTAGCGTTCCACGCAAAGGCTGTGCAGAACGTGGCACTTGACGCACGCACGTGGGGGACCCTTTAAAAGGCTGAAACGCCGACTGTTCGCTCTTTTTCCCCTTCTCTCCTGCACGCCTCAATAAACCTCGTGCGCCATGTGAGTTTTGTTGTGTCTTGCATCCTCCTTTCGCAGCGAATAAGACTAAGAAGACGAAGAACAGAACAAGACGACAGAAGAGAAGAACAGCCTGTGCTAGCACTGCTAATTCTGTGCGGTGCATTCAACAGATTCTTCTTTTTTTCCTTTTTTCCCTTACCATAAAAGGCAGCTCAGAGCAGCCTCTGACCTCTCTGGCTTCTGAGTCACCCTGACCAGATCCAGCCAGGCCTTAGGGTCAGGGGATGCCTGGCCACAGGATCCCTGCGGTGTTCACACTAATTCACACCCCACAAACAGTTAACAGCCATCTCACTGTGTGAGCCTTGCAGTGTCACTGTTTTGTGGGTTTACACAGCTTTGACCATGGAAACCAAACCTTCCAAACTTATCAATCCAGCCTCCCCCCTGGAGTGCCTTTTAGAGGCTCTAAAGTCTCAGGCCTTAATGACCTACCTGCAGATTCCCACATTTGTCCACCTTTGTTCAAAAAAACAGCCTCGTTACAATTCAGATGGTAATGTAAAGTGGCCGCCTAATAGCATCTTTATTCCTGATATTTTATGGGAATTTACTATTGTCAGTGCACAGGCAAATGGAAGGAGTTTCCCTACATCCAAGCCTTTTTCTACTTAAGCTCTAAGTATAAGCCCTTTGACCTTGCAAACTGTTCACCTGCTCACATGTTCCTGGCTATGCCATCTGTACCTGAAGAACCCCACAATTCTGCTCTGGACCCAGCTAATGAACTTCCGCCTTTTCGACCTCAGCCGGAAGCTACCCTGTTCCCTCAGCTACTACCTGTCTCTCTAGTCTGCTGCGGGAGCACCTTCAGCTGCTTCAGCCAATAGCCGCTGAAATACCACAGGGCTGCTATTTCTTTAAAAAAGAGCAGGAAGCCTTGGATCGCTCTCTTGGTTCCGGCTCTTGCTTCAGTGACTGACTCCTTTCCTGATCGTTGGTGTTTTCTAAGTTTTACCCATAAGAAAAATAACCCTTTAAGTCCAAACTGGTGTGGGATTGTTTCGCGCATTACTAGGCCCTTCAGCCCCAGCTTCTACGCTGTTTCCTTTACCTCCTGCTGCCTCACCACCTCGCACTGCTTGCTCTTCAGCTCTCTCCCCCACACCTGCTCCAACAGCCCCGCTGAATTTTCCTGGCACCCCCATCGCCCCTCCTCTCACACGTTCGCGTGCTGGTACGGAACCTAACCCTAACCAAGCCAAGCCCGCTGCCATTCTCCCGTTGCCAGAGGTGGCTAGTGTAGATGGATTGATTAGGGTACATGTTCCTTTTTCACTTGCCGAACTTTCCCATACAGAAAAAAATACTGAGGTCCAATACATCTAATATTGTCACTTTCATGAAATGATTGCAGTATCTTACACAATCTTATAATCTCACCTTTCATGACATCTATATGATCTTAAAAAACAACCTACTTCCTGAAGAGTGCAGGTGAGTTTGGGAGCAGGAAATACTACATGCAGATGAGATTCACCAAACTTTGGCTCCCACCCTTCTGGAGCAGAGACGGTCCCACAACAAGAGACACACTGGGATTACAATACTCTGGGTGAAATTTAGCTAGGGACCAGTTTTTGACTTGCCTCCTGGCAGGTCTCTGTAAGGCTGTCCTCAAGCCGGTAAACTAAAGTTGTTAAGGTATTGCCCAAAACATCAAACACGATTAAGAATTTATTTCTTTTAAGACATTTTCTTTAAGCTCCAGGGAGCCATCTTGACCCACCTGAACGTACCAGACTCGAACGGAGTAAGTACTCACACGGAATAAATATCATTTAATTTTTATCATTCTTGGCCTCGAAAAGCCTAAAGCCCCCCCACCTCAAACCCTGAAGCCCCTCGCCTCAAATCTCCCCTTTAATTTTTTTTCCTTTCGTAACGTGACTTTTGTTTTTCAGCATCTTACGATGACCCAGTTCCTCAGGACCCAGACGGATGCGATGACCCAGTTCCTCAAGACCCAGTCAGATGCGATGACCCAGTTCCTCAACACACAGACGGATGCAGCCATCCCAGGATGCCAGCGAACAGGACATGATCACCAGGACACATTGGACACCCCAGACCCCTCGACGCCCACAAAGTCAGCAGGAAACAGTTATGAGAGACTGGGTTATGTCCCCATTCCCTACCTATTATGACCCTCAACCACCCAAATTTTTAATAAATCAAAAAAGGTGGAAATGCTATTCCCCAGGAGGCTCCTGAGCGCAGGCGCAGAGTACAGCGTCGACCCCCGGACCTGGAAGACCACTTTTCCCAGGAGCACACGCACCCAGCATCCGATGCAAAGGCCCCTGGGCGAAGGCGCAGAACCTAACATTTGACGCACGTTAATAGGGATTCCCTTTAAAAGCCAAAACGCCGTTTGTTCGCTCCCTTTCTCCTTTCCTTTCTTCACTGTTGGGCATGCTCCATCCTCGCCACAACAAACCTCTCCACGTGGGTCTGTTGTACCTCGCTTTTTCCTTCCGACTCCGAGGAAAACAAGAACAATAGTAACCTCTCAGATCATTCAGGACACACACACACAAAAATTCTGTCAACATTTTTGGAACGCCTCACAAAAGCTCTGTTTTAGCATACTAACTTAGATGCAGAAACTACGGAAGCAGACTCATGACCCATTTTTTTAATCAGTCCTACTCTGACATCAGTGCTAAGCTTAGACGTTTGGAAAAAGGCCCCTTGACCCTGCAAGCAGAAGTCCTAGAGTTGGCTTTTAAGGTGTACCATGCGAGAAATGACAAATCCTGTAATCACTGTCGTGTACTAACCTAACCACGGCCTTAATATCCTGACCCCCCCCCAAATTTTTATAATAAACAAAAGGGTGGAACGTAATTATTCAGCTACCCATAACATCAGCGTGACATACACATTCAAACCCCCTGTGTGCATGTGCAAAGTGTGGGTCGCCAGTCATCAGCATGTGACTTAGTCATGTCTGTTATTCCCCAAAAGGCCCCTGAGTGTCGCTTACCTGGGGAACTACATTTCCCAGAAGCACCTAGCGTTCGACGCAAAGGATGCGCAGACACAGAACGTGGCGTTTGACGTATGTGCATGGGGTACCCTTTAAAAGCTGGAACGCCATCCGTTCATTCTTTTCCCTTTTCTCCCTTCACTGTTGCCTGTAGCGCGCCACGGCGCTCTGTGCACCAGGCGCTTTGTGCACCTCGGAGCTGTCAGCTGTCATGTTCACAGGGTCTGGCACTAAGCCCGTTGCCGCCATTTGCTAGTGTCCCTAGTAGCAAACAACTTCTGCGCACGCTCGCTACCGGCCCAAGAGTGGTTTGAATCCACCTATCAATTGCTCACACGTCTTGCTCACGCAATTGCATCAGTCTGGGCCGAGCCAATCAAGCAATGACACATCATAGGCGGACCAGGCGCTGTATATATTCCCCGCGCGGTCGGGCTCGGGGTCTTTTCGCCTCCATCTTATCTTCAGTCTTCTGCGCTCCAATAAAGTATGTTCCAAGAAGAATCCTGTTGTGGTCGTCTTCTCTGCTGGCAGAGTTGCGCGCCGCAGTTGCCCACGCTCCAATAAACCTCCCCACGTGGGTTTTGTTGTGTCTCGCGCCCTCCTTTTGTCTCCTTGGAGAAGAACACCCATCCGGAAGAAGAACAACATCTTCCCCCTGTGCGCATGTGTTAGGCAGCCTTTAAAAGCTGGACGCGTCATCTTTGCACTCTCTCTGTACTCCATTCCCAGGCCTGTGTGCACGTCCCCTCCTCATAAACTCCTAAGTGAAAAGGTGTCTTAGCCTCTCATGTTCTCGCTTGGGCCAGATCATTTCAGCCTTGCTGGTAATGGAAGTCCCTGTCCTTAACAATCCCAGACAGGTTTTGAGGGCACATGATCCCTTGCAGTTCAATATTAAGCAACTCAAGGAAGCTGTCATGGCTTATGGACCACATGCTCCCTTTACACTAAGTTGTGGGAACTTCCACCCGAGGCGCAGTGTAGATCAAGAATTTTGGACACAAATGGCCACTAGAAATGCAGAAACCTTGACATGCTCGCCAGGGCGGGGCCTGTACAGGGACTGACGCTGCAGTGACGTGCAGACAGCCGTGGCAGCAGTCTGCGCCCGAAGAGCCCTCCCAATACTGTGGCAGGGGAGCACTTGTCAAAGGTCCTTCAAGGGCCCTCAGAGCCATTCTCAGACTTCGTGGATAACCTGTTGCAGCTAGCAGGAAGACTCTCTGGAGACACAGTTTGAGCCATGCCCATATAGATACTGGCAGAAAGCTATCTGGCCCCCACAAAAACAAGTCTCTGTGAACATTTAAAGTTTTGCAGGGACATAGATGGGCATCATATCATAATAAAAATGGCTTGATGGTAAGAAGACCTGCCGGTAATTCTGGTGTCCGGCCAAAGACATGCTCTAAATGCAGGCAAACTGACCATTTTCAGAGTCTCTGGAAAGAGCCCGACATCTTCTCACAGTTCCAAGACAATGTCCTAGATCTAAGAAGGGAAGTCACTAGGCCAATGAGTACAATTCAAAGGAGGATACCCAAGGAAATGCTTCCCTCCCGCCAGTGTCAGGAAACCCAAAGTGGGGTCCACTCCAGACCCCCACAGGCAGGTTACGGGACCATGGATACACCTGTGACACAACCTATCAAGTTTGTTCCCCCAAAGAAACGCCATCATTTAAGGACCTTTGCAGAAGAACCAGGTACAGCGCAGAACTGGTCCACTGTGCCTCCACCCGAGCAGTATCAACACCACAGATCGGACCACAAGCCATTAGGAGTGGGACCTATGAGCCACTTCCCTCGGGGTCTGTGAGTCTTTTAATGGGAAAGAGTCAACCCCGGAAACATACATAGAGGACACTCTGGGAGAGATTAAAACGATGGTAGAGGTTCTAGAAGGCATTACAGTTATTCTGCAAGACAGCTGCACTGCTCAGCTACCTGATAATCCTTTCCTGAATCCAGAAAGAAGAGGCGGCATTAAGTCAATCGAATAACCCCTGGCTTGCTGGGTTTCTACTCTGAAATCTTTACCTATTTTACCTTTAATAACAGAAAGCAGAAAATTCCAGGGTCGCCTGGAAAAGGGAGCTGGTATTTCTGTTGTACCCCAAAGATTTTGGGCCGAGGCTTGGCCTGTTCATGAATCTAGCATAGCTCTCCATGGTGCAGGCACTGAGCACGCTCCACTGCCAAGTTTGTGTCTGTTCCCCTGGAAGGATGAGGGGAACATTCCAGCCTCTTTCAGCCGTACGTATTGCCTCAAATCCCTATTACCCTATGGAAGAGGAATGTGCTGGAAGGTATGGGGGCGATGCTCACCGCTCAGCTAGTGAGAAGATGCTAGAAAAATCCAGTGATTTTGCCACAACGAAGGCCTAGGGAGGAGATTACAGGGTATTCTCAACCTGTGACAGGAAAGACTCAGGTGGCTCGCCAGTCTAGGAATCATGTGTGACTGGGGCATTTTTAGCAGGGGCCATTGCTGGGCAGCCTTCAACTATTCCACCCAGTCCTATCTCATGGCGGGGCGACGGACCCGTCTAGGTTGAGCAGGGATTCTTCCTGAAGCTTGTCGCCAATCCTTGCAGAAAGCACCTGTTCATTACGCAGACTGCTCTCAGCCTTTATTGCTACTCCTCTTCCCCATGTCCCATGAACCCACAGAAGCATTCTGGCGAGTGGGGCCCATTCTCTGGGTACACTCGCAGGCTTCACCCTCCAACAGTAGTGGCTTCCCTAAGACTTTCATTGTCCTTCTGTTTGCAGCGGCCAATCTCAGTGTCCAGCCGTTTGGCAAAGAGCCTGATGTTTTAGTGACAACTTTTAACAGCTCAACGACTATGCTGGCCTCAACATAATGGTGAAGATTAAACCATATTCCTCAGTGCTGCGATGAGTCATCTGACAATCATTCTCCCCCCAACAAATACACTGACTCTTTCAGAATGCACCCTGTGATTGATACTAAAATTGTTAAAGCTCAGCTTATACCAGGAGGGCCGGTCGTTTTTACCAACGTGTCCTGCTCCGGTCAAGCTGCAGTGGTGTTATTTCCCACAGTACAAAAGGCTACGGTGGAGAGCAAAGCTGCTCAGGTCACTGAATTGATGCCTCTCATCCTAGCTTTGCAGCTCTCCCCAGAGGAGGCACTCAATATTAATACTGATCGCCGCTATGTGGCCAGAATAGTTGGCCCTTTGTAAACTGCCACATGCGTCGCTCCAGTCGCCAAGATTCAAAATACGTTCTTCGGCTGCATGGACAGTCACAGCAGCGGTCCTGTCCCATTTTTATCGGGCACATGAGAGCTCACACCGAGTTGCCCACCTCTCTTAGTAAGGGCGATGAGTTAACTGATTCTTGCATGCACACGTTCCTAGCTATGTCTACTCTAGAGAAAACTGTTATTACACCAACGCTTCCATCTCCACGCTGGGTCCTTGTGCCATCACACTGGAGTCACAAATAACAAAGCCATCGAGATGGTTAAGGACTGCCCCTCCTGTGCAGAATTTCTGCCCATGCTCACCACAGGAGTGAACCCTAAAGGGCTCATGCCTAATCATATTTGCTTCTGTTCACCTTGGGAAAAAGGTGAAAGATGTTGAAAGCCATTACTTACATGCTTCTGCATATCTAACAGTATGCAAAACGCTCAAAACACATCATGGACCTGCCTACATGAGCTCGGGCTCAAGCAATCTTGTGAGGCATATGATATCACCCTGAAAACATACTATCAGCAGGAAAAGGCTGTAGAGGAACACACTCATCATACCCTCAAAAGTTACCTGGATAAAGTAAAAAACAGAAGAAGGCAGAAAGCGTATGTGGCTAACACTGCAGTAAATTCATGGGGTAGTGACCTGCTGCAGCAATGGAATACCCAGATTAACATTCATGCAGTCCATGAAACTCATATTTCTGTGAAGGCTATTATTATAAGATATGGACAAAGGTCACCAGCCATTCAGAGTGGACAAGAACATACAGCAACTAGCAAAGCTGCAGAGGTACGAACGGCCCTACCTCGAAAATGGTGAACTGAGAAACCGATGTGGCTTAACAGTGGCCTTTAACAGATGACAAAACAGCAGGCTTTAGAACAGCTGGTACAGGAGCAGCGACATGTTCACTAGATGCTAACCATATTGAAGAATTTAACAGCCCTTTACTGTAGGACAATGGTCTGTACTCTGTCATTTCTGTTTTAAATAAATGCTGATTGGCCAGTAGCCAGGCAAGAAGTAGAGGGGACAATGAAAATTCTGGGAAAAGGGAAGTTTCAGCTTTCGGTCATCACGCAGACACAGAGGACAGACAGATACAGAGCAAGCAAGATGTGACTGCCTCGCCAAAAAAGGTACCAAGCCACTTGGCTAACAGAGACAAGGATAGGCTGATATGAGTTGTAAGAATTAGTTAATAAAAAGCTTCAGCTACTGAGACAGTTTATGACTAATATAGACCTCTGTATTTCTTTGGGACTGGATGACTGTAGGACCTGGTGAAACATAAAATTCAGTCAAAAAACCTTGAAATTCTCCTGTATTTGTTGTTGAAAGGAAATCTGGTAAACGGAGAATGGTGAGAGATTTAAGAACTGTCAACAAAGGAATTCAACCTATGGGCTCTCTACATTCTGGAATTCCTCTGCCTTCCCTAATGCCAAAAAGATGGCCTCTTAAAGTTATTGATTTCAAAGATTGTTTCTTCACTATACCTTTACAAGAAAAGGACAGAGAAAACTTTACCTTCACAGTGCCAACTTTTAACACCTCTTAACCTACTAGGAGATACCAATGGACCATCCTTCCATGGTGAAAGCTCTAGTAAATGTTACTATGCCAAAAAACGGACAGTGGGGGCCCCCGGCTTCAGGGCCCCCAAATATATGGGACAATGGAGGATCAGAGCAGAGAGGGGAGTCACAAGCAGTGGCCAACCTTCAGACACCCCAAGGACCGCGGCGAGCCACTGCAGGTTCAGCATGATTGGACCTCTTTGCCACCACCGGACTCGTATTAACCCCCCAAATCGGAGTCCAGACAGTGGACTCTGATTTTCAGGGTCCACTTCAATCTGGTACAGTGGGATTATTACTAGGGGGATCATCTACTACCTTAACAGGATTATGTGTCGATCCTGGGATAATTGATCCAGACTATACAGGCATTCTTAAAATCATGGTTGAGTCGCCTAAAGGCATTACCGTGATTTCCCCAGGTGATAGGATAGCTCAACTTGTTATTTTGCCTAGTCTACATGACATTCAGCTAAAGACATTGAAAGAGGAGATAATGGATTTGGTTCATCAGGTACAGACTTAACATTTTTATCCTTGGATTTGGACCAAAGACCTACTTTACAACTAACTGTTAATGGAGTCAAGATCATAGGCCTTTTGGATACAGGGGCGGACAAAAGTATCACAGCCATAAAGATTGGCCACAAGGATGGCCTATACAGACCTCATCACACACCTACAATGATTAGGATATGCTAGTGCCCCTAATATTAGCGCTAACTTACTAAATTGGCAAGATACAGAGGGCCACTCCGGAGTAATTCAACCGTATGCTCTTGAACTCCCAGTATCATTATGGGGAAGAGATCTCATGAAATCTATGGGTTTTAAATTAAGTAATGAATATTCTGAAAAAGCTCAAGCTATTATGAAAAATATGGGCTGCCATCCAAATTTTGGCTTGGGCAGATTTTTACAGGGTCAGAAAGATCCATTATTAGCAAAACCAAGAAAACCCAGGCAAGGGTTGGGTTTTTCTTAGGGGCCATTGAGGAAGGAATTCCCATTTCCTGGAAGACGGAGGAGCAGGTGCAGGTTCCGGAGTGGCAACGTTCTTCCTAAAAGCTGCAAACAGCCCATCAATTAGAGCTGGAAAAATTGGAGGAAGGGCATATTGAGCCTTCTCTTTCCCCATGGAATACTCCCATTTTTGTCATAAAAAAGAAATCTGGAAAATGGAGGCTGTTACATGATCTTAGAGTCATAAATGAACAAATGCAAATTATGGGACCCGTTCAACGTGGCCTCCCTTTATTATCTGCCTTGCCGGAGAATTGGCCTATCATTGTAGTAGATATCAAGGATTGCTTCTTTTCCATTCCTTTAAATAGTGCAGACAGTGAAAGATTTGCCTTTACATTGCCTTCAATTAATCATGATAAGAGATACCAATGGGTTGTCTTGCCTCAGGGCATGGCTGATAGCCCTACTATGTGTCAGCTGTTTGTAGCCACGGTATTAGAACCTGTAAGAACTCGTTTTTCAGACTTAAAATGTCTCCATTACATGGATATTCTCTTGGCTGCAAAAGAGGAAAGAGTATTGCAGGAGGCCTATAGTGTTTTGATAGAGACATTACAACAAAAGGGACTTCACATAGCTCCTGAAAAGGTACGAGTAATAACTTACTTAGGGTCTGAAATAACACATGATCAAGTTATGCCCCAAAAGGTGGAATTGAGAAAAGAGCATTTGCATACCATTAAATGATTTTCAAAAATTACTGGGAGACATCAATTGGATTAGGGGCAGTTTAGGGATGGGAAATTATGAATTAAAACCTTTATATGATATTTTACTTGGTGATGCGGTTTTGAATTCTCCCAGATAATTAACTGATGAGGCCCGACAAACACTCTCAGCAATAGAGGAGAGGTTATCTAAGGCCTTTTTAAAATGAGTAAAAGATGTAACAAATACTTGTTTTGTGTATTTTACCCACCAATTTACAGCCCACAGGCATTCTATGGCAGGAGGGACCATTGCTTTGGGTTTATCCCAAGATTTCCCCCGCAAAGTCCGTAGAGTATTACCCTACTGCTGCAGCCTTACTTGCTCAGCAAGGTATTCAAACTTGCTTACAATATTTTGGAGCTTTACCTAGCATACTAACTGTTCCATATGATGCTAATCAGGTTAAAATTTTATGCGCTACAATAGATGAGTAGGCCATCCTGTGTTGCTCTTACACAGGGCATATGGACTGCCACTATCCTAAACACCCATTGCTGACTTTCTTTAAAGAACACCCGGTGATATTTCCCAAAATCACTGCGTCACAACCCATTCAAGGAGCCAATGTTATTACAGATGGATCCAGGACTGGCTCTGGTTTACATGGTGGACTCCTCGGAGCCCGTTAGGCGTCAATTTTCTCCTGGGGCCCCTCAGCAAGTTGAATTGGCTATTGTAGTAGAAGTGTTTAAGTCCTGTCCATTTGCTTTTAATTTAATTTCAGATTCCATTATGTTGTTAATGCTTTAAAACATCTTGAATGTGCTGGGCCCATAAAATCTTCCAGTCCTGTACATATACTATTTACCCAACTACAGTCTTTACTCTGGCAACGAAAAAAATCCCTTTTTTGTACAACATATGCGTGCACACACGGTATTGCCAAGTCCTCTGGCTGATGGCAATGACAAGGTCGATCGTTGTACCAGACAAGAATGGATGTTTCTCGCCTCTGCTTTACAGAGAGCATATGATTTTCATAAGGAATTTCATGTTAATGCCAAAACCCTACAACTAAAATTTAGTATCTCTCGTGCTGATGCACAGAAAGTGGTTGTAGATTGCCCACAATGTGTTGTTTATCATCATCCTCAAACTTTGGGAGTCAATCCATGGGGGTTACTCCCTCTTTTACTCATGTCTCTGACTTTGGCAAGGTAAAATATATGCATGTTTCAGTGGACACATGCTCTGGCATTATTCATGCCACACCCATGACAGGTGAAAAGGCGACTCAGGTGATCGCTCCTTGTCTAGAAGCATGGGCAGCCTGGGGCAGGCCCCAACAATTAAAGACAGATAATGGTCCTGCTTATACTGGACAAAAATTCACCTCATTTTGCCAACACATGGGCGTTCAACTCATACATGGACTACCGTATAATCCACGGGGTCAAGGCATTGTGGAACGTGCCCATCGATCTCTAAAGGAGTTGCTTCAGAAACAAAAAGGGGGAATAGGCCATGAGCAACCCCCTAAGAATAGACTTTCCTTAGCCAATCAATCCGCAGTGGATAGGCACTCACGTTCATCTAGCCCTTTGAGAGGAATGGTACACTGGAAGGATGCTCTAACAGGAGTCTGGCACGGACCTGATCCCGTGCTGGCATGGGCACAAGGCTCTGTTTGTGTTTTTCCACAGGATCACTTAGACCCTATTTGGGTGCCAGAACGCCTGGTGAGGAAGGTGCAAGTGCGAATGGAAGCAGATCAAGATGTTAAGGATATGTCTGGGGATTTTGTGCCTGCTCCCCACCCACTCAATGGAGAAAGTGATGGCTGAGCTGCGGTGGGGGATTGTCAGCCTTTCCCAAGCCGATGCCAGTTCGCCATGATGCCCAGGTGTTCCCTCGCCTATTCACCACCAACAATAAGTTAAATTTGCCATTCCTTCCACTAGATACAGAGAGTGCCTCCCTAGGAGAAAATAGATCCTTAAAGGAAGAGGGAAGTTTGTGTTTTGCGTGTTAAATCTGATGCTAATAACTCCTGCATCACCATAGCCATGCATCATCTGAAGGAGTGGGCGGGAATAGGAGCCCTAACAGGCTTAATGGTGCTTGCCTCCCTGGTATGCCTATGGTGCATTTGTCACATGAGAGTTTCACAGTGATGCAATGCAGTCATGATCATTCAGGCCTTCACGACCACTGAAGCAGGACAGTCCCCTCAATCTTGGTTATCTGTATTTGAGCACATCATGTGAAGCTTGTGCACTGCACTTGAGGTCAGAGAAGTCGACCTCAAGAAGAGCAAGTCTGATTGCATGTGGGTTGGTGTCTAACTCCCACATTGCCCGCTGGACCAGGAACATCACTTTTCCCAGGAGCACACGCATCCAGCATCCGAAGCAAAGGCTCCTGCGTGCAGGCGCAGGATGTATCGTTTGATGCACGTGTGTCAGGATTCCCTTTAAAAGCCGAAACGCCGTTCCCTTCGTTCACTCTCTTTCCCCTTTCCTCCCTTTACTGTCGGGCACGCTCCACCCTCCCCGCAATAAACCTCTCCACGAGGGTCCGTTGTACCTCGTGTCTCATTTCGAGTCCAAAGAAGAACAACAACGGTAGAAGAAGAACACTTTGAACTTTTTATAGACGAAAACAAGGGTTTGCAAAGGGGGCCCTCACTCAAAAAACCAGAACCATGGAGGAGGCCTATAGCCTACCACTCTAAGAAACTGGATCCGTTGGCCTCAGGATGTGCCCCTTGTTTGAAGATGATAGCTGCCATAGCTATGCTCCTAAAGGACGCTGGAAAACTGACTCTGGGACAGCCCCTCATGCGGTTGAGTCACTCATTCCTCAGCCACTCCTGCTGGATACGGACAGAGTCCGCTTCAGTCCAGCAGTCATCCTGAATCCTGCCATGCTGCGCCCCACTCCAGAGGGGCCAATAAATAATTGCCAACAAATCCTTGCGGAAATGCATGGAACCCAGCCGGACCTGACGGACCAACCCCTGAAAGAGGTAGACTTGACCTGGTACACCAACGGAAGCAGTTGTCAGCTCAACGGAGAAAGGAAGGCTGGAGCAGCAATAGTGGACGGAAAGCAGGCAATCTGTGCCAGCACCCTGCCACCCAGAACTTCAGCTCAGCAGACGAAGCTCATTGCACTCACCCAAGCCCTACAGCTGGCAGGGGGTAAGGCACTCAATGTCGATACCGATAGCAGCTATGCATTGGCCACCACTCATGCTCATGGGGAAATATATCGGAGGAGGGACATTCTAACCTCAGAAGGAAAGGACATTAAAAACAAGGCTAAAATCTTGGCCCTGCTTAAAGCCTTGTTTCTCCCTAAGAGACTAAGTATTATACATTGCCCTGGACATCAGAAAGGGGAGACTGAGATAATTAAAGGAAACCGCCTGGCAGATGAAACTGCTAGGCCCTTAGTGTTATTCCCCAGAAGGCCCCTGAGCGTGGCTCGCCTGTGGAACTACATTTCCCAGGAGCCCCTAGCATTCCACGCAAAGGCTGCGCAGGCGCAGAACGTGGCGCTTGATGCACGCACGTGGGGGACCCTTTAAAAAGGCTGAAACGCCGTCCCTCCTCTCTTTTTTCCCCTTCTCTCCTGCATGCCACAATAAACCTCGCGCGCCGAGTTTTGTTGTGTCTTGCGTCCTCCTTTCCCTCGAGTCGCGACGAAGAAGACGAAGACGAAGAAGATTAAGACCAACAGAACAGAACAAGACGAAGAGAAGAACACTCAGCTCTTGACGGTAACAGTATTGACTGGACAGGAAGGCCGGGAAAGAGACGTGGACTCGATTGACTCCACCAATAAAGATCTGGATATAGTCTAGAAATTAGGGGCACAATATGATGACAAGAGACAACGATGGATGTGCCAAGGAAAGACTGTAATACCTGTACAGGTAGCCAGAGAGCTCATTTCCTGCTTGCATAAACTGAACCACCTGAGCACCGAAAAGATGAACATCATGCTCAGCAGACAGGAAATGGGTAGCTATAGACCCAAGAAAGAGACCCTGATACAACAAATCGCCAGCAATTGCAAAGCCTGTGCCCAAGTGAATGCTGGCAAAACAAACAGACCACCTAGACTCAGACTCGGGGGGCATAGGCCTGGGATCCATTGGGAAATAGATTTTACTGAAGTTAAGCCTGGCATGTATGGTTATCGGTATCTGTTAGTTTTTACCGACACCTTTTCAGGATGGGTCGAAGCCTCTCCTACCAAAAAGGAAACCGCACAGACCGTTGTTAAGAAGTTCTAGGAAGAAATCTTCCCACGGTATGGACTACCCAAGGTACTTGGGACTGATAATGGTCCTGAGTTTATCTCCCAGATAAGTCAGTTAGTGGCCAAGTTACTGGGGATTGATTAGAATATGCATTGTGCCTATAGACCCCAGAGCTCAAGGCAGGTAGAAAGAATAAATAGAACAATCAAGGAGGTTTTAACTAAATCAACGCTCGAGACTGGCGCTAGGGACTGGGTACAGCTCCTACCCCTGGCACTGTATCGAGCCAGGAACACCCCCGGCACACATCGATTAACTCCTTTTGAAATCTTATATGGAGGCCCACCTCCAGCTATAGCCTTTTTTGATTCTGATATTGCTAATTATGCAACCTCCCCCACTTTGCAGGCTCACTTGCAAGCCCTCCAGCTGGTACAACAGAAGATCTGGAAACCCTTAGTGGCAGCCTACAAAGACTCCGAACAGTCTCCTGCCCTCATGGTCTCTTTAAGGGACTATAGGAGCCACTGCTCCTCTGGATGTGAGTGCGAATGAGCTGTCCTATCAGTTCTAGCCTGTAGAGCTGTCCTACTGCAGCTTTAGGCTGCTAGGAGAAACTATGCTAACCAATCACCTCTAAGTGGAACCTAGTTAAGGCATGGATACCTGAAACCCATGAAGAAAATTGGGATGGACCAGTTGCTAGGTGATTCCCACGGGACACAACGGAACTCGGACTTCCCATTCTTGTGTGTGAGTTTCCTCTTATAACAATCAAAAATATGTTTTCTTGCTTCCAAGATAACTCTTCTCTCCTATGATGTTGTCAGCACAGCCTGCAAAAGCTGCTGACAATTATCATAGGTGGGCTGATGGATAAGTAGGATGTAGTCAATCAGCCCCTTATAACAATCAAAAATATAATTGTTAATCTTTAAGCTGGCCTGCTTATTTCCCAAATTGAGCAAACAGGTAAGGTTGGTGGCCGGTTCGTGGGGCCACTTCAGTCTCTGGCAGCTCTGGCCAACGGCAGCTATGCCACGCTCATTCAGGCATAGAGATCTGGCATAGCGGTCCTGACAGCTACCAGCCGACTTCAGTTCCAGCTTTTTCTGCGCTCGCAAAAGCTCAGGCAGTGCGGGTGGAGAAACGTGGAAAGCTGAGGCGGAAAAAGATGAGGAACTCACCAGCCGCTGCGGGCAATGGTAGCTGAGGAGCATGCACGCAGCCCAGCTCCAACACTGCAGCCATGGACAACGCCCCCTCTGTCCTAAATGGGAAGGGACGTCTTCGTCTGCTGACTGTCCCATGGGGCTGTTGAATATCCAAGGACCCTCATGAAGCATAAAATATGTGATTTATACTAAACAAATTCTTGATTTAAGCATATTTTCTATGAAAGAAATGATTTCTGGAAGAACACTGACCCAAGCGTAATCCCGAGCCCAATTCCTCGTCCCCTCCACCCATACAGGAGCATGTTTGCTTGCCAGGTATGGGTCATGACCCGAGAAAGAACATCTTGTGGTTTTTCCGAGCCCTAACTTAAACGCCTGTGTCCCTCGCCTGACCCTTATGCCAATATGGCTTAAAATGTTGTATCCAATCATTTTGTAAGCCGTTCCTGATATGCTAAGGTTGTGGGGTTTTGCCCATAAAAGCTTACTGGAATTGCTGTTCGGGGTGCTCTGCCTCCTCAGAGATCAGGGACACCCGGTTTCGCAATTGATAATAAACCCTCTTGCTTATTGCATCTGCTGGACTGGTTAATTGAGTCGCTGGGCTTCTCTTCTCTGGAACTAAGTCCTAGGAATTAGGGTTTTACATTTGGGGGCTCATCTGGGATCTGAGGAACCCCCAGACTCAATACAGTCCCCACAGGAGGAGAGTAAAAAGAGCATCAGGTTCAGGTAGTCTGTTTTTTGTCTGACGTTGTCTACTGATTGTCTAAAATTTAATACAGCCTCTTTAGAAATTCGTGAAGCGGACTGACCAGTCCACAGATTCTCCAAATTTCAATCTGGAGGGTGCTCCGGTGGCTGGGGACAAGAAGACCATCCTGATCCCCAGGTCGCAGGGGTTTTGGCCTCCAATGCCCTCTGAGACTTTACTTTCGGTTTGTTGCCGATTCCATGGCGCACGGCTTCTGGTCTGCATTCTGTGTCTGTCTTGTTAGTCTATTTGTGTATGTTTGTTTCCCTCTGCTTTCTGTCACGGGACAGGGACTAACTACCCCTTTAAGCCTAACCCTAGGCCACTGGTAGGAAGTCGTGGGCCGAGGGCAACAATCAGTCAGTTGAGGTCAAAAAGAAGTATCAGACTCTTTGAAAGACCCCAACCCTAGTCTCTAGTCTCCATCTTAAGATGTTTTTGTAAACAACTAGGCCAGGGGAAAACAGGATATCTGTGGGTGGCAGAAGCTGTCTTGAGAATCCGGGATCTTCAAGGCAGTAGACCAAAGCCAACACCCCGGTGGGTCTGGGCAAGAATCTAGGACCTCCCAAGAACTAGGCCTGAGCCAGGACCTCTGCCAGCATGGGCGTGAGTGAACCTGGGTCCTCCGAGGGAAAAGACAGGTACCAGAGATCTCGGGGGGCCTAGCACGAGTCTGGGACCTCAGAGAGAGTAGTCCTGAGCCAGGACCTCTGTGGGTTTGGGCATTGGTCTGGGACCTGCAGGTCATAGTGTGAGTAAGCAGGTCCTCTACTGGTCCGGACACACCTGAGCCTGGGACCTTTGAGGCAGTAGACTGGAACCAGAAACCCTCCCAGGTCCAACTCCAACCCAGGGACTTCTGCAGGAGGGGATCCAGACTAGGATTTACAGACACAGATCAAAGCCGGTAACCTAGGCCAAAGTTGCCCTGAGGCAGGGAATTCCACCTTGGGCAACAAATTCCACAGGAGTGGGAATGAGCAAACACCTAGGACAGAGAGGGCCGAGGAAACAAGCGGCACTGGGCGCAGAAGCCAGAAGCAAATCCAGTTCTAAGAGCCAATCCAGTCCCAGAAAACTGGCGGATCAGGATTAAACCAGCGAACAGATCTAGAGTCAGTAATCTTCACTAGAACAGGTCCAACTCCAAGGCAGGGATTTCTACACGAGGGGATCCAGACAGGATTTACAGAAACAAATCTGAGCCAGCGTAGGCCTGACACAACAAACTCCAAGGGAGCAGAGCAAAGCACAGGAGCTCTGAGCTATCTCCAGGAAGAGGAGTAGCCAACAGGGAATAACCATCTGAGCTTCAGATTTACTGGCACCTAGGAGATTATTCAACAGAATCTCAGACAGCCGTTATTTTGAGTGGGAAGAAGAAAGTAAAAAAAAAATAAGATCTCCTTAGTAAATTGGGAGCATCGGGATCTTAGGAAAGGCTTAAAGGGGGGAAGAGAAGAATCAGGGAGGGGAGGAGAGAAAAATTTAGAACTCAATAAATATCAATAAAAAAGTAAATGTTGAGCCATCTCTCCAGCCCCATTAGTTTTTTGTTTTGTTTTTTAATTAAACTGAGAGTTGCTGAAAAGCTTTCTGGCACTGAAGCTCCAATTTTATAGGAGAGAGTGATATGGCTCAGAGGTAAAAAAAAAAGTTTAATTGATTACGTCAGATATTTTTATAATAAAATACATATTATAATTGAAAAAATAAACAAGGCAACCCCATACCATCAGGAATCGCCATGGGAAGCCTCTCGCAGGCCCCAACGACAAATGTGGTCCAGTCATTGCCAGTTACTGTGGAGAATGTGTCTTGACAGGAAAATTAAAATCTCCAACGCCTGCTGTCAAAAGCACTAATGGTCTGAATGATGAGATAAATGTGGAGGATGAGTCAAGAACTCTGGTGAGACAGAGAAAACGTATATTCTGGCAAACTTCTATAAATGAAATTTTAATTGAAGGCTTATTAGACACGAGTGAGTATGTAAGTATCATTACTACAGAATCTTGGCATCAAATTGGCCTCTTCAGGAGATAGATGTTCAGTTCCTGGGAATTGGAACCCTATCTCGCGCAAAACAAAGCACAAGATGGGTTGAATGCATAGGTCCTGAAGTGCAAATAGGAAAACTAAGGCCATATGTAGCCAATATTCCAGGGAATTTATGGGGTCGTGACCTATTGCAGCAATGGAATAGCCAGATTAACATTCTTGCAGCCCCCAAAACTTATGTTTCTGAGGAAAATATTAGAAGACATTACAGATGACGGACAGCGGCCATTTGGGCTGTACAAGGACACAAAGCAATTAATGACCCTTCAGATGTACCAACAGTCCTACCGTTAAAGTGCTTGACTGAGAAACCAATATGGGTTAAGCAATGGCCCCTGTTATTCCCCAGAAGGCCCCTGAGTGTAGTTCGCCTGGGGAACTACATTTCCCAGGAGCCCCTAGCATTCCACGCAAAGGCTGCGCAGGCGCAGAACGTGGCGTTTGACGCACGTGCGTGGGGGACCCTTAAAAAGCTGGAACGCAGTCCGTTTGTCCTCTTTTCCCCTTCTCTCCCGCTCGCTGCAATAAACCTCACGTGCCACGTGGGTTTTGTTGTGTCTTGCGTCCAAGAAGAAGAAGAAGAACAGCCCCTAGCTGAGGAAAATGTTGCAGGCTTGAAAGCAGCTGACACAGGAGTGATTAGATGCTTGACATATATATATAAAAAAATCTACCAGCCCTTGAAATTCTCCTGTATTTGTTGTTAAGAAAACATCTAAAATACACTACATAAGCAATTGGCTTAGTCTATAATTTACCATTATATGGATAACATTTTGTGACCTGATTCAAATACACATACTTTACAAAGCATGTTTCAGTGGACTTATTTAACCATGGGAAAAGTTATTTACCCTCCCAGGACCAAGGTATTCACAGTGGCATCTCATGCTCATCTTTGATTGGCTAGGTACTTTGATTGGCAGGAACTCGGAGAGCACAGTCACTACGTCATAGACTCTGTGCCTGTAGTCATTGGCCACGTGTTACTGTGCTACCAGCAGGTGTCAAGATGCTGTGCTGTCAGCAGCTACTTTGCTGTTGAGCCCATGTGGCCCAATGCACACCCTCAAAAGTGTGCAACGCGGCTTCGGTAAAGGCTACAGGTGAGGGGACAAGGAGGTATGAATGTTCCTACAGAGGCTTCAGAGAAGAAGCATAGACACTATAGGGGACAGGAGCACTGCGCAGACTCAATGTGACCACCACTGTCAGCCCTAGCTGGACTGTACCAGTACCTAACAGCTAGACTAATCTGCCTTTGTAGTAAGGCATGGACCAAACGCCCCTTAGATAATCAGTCAAAATGTTATACAGAACCATTGCAACTTCTGCCAGCAGTCAGGTAAATAGAAGGCACTGTAGAAATTAGCTTCATTCAAGAAATAATCCAGCTAGCTAAATGATAAAACAATTGTATTTTTATCTATTATGAGGGGAAAACTCATGAAACAGGAACAAGCTCACCTGTGTCAAACGGTAATCACACAAAAAGAGCCCACCTAGGCCTTGCACCCGTTTTCTCTGGGTCCCTGAAAGCCTTAACTTAAGTAATACCTTAACTTGGACCAACCTCTTAAAGATAACTGGCTAGCAAGGCATCCCTATGAAGGCACTATGTAAAGGTAGATCTCTTAGCCTGGCCTGGCACCTGGATACCCTGTTCCTTTAAAGACAAGGCATGCCTACTCCCAATCTCCAGCTTCCAGGAAAGGTAAGTGGATCTCCTGCCTCCTAGTCTGCCTTACTTTCTGACTGCCCTTTTTCTGGATGGAGAGGTAGCTTCTACCTCTCTCCCTTCTCCCCCCAATAACCTTTCTTCTCTTTCCCTCTCTCTTCTCCCCCCGCCCCACTAAAGTCAGCCTATACCCAAGCTCTTTACACATAGCAACTGCGCGGCCTTGAGTTGCCAGGGCCGTGAATAACACTGGTGCACGGCTCTGCCAGGCTCTCCTAAGCATTCTGCAAGCCAGCAGCCTGAGCTATGCGAGGATTCTAAATTCGGACCATTTTTCAACTTCCTGGGCGGCGCAGATGCGGCGCAGACCTGAACTTACATTTTTTTGATGGTCCCACTACAATTAAATCAAGTAAGTTTTTTTGGTGGCTGGCCTGCAGAGTGGTAGGCCTTTTGTTGGCGAGGTCCCTGGCGAACGGGGAGCCTGGTCCTGTCCCTGAAGACCCTCCTGACTGGTTAGAGTGTTCTTGGCCCGTGGCGGGACCCAGGAAACGGAGCGGGGGCATTCCCCGACCCCCTTGACTCCCCGGTCATTCTGCAGGGGCTGCTCCCCCTCTGCTGCAACCTCTCTCTCCCTGGCCCATCCCAGCTTGTGCCCAGGGGCTTCCTTCCTTCTCCCTCCCTCCCTTCCGCGGGGCTGCGGGATCACCCAGTTCAGCCTGTTTGGGCGCTGAGTCAGGTGCAGCGGGAGTTTCTTTGTTTTGTTGGCTGGCCTGCAGAGTGGTAGGCCTTTTGTTGGCAAGGTCCCTGGCGAACGGGGAGCCTGGTCTTGTTCCTGAAGACCCTTCTGAGTGGTGAGAGGGATCTTGGCCCATGGCGGGAGCCAGGAAACCTGATCCTGTTTTAGAAGACCCATTAGATAGCATCGGTAGATAGCATCGGTAGGAGGAGATGGGCAGGCGCCAAGGCAAGAATTAACCCAACAATCTGAAAAACAACATGAAAACACCAGAACCCAATGATCTTATAACACAAGGACTTGAACACTCTAACACAGAAGGAGTGGAAAAAATTGACTTTATGAAGGTTATAGAGTCCCTTAAACAACATGTAAAAAACACCCTTATAGAAATGGATGAGAAGTATAACAAGTTTAAAGAAATGAGTAAATACGTAAATGATACCCTGGGAAACCAAGAAAAAACGATCAAACAGATAATGGAAACAGTTCAAGAATTAAAAACTGAAATGGAAGGAAAAAAACACAAACTGAGGACCAGCTGGATATGGAAAATCTAGGTCAACGAGCAGAGACTACAGAAACAAGCATAATCAATAGAATACAAGAGATAGAAGAAAGAATCTCAGATTCTGAGGACACCATAGAGAAAATAAACGCACTGATCAAAGAAAACAGCAAAGCCAACAAATTCTCATCACAAAACATTCAGGAAATATGGGACACAATAAAAAGACCAAACCTTTGAATATTCAAGAAGCATATTGAACACCAAATAGACTGGATCAAAAATACAAAAAAAATCCCCTGGCCAACTTCCTGTGCCTGCTCCATTGCAGCACCCGTCCAGGTCAGCTTTCATGAACATTCATCTCTGCTGATTCCCGGCGGCTGAGGACTGACATCTCGTTATCTGCCCAATCACTGCCACTCTGTCCACAGAAGCCTAGAAAAACCCACTTGGTCTCACCTCGCTCATGTTCTTGACCATGGGGAATAAACCTCCTAAAATTATCAGAAGGACCTCCTACCTGGGATGTCTTTAACAGACCCTAAAACCTCTAAGCTTAATGGCTTAGAGATTTCTAACCTTACTCAGCTTTGCACTAACAAATGGCCTCCAGCAGACCCTAACACGGAAGCTTTCCAAGTTTCTATCAGCAAACAGGCACATAAAAAGGTTCTCTCCATCCATGCTCCACACTGCCTGTGTCCTGCCAGAACCCCATGCAACTCCTCTTTTCCTTTTGCTAGGAAGCCCCAAGTGCACCTGCCTCTAACAGCTCCTTTTTCTGCTCATATTCCTTTTCTCACTCCTATTGTGTCCCTGCCATGCTACAGCTGCTGGTCCCACAAGAACCTGGAAAACTTTTTCAAACAGCGAAGGTTGTTCCACTCCCCATCAGCGCTAACCCCGGTGGCCGACAATGCTGAGTAATTTTCCTGTCTACTTCATGTATGAAAAGTATGTGCGACTGGTGTGGCCACACGGATGTGACTGTAATGGTCTGCTGTCCCTTTAAGAGACAAGCCATGCCCACTCCTTTCCAAATCTGTAGGGCCCATGGGTCTAGCTCTGCTCCCGAAGTTCATTTAGATGACAGTTTCTGGCTAGCCAGCATTTCCTGTTTGTTCCTGTGCTCCCTCTGCCCTGCCTGGTGATTAGCCCTAGGGCATTGTTGACCCACCTTGGGCGTGGTAATTTCCTACCTACCTGGGAGGTATTGCATTTTGCAGCAGCTAGGTATTTAAGGTTTTCCCTAAGTTTGCATAAACGACATTAGGCTGGTCTCCTTTCAAATGACCAAGGTCTCTTGTGTTCTTTCAATCTCCAAGCCGGTTCCTGACTCAGGTACGGTACGGTACAGCAGCACACAAACTGTACTGAAAATAACACAGGTACAGGTATTGCACCTGTCCACCGAGACAAGCTGATATTCAGCTTCCAGCCTGGGTCCCTCTTTTCCGTCTTTCTCTCAAACAGGCAGCTTCTGTCTCTTCCTTCTCCCCACATCGCCCTCCATAACCCAATAAATAAATATCCAACCTCACTCTGCATGGTGTGCCTATCCATGTCTCTGTCTCTCACCTGCCCATTGCTCCATGCCCAGAAGCAGCCACTTTCGGAGACCTATGGCATGGCATCGTGGCGTGCCCATCTGTCTGTCTCTCCTCGTGAAACTGGTGGCCCCATCGAAGGCTCTCACCCACAACACAACTCCCTGTCTGAAACTTGAAGCCGCTGTAGCCAATCGCGGAACAGCATTGTCCCTGCCTGGACTGGCTGCTCTCGGCACCCACTGCAATCTCAACCAGAGGAACCCTCCGCTACTCTGGACTGAGATAATGAACATACGATGTAGGTTCGTTCTAACAGCCCAACTCTGATACCTACTTTCACCTGTCCTATGACTTGATTCCAGTCCGCTACGGGACCATTTTCATCTCTTTCTTCCAAGTCCAACAGAGCCATCGTTCTACCTCTGCAAGAGGTCACTGGAGTGGATACGACTGCTGAGACTACTTCCCCTTTTTGTTAGGTGAACAATCTTAAACAGTAAAAGACTGAAATCATATCTAACTACCTCGTCTTCCTTCATTAAAGCACCCCAATATTCAACTCAATCGTACAGCCTCAATATGTATACCTAACATTTTACTTCCTGGGTAACACAGGTGAGTTTGCAAGCACTCCAGACCACATGCAGATAAAATCCACAAAAAAAAAAAAAAAAACACAGCACTCCTGACCAAGAAGGAAGCAGTCCCTGACTAAACCTGGTGGAACTAAAATAAGGAAGAATTCTAGTTAGAAGTCAGTTTACAACCTGCCTCCCAGCAATTGCAGGAAGATGAAGCCCTGAGGCTGAGTTGATCCAACCTGGATTCTGTCTGAAGGCCTAGCAACAGGTACTGTCAGAGGTCATGATCGTGGCTACATGATGCAATGTCATCACACTAATGAGGAAGCCTGGGTGCTGGGAGGCAGGTATATAAGGCTCTCCCCATTGCTGAGAAGGCTGGGTGCTGGGAGGCAGGTATATAAGGCTCTCCCCATTGCTGAGAAGGCTGGGTGCTGGGAGGCAAGTATATAAGGCTCTCACCACTGCTGAACAAGTCTACTATTTGCCTTTCACTTGACTCCCGGTGTCTGCACTGGTGAATCTGAACTTTCTTACCCATCCCCTGTAGGAGCTGACAGGACTGAGACTTCCGCCCTATGTTTAGAGTTTGGCTGACCAGGGTCCTTGTTATACACTGTGTTATTCCCCAGAAGGCCCCTGAGCGTGGCTTCCCTGGGGAACTACATTTCCCAGGAGCCCCTAGCGTTCCACGCAAAGGCTGCGCAGGCGCAGAACGTGGCGCTTGACGCACGCACGCGGGGGACCCTTTAAAAAGGCTGAAACGCCGTCTGTTCTCTTTCCCTTCTCTCCTGCACGCAATAAACCTTGCGCGATGAACTTTGTTGTGTCTTGCGTCCTCCTTTCCCTCCGGTTGCGGCGAAGAAGACGAACACGAAGAAGACAAAGAACAGAAGACGAACACAGAAGACGAAGATTAAGAAGAGAAGAACACACTGAGCCTGTAACTTTTGGCTTTTTTATTGATTCTTATTGAGCTCTAAATTTTTCTCTGCTCCCCTCCCTGCCTCCCCCCCCCAAGGTCCCAATGCTCCCAATTTACTCAGGAGCTCTTGTCTTCTTCTACTTCCCATGTAGATGAGATCTATCTAAGTCTCTCTGAGTGTCCTCATTGTTGTCTAAGTTCTCTGGGATTATGATTTGTAGGCTGGTTTTCTTTGCTTTTTTTTTTTTTTTTTAAATTGCACCAGATTCAAATTTTTCTTATTTATTTATTATGTATACAATATTCTGTCTGTGTGTATGCCTACAGGCCAGAAGAGGGCACCAGACCCCATTGTGAGCCACCATGTGGTTGCTGGGAATTGAACTCAGGACCTTTGGAAGAGCAGGCAGTGCTCTTAACCTCTGAGCCATCTCTCCAGCCCTTTCTTTGCTTTTTGTTTAAAAATCACTTATGAGTGAGTACATGTGATAATTATCTTTCTGTGTCTGGGTTACCTCACACACAGGGGAGGACATCTCCATATTAACAGAAATGGAGGCACTCCAATTACCCCACAGGAAATTTAGGCCTCACCTACCATGGGTGCATGAGGAAGCCACGAAGATTAAAAGTTTACCACTCATCAGGTCCGTTCAAAAGACCTTAAATTGGGAATGAAGCAATTGTACCCTCACAATTCCAACAATCATGGGGAATGGCTATTGCCATTCCCGACCAAGAGATGAGACACCGATCTCATTATTGGGGGACCCCACCTGCCTGTCCATCCACCTGAGATTGGTTTATGAGGCTAGACATCTACTACAGAGGGTTGTGGCCATCCGAGCTACCCCTAGCCGCAGGCTACCCCACACAGCTGACTTCAGATAATCTCAGCAGGTCCTAGAAGATGGACCTCAGCTGCTTTAAGGTGTTATTGAACATAAGGGGCAAAAATTTTAGAACAAGGAAAAGTAAGACTTAAGATTTCCCAAGATCAAATTCTTGATGAGGGACATTACATTGATCTCTAGGATCAGGCTCTTTACAATGAACACATCTTGTCCGTATGTATCCCAGCAGCTTTAAATGCTTGAGACAGGATTCAGGAACAACCAGAAAAAGAAT
This sequence comes from Chionomys nivalis, assembly GCF_950005125.1. Classification (NCBI taxonomy): domain Eukaryota; kingdom Metazoa; phylum Chordata; class Mammalia; order Rodentia; family Cricetidae; genus Chionomys; species Chionomys nivalis. The sequence goes on from NC_080110.1 coordinate 2,820,683, forward strand.
ATTAAATCATATACTAGACTTAAACAGGTTAAACCCTACAGGACCTACGGCCCCATGCCTTCTTATATCAGGGAACTGAAAAGCAAGCTATGCCATAGTGCCAGAAACTGGGTGGTTGAGACATAGCATTCCCCACCCACACCATTAACCAGCAGGCTGAGATAATAGCCCCCCCCCCCCCCGTGCCTTAAATTGGCACAAGAAAATCTACAGTGATGTTTTATTTCTATATTAATAATTACAGCTTGACTGAGAATCAGAGTATGAAGACAGGCACTGGATGCTAGGGAGTGGTAGCACACACCTTTCATCCCAGGAGATGAATCTTTCTGAGTTCAGGGTTACTCTAGGGTATACAGTATCTACCCAGAAATACATGCAGGTCGTGCGGGCTCACACCTGTAATTCCCATGTTTCAGAGTCACACACCTTTAACGGCAGCAGTAGGGAGGTGGAGACAGGCACAACACAGCTGAGCAAAAGAGGACTATAAAGGAGAAGACACAGGAGTCTGAGGTTTGGTGGGAACACAGTGCAGTCTCAGTCTGAAAACTTGTTAGTGTAGGATTGCCCATTTCAGTCTGAGGTAGAGTTAACAACTAGTGCCTGGCTGCTTTTCTTTTTATTATTCATGCTACAAAAATCCCTAAGTGTTCACACAAACTCCAGATATGTTTTGTTTTTCACAGAAACCGGGTTTCTCTTTAACTTTGCAGCCTGCTATGGAAACACCTCTAGTAGACCAGGCTGAACTTAAACTCACAGAGATCGACTGCAGCTGCCTCTGGAGTGCTGGAATTAAATGCATGTGCCACCAGCACCATGCCCAAATATGCTTTTCAAAGCCTCCTGTCCCATAATGCCATCTGGAAAGAGCTGGGGCTACCTGCAACAAAAGGAAGAGCCATGCCCAAAACAATTACAGCAGTGATTACCCTGCCCTCTCTTATTCAAACAGGAGCTAGTCAATACCATACAAACAACTCATAGAACATTGCCTGTGGCCCTCAGTACAGAACAGTTAACTAACGCTCACATTCATTTGTCCGTGATGAATTTAAAACAACAGACTGATTTACTGGATGAAGAAATACAAACCTTGCATTACCTAGTGAGGGCCAACAGTGATCATCATCCAGTCCTTTGGTTTAAGTCAAACATCCAGTACGTCCTTGTACAGACAACCACTAAGAGTCAGCCAATTGGAACCATGGCATAAGAAGTTTATTAGACTGATGTGGCAACCTACAAATGACATCATGCAACTTAACTAGACACAAATTGAGCCACTGGGTTTGTCTACCACGTTCTTTGGCCAAGTGTGCAATCACATAAAATTCCTTAAACTCGCTGCATGGTGCCTTGTGAAAAGGGTGGTGGGGGCCCTAATGCTTCTGCTTGTCTCCTACAACAACAACAACAAAAAGCAACCCTTCAAATACCAATGGCTTTAGAGGACACAGGGCCAAAACATCCACAAGAGGAGGTCCATGAGTGGATAATACAAATACAGGAGTCCATAAGAGACCCTAAACCTCATAGTTAAGTTGCTGCTTCATTTCCATGAGGACCTCCTGGGAACCTAAGCCTTGGAGAGAAATGCTGATGGGTTTACAAGGTGGAAACACAGCACGGCAAGGTAAGTCTACCAGGCCTCCAGTCAACATCAAAATAGTGAGACAAGGCAGAGCAACAGCTCAAGCACAAGCAAGTGCAGAAAACACGCAGGAATAAGCAGTTTGGGCCTCAGTATCCTGTTAGTTAGTGAGTCACTTACATAGAAACCAAATGCGCACCAGCGTAAGCCAATTTCAACAGGCCAGCAGCAACAACCAGTTCTGAAAAGGACCAACCAACAATGTCCTCTGGCATTCTAACTGGCCTTGCTCAACTGTAATAAGGAGCTTCTGCATAGAGATCTCCTATAGTCTCTGTCATTGCCTCTCCCTCCACACTCCCAGGACTGGGAGCAGTACCAGTGAGAAGCAACAAGTCCCTATTTGAGCTCCTTCGACGAGAAATTTTTCCCTACTTTGAAATACACACCTCCCTCCAGTCAGACAACAGTCCTAAATTCACCTCCCTAATTTCTCAAACCTTATGTACAGTAGAAGCATTCTTTACCATTTTCACATCCCATACCACCCCAGTCTTAAAGAAAGAACGAACAAACGAAGAGCTGCTTAAAAAACACCCTTGCTAAAACGTCACAGGAACTGTACCTTAACTGAGTAAAGTTCGTACCTCTGGCCCTTTTGGGGCATGATCTGAGGTACTATAAGTACAGATGGAAGGTAGATCTTTTAGTTCGATTTGGTTTCAAGCTTCCAGTGCAAACAGAGAACAGAGAGATCTGTCCTTACTGGGAGTTTTAGTCCCAAATAAACCTTTGACATGCTCCATTGTGGACCGCATAAACACGTCTGTACTTGAGCGTCCACATGGACACAGTCCAGCTACTGCTGTTCCCTGCTGCAGGATCCCATGCCTTTGGCCTGCCCGCCACCACAGTCCATGCCCACACGGCTCAACTAAGCTACCTGCCAACCGCGTGGATCCCAACCCCCATACCTTACCACAACTTCCCAGAGCAGCACACAATCCTGAGGGTACTCTGGCCCGTATTCCATGAGGTCCATTATCGCCACCCAAGCAAGGATCTGTTGTTGAGGACCAGCTACCACCAGGCATGCTCAGATCAGGCCAAGCTCTAACCCCGGAAGCTCTAAGCCTGCATATGGAACACAGGCTTGCATGTCAACACTCTAATCCGCAAGTGATAGGATCTACCGGCCCTAGCTCTGTTAGTAACCTTGCGGCTCACAGGGGCAGGCAAGTTCTCGGTCCCCTCAGCTTTTGCCCAACCAAGCCTGCTCCATGTGAGAAAATACTGTTTTTAATGAAATTTGTTGGCACCTATTCTAGATAGTATAGATAATTCAGGTCTTGATCTGGGACCTCCCTTAGTGCAACAACTGTGACATCTGCTGGCCAACATCCTATTACACCTTAACTCTCAACAACTAAAAGAACCAGCCAGCCAAACAGTGCCTCCACCTGCTGGCCAATCCACTTCATTACACTGTCACAAATTTTCAGAAAACTACAACTCAAGTGAGTTAGTTTAGTAACAAATACTAGATTTATTAAAAAATATATTTGAGGCGCACGGCTTCTCTAACCCTAAAAACTGGAGCTGTAGGCATTGCTCTTTCGGCGTCGCCCGCTCTTTTTCTCGCTGGCTTTCAGTGGGCCAGAAAGTTCAGACCTGTCAGCAGATCGTCGCGTGTTCTCAACCACAAAAAATGCCAGCCCAAAGCGAGTCAGCCTAGAACCTTGCAGCTTCGGGCCGCCCAGTCCCGAACCCGCCTGGAGGCCGAGGTCGGCCTGGAGTTCTCGGACTCCGCTGCCGCCGTCTCTGTCAGCCTCGGAGTATCAGGGGCTGGGGCCAGGCCCGGACAGCGCCGCAAGCACAGTAACGGAGCTGGTCCATGTTCGGTGGCTTCCCTGAGCTGTAGGAAGTACACCCAGAGCTCGGCTCCTACAACCCCCACAAAAAAACACACACACAAAAAAAAAGAAATATATTTGAAATTGTAAACCAACCCCAAGGTAAATGCAGAAACTTAATAACCTTTTCATTTCTATCATGGTTGGATTTCTGGAAGAGTATAAGGTACAAGGGACAACTGGAGCAAGAAACCAACCAATCACTGAGCACCCTGATTCGGAACCCAGAGCCAGGGAAAGAAGCATATCCTGAATCTGAGTCCTGAGCCAGGCAAAGAAACGTCTTTATCCCTGAACCAAAGAAACATGCCCTGATTCTAAAACCACTGGCAAAGTAACACACTTTATCCCGAGAGTCAGTGAAAGAAATATGCCCTGGTCCCAAGATTAGAATCAAAAGGCTAAAATGTACCAGTGAAAGAAACAATTTGGCCATGAAATCAGAGTCATATCTGCCACTGATCAATTAAACTGACCAATCCTGGGCTGGGAAAAACTAACCAATTCTTCTTCTCCCTGGGAAAACTCTGCCCCTAAGAAGCCCTATATAAGCCTCTCTGCGTGTATAGCTGAAGGTTTCCTTTTAGAACCTTGACAGAGGCAGTCACTCACTTAGACTCTGCCTTCCCAAATCAGCAAGTTTCTCAAGAGTCTCGGGTGATGATCTTCATTTGTCAGTGCAGAATATCAGAACCTGGCTGGGACATCCCAATGTCCTATGTGCCAGCAACTTGGACACTGGAAATCACAATGCCCCTCTGCGTGCTTCTCCTCTATGCCACGCCACAGAGGTCCGGGCTCACCAACATCAACAAGTGAAACTGTGCCAACCTTCGAACTTCTCAGCCTTGCAGAGGATTGATGCTGCCCACACTTGGTATATCCCGTAACCCTATCTGAGCCTAAGGTAAAGCTGCAGGTAGCGGTAACTCCATTACTTTTCTATTAAACACAGTAGCTACCTATCATGTTCTAACATTTCACTTGGGCCTTACGTTCCTCTCACCAATTTCGGCTATGGTGGTAGATGGGACCCATTCCTACCCACTTAAAACTTTGCCATTACCCTGCATTCTTGCAGGACAATTTTTCTCATTCTTTTTTACTAATACCTGCTTGTCCAGCACCTTTACTGGGTCGAGATATCCTTAGCTGACTCCTAGGTCTCCTGAACCTCGATAGACAGGACCTCACAGGACACCTGCCTTCTCACCTCCCCTATGGAACACCTGCCTTGCATTTATGTGATGACAGTACCCAGGATGCCTTTCCAGACACTCCTCTCACTGAGCGCGGACCCACTAACACCCAGCTCTTCCCTTACCCATGCTGCCCCATGCCAGCAGGAAGGAGCCAGACTTGAGACAATGCCCCTTTTTCCTAAGAGAGCTGCCGTGGAAGCCCATTCTGCTCCTTCAGCAAATAGCCCCTAAGATAGCAGCCCACTTGGGCTTTAAAAAGCAGCAGTAGCTGTAAGCTCCTTGCTCCTTCTCTTGCTTCCGGCTCCGCTTCCGGCTGCTAGACCGTTCCTGTTCACTCAGAAGACTGCTGTCTAGGACAGTGAACTGGAAGCTTTCCCCTTAAATAAACAACCCTTGTATTAATCATAATTCCAAAATGGTGTGGGATTGTTTTGTGACTTATGCCTTCAGAGAACCTAAATGTTAGTCAAGGGATATCCTAAGTTCCCTGTCATCCCTCATACAATCAGACTGGAATGTAAGTCCTAGTCTCTGGCCTCCATCTTTGGAGCCCCCACCCCTCTGCCCGCGAAACCTTGACCCTTCACCTGAGAAGGGTAAGGCAGACTTCCAAACCTTGACCACTCCCCCAGTCTATTTAAACTGCTCCCTGGAAAGTCCCTTTGTGATGTCTTCTCCCCCGCCCCAGTGGTCACATCCGTGGCTTCCCTGTTAACCATTAAACCTGGATATCCTTTCACTGGGATTGTGATTCGGCTTGATTGGGATTTTTGAGTCAGCAAAGAGCTGGCATTAGAAAATTCCTAACAGGGAGCATGCAATTACACAGGAGAACTTCAGTGAGAGACAGATACTTAGTGATATTCCTCACAGGTCGAGCTGAGTGAGCCCTGGCCCCCAACAGATACTGTATTTCTCAAGGGTTACCCTTCTTTCTTTTTAAACAAATGAATAGAGTATTATTCATGTTGGAAGTAAAAGCAGAAAGCTTTAGAATTTGAGTAAGAAGAGCACAAAGTCAGACTCCGTCACTTGGGACTTGTGCCTTGGTGGTCAAATCACACTATTACCCAGTAGGTGAGCTTCCTTATTCAGAGCAATCAATGCTGGGAAAGGCAGTCCAGTTGCCCCTAGGAATAGTCCCCGAGTTTGCAACACTGCTGAAGGATAAAGAGCAGGCAATACATGCTGTCATCTTAGTCTTGGCTTGGGTCTTTTCTTCTGGCTAGCTCAGGGCTGCCTCCTTTTGCTCCACCTAGATGTGAGGGATATGGCACCTGGTCTATTGTGACTCCAGGGAAAGTCCACATACTTGATTGCTCCGTTCTGGCTGCTGCACGGTAAACCAACTCTGCCTGACTCCATTTGGGGGCTTGGTTGTATTTCAGTTTTTGACTCTACTACTAAGATACAAGGGGTGAAATTGGCTTCCATTTCTGGTGACAGGCATTGTTGTTGTTCTTCTGTTCTTCTTCTTCTTGGGAGTCGAAAAGAGACACGAGGTACAACGGACCCATGTGGAGAGGTTTATTGCGGGGAGCGTGGAGTGTGCCCCACAGTGAAGGGAGGAAAAGAGAAAGAGGGCGAACGAACGGCTTTTAAAGGGGACCCCCACGCACGTGCGTCAAATCACGTTCTGCGCCTGCGCACAAGGGCCTTTGTGTCAGACGCTGGGTGCGTGTGCTCCTGGGAAAAGTGGTCTTCTGGGTCTGGCGGGCGATGCTGAACCCTGTACCTGCACACAGGAGCTTCCTGGGGAATAGCAGGCATGGAGAAGATCTTTTCTGTCTTTCAGGTTGTGAGAGTCCTCCCTTGGGCTGGGAAGGAGTGCTCAGTAACTGGTCTGAATTGGCAACTGGAGCATAGTGATTGCTTAATCTTCACGTGAGGATCAAATCTCCCCCCAGTTTCTCTGTAGATCTGGAGCCTTCCTGGAACTCTCTGTAGACTAGGCTGGTCTTCAACTCACAGAAATCCACCTGCCTCTGCCTCCCTCAGTGGTGGTATTAAAGGCTTGCCACCACCGCCAGGCCCTTTGGCTAAATTTTACTGTTGTATAATTTAATGAATTCCAAACATTCTCACTGGTCTCTATGACATCAGATGTGATGTCATTACTGACATGCGCTCTTTCCTCAGGTTTGCAGAGCCTCATCCCAGCTGTTTCTTCTGCTTCGCCTCTTCCCTGGATCTTTTCCTTTTTTCACAGAAGCATTGGTAGATCTGCTTATCTGTCATGCTAGATCCAAATGACAATGAAAAACAGCCACGCACTGGGGGGGCGTTTTCTTCATTGAAATTTTGCCCACAGAGTGTCCATGAACGGTCTTGGGACTCAGCTCCTGGTTTTTCTGCTGGGCTTGTTTATTTGGTTTGACTTTCGGCTTCTTTCTCTCTTCTGCCCTGTTTTCCTCCTGTCCTTCCCGCACTCTGCTCCTACTGAATTTTTCCCAGTGTTGTTGCACAAGGTGTGTGACTGATTGTTTTTATTGGTTTTTACTGAGCTCTAAATTTTTCTCTGCTCCCCTCCCTGCCTCTCCTCTCCCCCTTCAATCCCCCCCCCACCAAGGTCCCCAGCCTTCCAACTTACTCAGGAAATCTATGTAAGTCTCTCTTAGTGTCCTCATTGTTGTCCAAATTCTCTGGGATTATGGCTTGTAGGCTTGGTTTCTCCATGTTTAAAGACCACCTATTTCTCTGATGACTAAGGATATTGAATATTTCCTTAAGTGTCTTTCAGCCATTTTAGAATATTCTGTTCCGAGTTCTCAGTTTAGGTCGGTACTCCATTTTTTTATTTGATTATATGTTGTTTTGATGACCAATTTCTTGAGTCCTTTGTATATTTTGGGCCTGAGGAAGCAAGCTCCACGAGAGGAAAAGCCAGGTTGCTTTTTTTTTTTAAACAAGATTCCAATTTTTTGGTTTTGTGACCTTCTTGATGCTCACACTTGAGTACACTTTCAGATCAGTCCTTGAATGCTTTTGGAAGTCCAAGGTCAGAAGGCTCCCAAAGATGATGTTCTCTCTGGAGAGTCCTGAAGCCATATGAAGGTCCCCTTTCTAAATTTCAGCTATAAACTACTGCATAATCTTGCAGACTCCATCATCCATTAGCTTTCAGAGGATACTGCAATCAACTGCTGTGTCCGTAACTCCAGAAGAATGAGCTTCACCCAAAAGCCATGCTGAACTCTACTGGACTGGGAATCCCATATGAAAGAGGATTATCTTTTTGTAAACTAAAAACCCCTCCTATGAGCTCTGGGGAGGTCAGGTGCACTGTCAAGATGTACCCCAGGTAAGCACTGGCAATCGGCAGACCAAGTTTCACACTTCTTCCCAGGTCTTCGACTCCCCTTCCTCAGCTACCAGAACCTAAGAAAACTGTTCTCCCTAAAGTCAACTTTATCATCTGCTCTCAACATCTTGCCAGGTCCCACAGAGCCTGGACAGCGGAGTGAAACAGCCAGCTTTTTCAGGGCCCCTAAGAAGGCAGGAATGGGTGTTCAGGACTCGGGCACCCTCATTCCACCTCACCTGCTACTCAAAAGTTCCTCACCTAATTATAACCCACAAAAGGGAGGAAGGCTACTGGTTAGAATTAGGCTGTCCTGTGCGCTTGTAGATCTAGCAGAATATGTCACCAGTCAAAACCACTCCCTACAAACAGGTGATTTATAGCATTTAAGGCACGCCAGTGTGCCCAGGGGACGCAGCTGAACCCACTGACAGCATCCCCGCATACAGGCGTTGTCAGCATTCAGGCAGATACCTGGCCAGTCCAAGGTCCTACTGCCACTACGTCACTAACAGTCTGTTCGAATGCACTACATTACGGTGTAGTCTCTGAGTATATACACCTAGCCGTCATTAAAAGTGAGCTCCACCCGTTCCCCCTTACCTCTTCCACCACTCCTCCAAAGAGGCAGAAGACCTCAGTGCCTCTCCCTTTCAACTCCCTCCCTTAAAAAACAAAACAAAACAAAACAAAACAAACATTATGTATACAGGGTTCTTCCTGCACACATGCCTTCAGGCCAGAAGCGGGCACCAGATCTCATTACTGATGGTTGTGAGCTGCCTTGTAGATGCTAGGAATTGAACTCAGGACCTCTGGAAGAACAGTCAGTGCTTTTAACCTCAAAGTCATCTCTCCAGCCTTCCCCCTTTTCAACAATAAACCTCCAACAAAAGAGTTTTTTGTACAGTGTGATTTGTCCTCACAGCATCGAAACAGCAGCAGCGCTGAGACGGTTACTAAAGTCAAGTCTTAAATCAAGGGCAGTACACATGAGTTACTCACAGAGGACCCGCACAGAGAGGTACAGGGAGGGAACAGAGGAAGGCTTGTAGAGACTCACAGCCTTTTCTATCTGGGAAGGTGGAGCAAGGGTTGATGCTCTGTTGCTTTCTCAGCCTATCAGGTTTGTACCCCAGTACCTGTCTACCAAGACTGATCAGTAATAGATACGTGTAAATGCTTCATTTGATGTCCGATATGGGGCACAATTCCATGCTGCAGCTGTCAAGAGTGCCATTTCTCGAGCTAGTTCCAGGACAAGCTCCAAAACCACAGAGAAACCGTCTCGAAAAAAAACCAAAAAAAAAAAAAAAAAGAGTGCCATTTCTCAGAACTGCCTCAGGTCACTGGCTCTTCCCACCACTAGTATGGGTCGAGAGCGAATCACACCCACAGTAAACCCCTTTGTCACACTGGGAACAGGGATTCTAACGCTTCTAATCCTCCATTCGTGCACACAATGCGGCATCAGTGGTACCCAGTGCACACTCCCCTGGGACCTCAGTCCCTGCTGCCATCACTCCAGTGTATTCAGTGCAGCTGCCCGTTGCAACACCAACACCCACAATGCTAACCCTTCTACCTGGGCACTGCACTACCCCACCAAACAGTTAAGCGCCATCGCTGTAGCTAGCTGCCCCTTCTCAAAGCTCCCCACCTGAGATCAACTGCAGCTTGCCCTGGCTCCAGGCCATGCAGTATAGCTGCAACCCACTGCAACCCCAGCACCCATCACCCACCATTCAAGGCCTCCTGTCTAGGCAACCCACCGTCCATCAAAACAGCCCCAAACCATGGCTGTAGCTGGCTGCACCCTTTCAGAGCTCTATGCTGCAGACAGTGCTGTAGACAAACTGGTAAGTCATTCAACAGACAGATGTGCTGAAGTTTAGGATGGTGATCTCTAAGTTTTCCCCTTAAATAACCCTTTCATTGTCCTAATTCTCAACTGGTGGGAGATTATTTTATGGCATCAATTGGTGCGCAATGTTTTGTTTTAGAATCCCCCGGCTCTGCTGCCCACAGTCAGCTCAGAGTGTGCCCAGCTTGGCGGCGAGCCCTTCCTCAGCAGGCCGTGGCCTGTGCATAGAGCCAGCAGTTTAATAGAGAATCTCACACAGCTGCCTTTCTTGCTAAGAATCAGCTGCAGTTCACTGTATTTTCTCTTTACACACCTTGGATTGGTTTCAAGTTTCCACGTACTGTAATGTTTGCCTCCCGCAAGGGCACACCACAGACATTTGGGTGAGACGGGGCTTCCCTGGTCTGAGGCAGCCATTCCGCTGGTGGGTATCCCACCCACCACTTCCTTAAATTACCCAAAGTGGCCTGCAGTGAGCCTCAGGGAAATGAGCCATTTAACCGTAACATTGGAGTTCTGTGACTCGACCAGACTGTTATGGTTTTCGTCTCTTTAAGAGACAAGCCACGCCCACTCCCGGCACCAGCCGCCCCCTGCCACCTTAGCTTCTCTGTGTTCCTTTCGGCACACACACTCCCTTCAGTCCCTATCTCTGTCCTCTTCTCTCTCTCCTTTCTTCCCCTGCCCTTCCTCTAAGTAGTAAATATCCAATTCTATTCTGTACGATGTGTCTGTGTGCCTTCTACCCACCGCCTGCTCACACCCCCGGGCTCGCTAGGGCCACCCCGCCCGGGACCAACCGGCAGCTGTCTCTGCCTGGGACTAGCTGCTCTGTGGGCCAGCTGCCTACTGCCACCGGGGATCTTGCAGCATTTTTAACAGACTCTCTCCATGTTCCTTCCCGTGCACAGGCAGGCCAGCTGAGGACACGTGGAACCCGGGGGTCGCCTGAGCGCCGACCTCTATGCACACCAGCAGCTTCGTTGGTGAGTTTTCCCCTTCCAGTCAGCTAAACCATTTCTCTGAACCCAAGGAACTGACGGTGAGCTCCCTATGCGGTCCTATAAACGGTGGGGGGGGGTGGGGTGATGATCAGCTCCAACCACAGCCTTCACTGCTACAGTAAAGCCCTGTGCTGACATTCATCTCTAGTTGCTTTCCATTGCAGGGCAGTGCTCCCACGTTAGCTTTCCATAACTAAAAGTTTTAGGACAATCAAGGGTACTGCTCCTACATTAGCTCCGCAAACACTGAGCAGTGCTTTTATACTGTGGGGCATGGGATCCTTGGCATTTTTCAGTTTTATCTTTTCTATTTGCCCACTCCTAAGTGGTCCCCACTATGAGAGCATCCAAGACCAACTTAAGCCTCTCACTTCAAGTCACCCAGACGGGTGAGTCGGCTTCATTGACACCCCGCCTGTAGAGAGATGTTCTCTTACAGGCCTTGTGGTGTCGCTGTTTTTGCAGGTTTTCATGTTTTCAGCTACGGAATGAATATAAAGCCTCACACTACAGCCCCTCACCCGAGTGCTCTGCCAGTGTCCCACCGGCTCTGCTCTCCCTCAAACTATCGTCACCCGTCTCTAACGTTCTGCCAGTGTCCCACCGGCTTCGCTCTCCTCAAACTATCCGTCACCCGTCTGTAACGTTCTGCCAGTGTCCCACCGGCTCTGCTCTCCCTCAAACTATCCGTCACCCGTCTGTAATCGCTCTGCTGGTGTCCGCTGGTGCCCCTTCCCCACACACGTCAAAACATTCTTTTCCTCTCACTCCTATTCCTTCTATTCTATCCCTGCCACCGCTACCACCAGTCCCGCGGAAACCGACGTAATTAGTCAGATCTGTGAGGCAGCTTTCTGCAATTCCAGCCCTTTCTTCGTCGGCAGTTCGCACCTCTGGGTCTCTTTGTAGGGCCCACAGGCTGACCCCTCCTCAAACAGTTCCTATTGAGGACAGCCTGCCATTTCTGGAAAAACATCTCGTTTGCTCCTCTGTGCTTGCTCTGCCCACCCTGGTGGGTATCTACAGGGGAGTTGTTTGTTCCGTCTTGAGCCTGGTAATTTCCAGTGTACAGCAGTTAGGTATATAACGCTTTCTCTAATTTCGAATAAATGGCATTCTGTACTCACAAACGACCCACGTCTCTAATGTTCCTTAATCTCCAGCGCCTGGCCCAACTCACAAACTGTCCATCCGACAGGTGCTACAGGTGGAGGCCCACAGCGAGATCGGGAAGTAGGGACCCCTGAGAGATGGCCCTCAGAAGACTGGGCAGCAGGCAAGATATTGATGGTGAGGGTGAATTGAAGATGGGTGCAAGTACTGACTTAGTGATAGTTCTTTTAACGAAATAAGGCATGGCTATTAATCAGGGAGCTTTAATACTACTGATTAGGAGCAGGTAAAAGCTGACCTCTAAAACACTCTAAAAGAGCGAGGGCCATAGCAACATTTCACTATGGCGTTTAGTCAAAGACACTCTTCTCAATGATGATGTAAAAGTAGTGAAGAACTAGGGAATTTGGCCAAAACCTTTGAGGAGATTCAGGATGAAGAATCTGTGAAGTCTACTGAGAGCTTTGAACAGGTGGAACGAGCATGGAAACAGATCCCTCTTAATGAGTAAAAAAAAAAAAAAAAAAAGGAATCTGTAGTGTAGGTAAAGTAGGAAAGCTATAGTATTAGTAATTACAAACATGGTAAGAAATAAATGACATATTGTATCATACAGTTATAGTGACAAGGACAGTCTGGTATTGGGACAAAAACAGGGAAACCTATCAAACAAGACCTGGAAAACAACTGACAAAGTTTTAGCTATTTATAATAAAAGCACCAGAAACAAGCAATCCAAAAAGCTTACGCAACAAATGTTATGACAATGAGACATGTCTGCTCCTAGCAGCACCCATCTACTTCAGAGAAGATGATGGTGGTCCAAGAAAAGTCCCTATTGGTTTACTTTGTGGCAAAAGTTAGCCACTGGGCAAGAAGCTGACTGTGCCTTGGCTGCTGATAGTTTCTGTCCAATCTGGACAAGCAGAACACAGAAAAGGAACTCCCAAACTTTGCCAAAGCAAGGTGGAACTCTTTCAAAAATTCTGCTTCATAAAAGTCAGATATTCTAGGCCTACAAAGGAACCCTGGGTAGGACTCACCAAGACAGAATAAGAGGATTTTATCGTAATTTTTTGAAACCAAATGGATTAGACATTGCTAATTCTTGCCTTATATACTTGTATATAGTTATTGTGTATGTTGTATACATTTGTATATATTAGTCAAAACATTCACTTTTTATGAGACATTTTGATTGTGTTCTTATAAAGATTGCTTGTAGTCAGAGGGCAGATCTAAACCACTAGCTGACCACAGGTTTGGAGGACTGTACCCAGAAAACAGGAAGAGGTAAGGCAGAGTAGAGAAGGAGGGATGGTAGACGTGGGAAGCAAGTGTTGCTGCTCTGTTCTCTCTGCCTCCCGATTATTTACTGGGAAGGTCAAACATATTAACAATTCAAAACTGTGCTAGAAAACTAGACATCCACCTGCCAAGAATGAAAATAGACCCCCTTTAATTATTCAGCCATGGTTACGGCTGCACTTCCGGCTTCTAAAGGCAGGCACAGGTGATTGGACCCTTTGTCACGCCCAGCGTGATCCATGTGTGCACATGCGTGGTTACCTCCACGTGTGATTCAACTAAAACCTTTGTGCACATGTGCAGTTCGCCTGTCATCAGCGTGTGATAGTCATGCCAACACCCTGTGCACATGTGCTAGGTGTGGGTCACTCATCATCAGCATGTGATGTAGTCACACCAACCCCGTGTGCATGTGCTAGGCATGGGTCACCTGTCATCTGCGTCATCAGCATGTGACAGTCACGCCAACCCCGTGCGCAAGTGCTAGGCAGCATTTAAAAGCTGGACACGCCACCTTTGCTCTCTTTCTGTACACCGTTTCCCAGGCGTGTGTGCATGTTCCCTCCTAATAAACTCCTAAGTGGGTTTGTTCGCGTCTCGTGTTCTTTTCTCACATCAGATCACTTCACCCCCATCTTTCACCCAGGACTAGCTACAGTGACGCGTGCCTTTATTCCCATCTTTCACCCAGGGCTAGCTACAGTGACGCGTGCCTTTATCCCCAGCACTCAGAAAGCCAAGAGTGCATGTGAAATTAAGGCCAGCCCAGTCTACAGTTGACCCTAGATAACCCTCAACTACAGTGAAGGACCCTGTGCCCAAAAGTAATTAAGAAATCAACTCACAGCAGACCAAAGACCTTAATTTAAAACCTGAAGCTGCTCCGGGAAAACACATCTTTTTAAAATGTTTTAGTGTATGAAGAACTTTCTAAACATTATTCCAAAAACACAAAAACCAGCCTTGATAAGAAACGGCAGGAACTACATGAAACTAAATGTTCTTTATATCAAAAGACATCAACAGCCCACAAAATGGGAGAAAATCTTTACCAAGTATACTCAGAAGGCTAATATCTAGAATTTACAAACAAGTAAGACAAATTAAAAGCAATTCTGACAAACGAATGGGCTAATACAACAAGTTCTCTAAAGCAGAAACACATGTCCCCCAAGTTATTTTTGTAAAACGTTCAGGTGGGCAGTGATGATGCACACCTTTAATCCCACTACCCAGGATGGCCGGGGGGGGGGGAGGGGGGGAGATCATTATCCTAGCTAGCCATCAGGAAAAGTGTAAACCGAAGCTACTTTCAGTTAACACCTCACACCTCAAAATGGCCATCAGGAAATCTGGACAGTTGTGGGGAGAGAAATCCTCATTCATTGTGGATGAGAGTTCAAATGAATTTATCCATTATGGAAATCATGGAGGAATTTAAAAAAATGAAAACCAGATCTACCACTCCTGGGTCTAGACCTAAAGGGCTCCATATATAGCAAACAGACATTTGCACATCCATGTTTCTTTCTGCTTCCAAGTAGCAAGGACATGTAACCAATCTAGTTGTCTACCAACGGTGGACAGATAACAAAAATGTGGTAATATACACACATAAGAACACACTTTAGTTGAGAAGAAAAAGGAAATGAAACTCGCAAAAAATGGGCATACTTAAAAAGTATATTAAGTACAGTGATTCAGAAAGAAGAAAATCTTCCCATTTTCCCTCATGTAGAAATGTGTAACATGAGCAAACCGGTGTGGTCTTAAGAGACTCAGGAAGAAATCAGTAATAACCAGTGGTGAGGACAGATGGGACAAAAGGACAAGGGAGCGGAAAGGAGTTTGAAAGATAGGGCCACAGGAGATCAGGGTACTGAGGGTGGGGAAGGTAGAGGACAAATTTATTCAAATATAGCAAGAACGATGTTAACTTAATACTTGAAAGCCTGTGACTTTGTTGACAGACATAACTGATGTGACTGTCACTGAGAAGTCCCACAGCCCTTGTAGCAATGGTCTACTCTGGAACGGGTCTACCTTCCCCCACCCCACCAGTTTCCAGCTGCCCATTCCTGCATAACCTGATCGGGAGGAGACATTAGGAAACAAGGGGCCCAGGGTGTGTTTCCGTTTTCAGACAGGGACTTGGTGTGCAACCCAGGCTGACCTCCAATTCTCAGTCTCCTGCCTGAGGGTTAGTACTACAAGAACGTGTAAAAAAAATTTTAAACAATTTTTTAAAAACGTAATTTATTCATTTTTTGATAATTTCATACATGTAAACAATCCATCCTGATCATCAGCACTCCAACGCCCCATCCATCTCCCAACATAACCCCTTTCCCTCCGAAGCTTTGCATGAACTTAGACTCTTGTGAGACAGTGTAAATGACTGTGTGCCTAGTGCCCTGATATTTACCTTAGAGACCGGTCCCTAGGGCCTACCCCTCAACAGTTTTCAGTGGGCTTCGTTTCACTGGCAGACAGGGGTGTTAAGCCCAATATCCACAATACTGGAGCAACTGCTAGCCAAGAGGGAAAGCCTGAAGCAGGTGGGTCCAGCAGGGTGCACTTCACTGACAGTACAGTCAGCATATCCAAAAGGGGGTGCTGGAGGGCTTTTTGCCAAGTCTCTAAGGTGTCACAGAATCAGACCGCAGAAATGGCACGAATGCGTAAACGACAGCCAACATTTAAATAAAGACACCACGTGCAAATAAATGGTGCTTCCAGCAACCACAAGGCTGTTGAATAAACTCCAATGGCAGGGGTGGTCTACCTTCCTGTTGCTTGCCAGGGAGATGGATCCTAGAGGTTCCCACACTAGACCTGGGTGTGTAGCTGAGATAAGTGGTTATCTACCCACTGCTAACGACAACGTAGGATCTGCCTTCAGGAGACTAGAACACCAACCTGGGACTAAACCAGGATACACTGTATCCCCAGTGGTTAGCTGTCAGCATCAGGGGGCGCTGTTCAGGCCATACAGCCTCATTTGGCTATGGACTCCAAAAACCCCATTACCTGCTTGTTACACAGGTAACAGCAGGTTCAGCTGTGGTGCCATCAGCACAGGTACAGTCAACAATCTTCCAGTTATATGTCCAGACCCCTCCCCGTTAGAATGCTCGTTAGGTCAGGAACAGAAACGCACATCCAAACAGAGACAGCCACCACTTTGCTAAACAAAACACGTACCCAATTGTCGTGGCAGTTCAAGAGAGAACGGTCCTAGTGGGTGGACCTTTGTAAGAAAGATTAGGAGGAGCCGGGCGGTGGTGGCGCACACCTTTAATCCCAGCACTCGGGAGGCAGAGGCAGGCGGATCTCTGTGAGTTCGAGACCAGCCTGGTCTACAAGAGCTAGTTCCAGGACAGGCTCCAAAGCTACAGAGAAACCCTGTCTCAAAAAACCAAAAAAAAAAAAAAAAAAGAAAAGAAAGATTAGGAGGAAGTTTCAAAAGCTCAGCCAGGCCCAGTCTCATTCTCTGCCTCCGGCTTGGGTAAGAGATGTGCTGCTACGAAGGTCTGCCTCCCACCGTCCCCACCACGAGGATCACAGACTCACCCCTCTGAAACTGTCAGGAAGAAACCAACTGAAATCTCGGTTTTACAAATTGCCTTGGTAACGGCATCTCTTCACAGAAATAGGAAAGTAAACTAACACAATTGTCTTCTGAGTATTTGTGCACTGGAGTCAGACTGTTGCTGCCTCTTCTGGCACTGGGCAGCAACCACTATAAACCATGGTGATGACAAACAGACTACTGCACACATGACAGACTCTCTAGTCAGGTAGGGGTGCCATGAACATGCTTCTTTCTGGGCATCATGAAACTGGACCAAAATGGGCATTATGAGATTCTGATCCACTGTGCCCAGAAGGAGTGAGACACTACTTCCGATGGGTGCACAGTGGCTGCCTCCTTCAAGTTGCAAAAGGGCACCAGGTAAACAAACAGCAGAACATGTGTGGGGCTTTATATTCCCAAGCGAGGGGACACACCTAGAGCCACTCCTAGGCCGTCTCTGAGCTGTCAGTCACGTCCTATAACCTAGCTATCCCAGGTCAGCCGCTGACCACCCGCCGAGTTCTACGAGAACCTTCCCCCCACCCGTCTTTACAACGTAGGCGATCCCCAAGGATGTTCCTGCCACCTTTCCTCTCTGAGATACAACTGTAACAGTACGCAGAAGGAAATGATCGGCTTCCAACATGCCTTCCCTTTGTAATTATGCACAAGCTTCCCAAATACAGAGTCCACCATTTGTTGGGGAGCATGTCCAGTTTGAAAAAACTATACAGTCTCTGTTCTCCTGCACATGGTAAAAAGAACGCTTTACTCTTTTATGCCTGTGCTGTGGCTCTGCAGCTTGGCACTCACCAAGGTGTGAAGCCATTGTCTGTCACAGGAATATCCAGTCCTTAAGCAAGGGCCCTATGCTGGCAATATAAACAAAGCCCTGGCTAAGCTTATTACCAAACTCAGAAGTACACCCATCAGATGTCTCTTCAGTCTAAAAATCTGGTAATTGGAAAACCAGGCTAGACTGGGTATTCACACAGCTGTGGTCAGGATGTGTGCAGTCACTGGATAACAGAGAACCCAATTAAGACACGATACTTGGTTGTGTAGGATGCTTTTGACCACTGGCTCAGGGGTGTGTGCCCTTCTGACGGCCTGGATCGCTTTCAGAGGAAGGCTCCACAATTGTCTGCTCCTGGTTTGGTACAGCAGCCCAATGGCTCAGTTCTCAGGGGAAATAGTATCTCTAAGGCTCAGGGACGAGAGAGGAAGAAGGTACATGAAGGCGCCAAGAGCTGGAGGGGGGGGAACTGGGTTCAGGGCTGATGCCCTAACCTGTCCTTACTGTGGAGCAACAGCTGCTAGAGGACCAACTGGAGACCCAGGGTCAGAGGAGGCATCAGCACACAGAATGTCAAGCCACCTAGGTAGGTGAGAGCTGTTGCTACGCCCTCCAGGTAGCCAAGGCCTGGTCCTACACTCAAGTAGCCACCTGGGGGGGGGGGGTGCCTCCTCCTCTCACCTTGGGCACTAGTCCTCATAAATCAATAACCATTGAGTCAGAACAGCTACCCAAGTCACAGGAGAACTGGAGTCATTCTTTAGGCTGTGGCACCATTACAGTTTGAAGCCAATGTTTACATGAATTCATACACCAACATGTACACAGTGATATAGCAGGTATTTGTAAACACTAAACCTCTTCACGGCAAGAGCAAAGGTCAGTCTACCCTCACAGGATGTCAATCACATGCTGTCCATTACAGAACTTTAAAAGGCAGCTTCGGTTTTTGTGAATAAAATAAAATAAAAACACCTTAAATGGCAGGGGGCCATTATCCTGGGCTGGTCTCTAGTACCCAGTTCCTATATAACAAACTGTAACCTGCTTTGGTACACAAACAAACCAAACTCTAATTTGGAAGTGGGAATGTTGTAACCAATGCCCTGATTTTAGCATAGATGAACATCAATGAGTCACAGACATCACAGTTCAGACCATGCCAACTTGGGCAAATATCTGCATGTAGCCAATCCAGTCATTTCTTCCCTATTTCCCTTCTCAGTTTCCAAGGGCATGACCCTCCCTGCAGTCTGAACACTTTCTATGTACAACACCCCCAAATTTGTGAATTTTTCTTTTTGACAGTTAAGGCGCCACAGGGACCTTGAAGCCCAGGACCCTGGGGGGCCGCCCCCCCAACAGGTGGCAGGTGTGCCTCCTGCCTCTCTCCATCCCTCTACCTCACTGCTTCTTTTTTTTACTTGCCGGACTTTCTAACACTTCAATCTTGCCTCTGCAACCTTCTGCACTCGGAAGCTTTATGTTGTCCACAGTGACTTCGGAGGGGGTGCAGTCTTCATCTTCGGACTCTGAGCTGTCTGCAGAGCTGTCAGAGGAGCTCTCTTCTGAGCTGCCCTCTTCCTTTGAATCTGACCGATTCATCTCAAATAAGGCCACATCCTGTAGAAAGTGTTAGGTTGAGAACTCTACTTCAGGGCAGTTCTGTAACATTTTCTAATAAAGAGGCAGGGTTGGCTCAGTGGATAAGGGTGCTTACTGATCTTCCAGAGGACCCAGTCCAGTTCCCAGCACCCATTACCAAGCTTCAGAAAATCTAACCCTTTCTTCTGGTTCTTCTGACCCTCACAGCCACGCACATAGGTAACACACACACTAACATGCACACAAAAAATAGTAATTCTTAAATAAAAGCAGAAGAAATTACTAATAAAGATTCTTGAGCACGGGTTGGGCTGTGAGCTTAACACGAACGGCAGGTAAACGCTTTCGGTGGCCAGAAGACATCAGAGCAAAGTCAGTGTCGGTTTGAAGGGTTTATTTTACTTATGTCGTTAAAATGGCTCCTCCTGGTGGGACAGATGGCTCAGCGCTTGAGTGCACAAGCTGCTTTTTCAGAGGACCTCGGTTCAATTCCCAGCAACCATCTGGCTCACAACTGTCTTTAACTCCAGGGGATATCAACACCCTCATATAGACATGCCGGGGAGACACCAATGCACATGGAAAAAGAAGTTGCTCCTGCCTAGTACACACCCAACACCATTCTCAAGAAAAACGGACTAGAGCAGTGGGTCTCGGTCTTCCTAATGCTGTGACCTTTAATACAGTTCCTCATGCTGTAGTGACCCCCAGCCATAAAACTATTTCATTTCTACTTCATAACTGTAATTATGCTATTGTTAGAATCATAATGTAGGGGCTGGAGAAATGACTCAGAGGTTAATATAACTGGCTGCTTATAGGTCCTCAGTTCAAGTCCCAGCAATCACATGGTGGCTCACAATCACCTATAACGGGGGGGAGGGGGATCACAATGTAAGTATCTGTGTTTTCTGATGACCTTAAGCAGGTCGAGGCCCACATGCTGAGAACCACTGGGCTAGAATCAGTCATCCCATCAGACACCTCGGACTTAACAAGAGATACAAACAATGGCCGTGGTAACACAGCTACAATCCCAACCTCTAACCCCAGCAGTGGGGAGATTGACAGGACAGTTTGAGACCAACCCAGGCCTCAGGTAAGGCCTGGACACCCAACTCCACTCCCTCAAGAACACCCCACAGCTCCTGCATTAATGAGATTTACATTTCTGAGCAAGGACCAGCAAATCATACCCGGCAGACTGGATCCCACCTGCTCCCTAGTTCTGTCCAGCTCCTGAACTAAGAATGGTTCCTATATCCCCAGAAAGTGGCTGAAAGGGGGAAAAATTTAAATACTGAATGAAATACAAAATCGTAGCCTGCTGCAAGCTTCTGCCACCACAGAGAACCCCAGGCACAACTTCCTACCATGAAAAAAACACTCCCCTTGAACTTCGAGTCAAATGCATAGCCTCTTGCCTTAAAAAAGCTTTAGTGGCCATAACATACAATGTCCCGCTTTCTTGTTAATGTCAACAGCTGTGCCCAGCACTGAACAGCACGTGAAACAGGGCAACAGAGACAGCCTATGAGAAATGTTCGACAATTTAAAAACCACATTTTACTTTAGAATAGAATTTGCCATTATCTTCCCCCATTTCGTGGCAAGTACACTAATCCCATCACGTGACGCCAACAGGGCAGTTACCATCTGTACGATGTTCCCGGATGTCCCCTCGGTGTTTTCAATATTGAAGCGATCTGCTGGAGCAACCGCCATTTCCTTCCGAAGCTTTTCATTGGCCTGGGCCAGCTGTG
Source organism: Chionomys nivalis (assembly GCF_950005125.1). Classification (NCBI taxonomy): domain Eukaryota; kingdom Metazoa; phylum Chordata; class Mammalia; order Rodentia; family Cricetidae; genus Chionomys; species Chionomys nivalis. The sequence continues at coordinate 2,841,726 of NC_080110.1, forward strand.
GGAGGAACGCCTGCACTTGGTCTAACACTGTGGAGAGCAAACACGGAATACAGCCATGTTAGTGAAGTCCAGACTCCACAACTGCTAAACACTTCAGAGGAGCACAGCAATGAACTCGGCAACAATTCAGGCCCAGCTTCTGAGCTGCCTCGGGTGGGAGGGTCAGAGGGGCCAGCTGAGATGGCTGGGGGCTGAACCAGGCCCTTGCTTTTGCCAGGCCAAGGGCTCTACCAACCAGTCACAGTCCCAGCCCCTCTTTGGGACTCCCAGAGCAACAAGCCCACACGATTCAGCAATTATTATTCAAATGGTCTGTTTCTCTTCCACCTTGAAAGTATAAAATTCTAGAAGGTTGGCATTCCACCAAGGGACTGAGAAAACAGGCAGAATGACCCAATGGATCTAAGAGTGCCTGATCCTTACAGTGAGTTCAGGGCCAACCTGAGCAACATAGACCCTGAGTAGAAGAATTCTGCCAGGCAGTGGTGTTGCACACCTTTAATCCCTGCACTCAGGAGGCAGAGGCAGAAAGATCTCAAGTTCAAGACCAGCCTGGTCTACAGACTGAGTTCCAGGCTGGGATTAAAGGTGTGCACCACCACAGCCAGATTTACTTATTTTAAGAGCCTTATGCCATTTAAGGAAATGTTTTATTTTAGGAAGGAATGCGTCAGTTCTGAGTACACTTCTGTAACACAGACTACACAGGGGCTAAACAAGCTGCAACAAAGCAGAAGAGTTAACAATAGTGTTCCCCAGAACCATATTTAATATTCCAGAGCATATGAAGAGTAAGTGCTTTTCCAAACAAGTGAGTCTTGAGTACCCTTCAAGCTTATCTCCAGCACGCTACAGTTCTCCCGCCTCAGCCTTCCCACCGAATCGCAGCCAGCAACAGTACTTTCAGTTTCAAAAAGGAAAAAGAAATGTATTCTGAAAAATCTTCAGGCAGATTACGATGAGAAATTTTACTCCTTAGACAAGGATTTACACAATACCAGACTTGCGGTATCTGACTCTGTGGTCTGATATCAGCCATGAAGACATCCTATCCCATCAAATGTGAGTGATTGGCCTAAACTGGGGGAGCGACCCCTGGAGTGGAAAGGGTGTACTTACAAGGGCTCCTCTGCATCCGAACTGTTTGAACAGTAGAGGTCTTCCTGGGCTGGGGTTTAGAGCTGATGAGCAACTGGTCCCAGATACCTGAAAATACACACAATTTACACCATAAATGCAGCCGAGCCAGGAGTGCAACTCAGCCATGGATGACCCTAGCACTTCAGAAGAGAGAGAGGGGACCATCAGTAACAGCTCCTGGGACTGTCTTCAACCTGGACCATTCCATGGAGGGGGGGAGATACTCTCTACAACATTGTGATTCTTATGTACAGCCATCTCCCCCTGTTCAGTCCATCTCACTCATCTGTAACAAATGTTTATCGGATTCCACCTTCTGGATTAATAGTAACAATAATAAATAATAAGCGGGCTAGGTGAACAAGCCTTTAATTCTGGCAGGTGGTTCTCTGAGCTCTAGGTCAGCCAGGGCCACACAGTGAAAACATCTCAGCACTAGCTGCTCTAGCCAAGCAGCAAGGCTTGATTCCCAACACCCACATGGGAGCTCACACTGGTCTGTATTTCAGTTCCAGAAGGTGATACCTTGGGATTTTCTCATGCATCAGGCATGCACAATATACATTAAAAAAAAAAGTTCAGGGCTGGAGAGATGGTTCAGAGGTTAAGAGCACTGACTACCCTTCCGAAGGTTCTGAGTTCAATTCCCAGCAACCACATGGTGGCTTACAACCATCTGTAATGAGATCTGGTGCCCTCATCTGGCCTGCAGGCATACATGGGGCTGAACACTGTGTACATAATAAATAAATCTAAAAAAAAAAGTTCAAATAATAAAGTTAACGCAATATGGACTTGTAACAATAATCTTCACAGTTTATTTGGTTAAGAAAGTCAGAAATGCCACGATGTGGTGGAACCTGCCTTTAATGGGCAGAAGCAGGCAGATTTCTGAATTCAAGGCCAGCATGGTCTTCAGAGCAAGTTTCAGGACAGCCAGAGCCAGAGAAACCCTGTTTCAAAAAACCAAAGCCACAGTCGGGCAATGGGTTGCACACCTTTTAATCCTAGCACTCAGGAGGCAGACACAGGTGGGTCTCTTGTGAGTTGGAAGCCAGCCTGGTCTACGGGACAGTCAAGACTGTTACACAAAGAAACCATCTCAAATAAAGTACTTTTTTTTTTAATTAAGAAAAAAGAAAAAAGTCAGAAATTGGCCCAACAAAGACGGCCTGACGGACACAGGGGCTTCCCTCCCAAACCTGAAGACCTTAACTCTCTCCACCAGGAAAGAGAAAACAGCCTCCCATCTGTATGTGGGCATAGTACACACAGAGGACCAGAAACGGGTACAAGCTACGCAGAATTGAGCAAATAACTGAGCAACACTGAACAGGTTTCTTCTTTTGTAGAACACACCTGTCTGCCAGTAGGCATTCAATCTAAACAAAAATACCCTAAGGGGTAATTTTGTTCACGCTTGCACCTTTCCAGCTTATCCATGCCAAAGAATCCAAACAAACCAACTGTCCATCCCCATACACTGACCGCTCAAGCCTTTTCACGCACAGAAAAATCTCTACTTTCTAAATCAAAAATCCCGTCACTCTCAATGTAGAGATAACCCGAGAGACTTCGAAGGCTCCTGAAGGCCTAGTGCTTTGATGAGTGTTCGGAGCAAAGCCAGAGCTCGGGGTCAATATCTAGCTTTGCTGTTCCCAGCAGTGACTACCACCATGCCGGTTTTTTCCTTCATAAAACGGGGTCCTCAGGATACTTGCGCAGGCGTCGGGGATGCGGGAAGGCTTGAGCTGGTTAACACTACCACTCACTACACAAGCTTCAACAGTCAGGAGTGCAACTCCCTCAGATACACTTCGTTCTCAAAAGGTTCCCACGATACTTAATACGCAGGCACAAGAACTTCTATGCGTTCGTTAAAATTCTATGGGTAGCCCCACCTGTTTATATCAAAATGTGAAAATAGAGGCCTAGAGAAGACTACTTTTATAAAGTCCCACTGCGGAGCAGGGATTTGAACCTACAATTTCCATTCTGTCTCTCTCCGCCCGCCTGTGGCTCCCAAATGCTGGATTTAGCTGTGAGCCCCCACGCCTGGCTGAACCCATGCTTTTCTCTTCTGTACCACACTATTTGAAATGCTGAGTGGATTTCCCGCACACGCGTCTCCCTCCACCAAGGTGACAATGAAGAGGGAGTGCCTAAGACAAATATTAAAAATGGTACCTACCATCCTGGCCAAGGTAGCCCAGGTCCTCCCTGTAGCATTCCCTAAGAACTGCCCGGCCCGGGATGGCATACTCGTATCACCGACAACCCCCGAGCCCCACAACAGTGTTCCGGTCTCCTCAGCACACTCCCCCCGCCCTGCGCCAAGTGTCCCCGCCCCCGGAGCACCTCTGACTCCTCAGCATCCCCGCCCCCCAACATCCTGGGCTCAACAGTATCCCCGCCTCCCCGCTACCCCGGAGCGCCCCGTGCTCCACAGCATGCCCGTCCGCCCTCCCCCTCTTCAGCGCCCCAGGCTTCTCAATATCCCCAGTCCCCCTCAGTATCCAGGGCTCCGCAGCATCCCCGGCCCCACAGCGTCCCGGGCTCCTAGGCATCCCTGGCCCCGGAGCCCCGGGCTCCACAGTACCCCGGCCTCCGGAGTATCCTGGACTCCTAGACATCCCCGCCTCCCCGCGCCCCAGATCATTCCCGGTCCCCCAGGCACCCCGGGCTCCGCAGTACCACAGCCACCAGAGCGTCCCGGGCTCCGCAGTACCACGGCCTCCGGAGCGTCCCGGACTCCACAGCATCCCCGCCTCCAGAAACATTCCCGGTCCCCCAGAGCGCCCTGGTCTCCCAGGTATCCCCAGTCGCCCGGAGCGCCCCGGCCCCACAGCGTCCCAGGCTCCTAGGCATCCCCGGGCCCGGAGCGCCCCGGCCTCTCAGGCATCCCTGACCTCGGAGTCCCGGGCTCCACAGTACCCCGCCCTCCGGAGCGTCCCGGGCTCCGCACCATCCTCGCCTCCCGAAGCATTCTCGGTCCTCCGGAGCGCCCTGGAGTCCTGGGCGCCAAAGTACCCCGTCCTCCGGAGCGTCCCGGGCCCCGCGGAATCCCCGGACCCGCCAGCCCAGTGATCCCTCCGCCGCCGCTCACCTCGCGAACCCGAGCTCCCCGCGGTCAGCAGCTCCCTGGACACCGTAACCTGCGAGCGATCCCCAGAAGACGACGAAGCTGCGGGAGCAGATACGCGCTCACCGTGCAGCTCCATGCTTGCAAGACAGCACGAGAGAAATAAACCCGGATGGAGAAAGGCGCGGGTCGAGGGGCGGGGCGGGAGGCGGGGCCAAGGCGGCAATTGGCGGAAATCGGGAGCTGGGCGGGAACAGTGGGAGGAGCGGGGCGAGACCTCGTGCAGGAGGCGGGGCTGAAGCGTGGGCAGCTGGGGTCCGGAAGGGGGGGAGGCAGCGTGGGCGGAGCGCCGGGGAAGCACGCGTGGGGCCTGATCCGCCCCCGCCGAGGGTCGGGCAAAAACAATCTTGTTATTGTTGGTAAAGACTCAGCCACGCTCGGTTTAGCCCAACGAGGCCTTTGTCTTTCTATTTTTGTTGTTGTTTGGGGAGGAGGTTTCTGTGGTCTTGAGTTTGCCGCAATCCCGCTTTAGTCTCCCAAAGGCCAGAAGTATAGGTGGGAGACACCACGCCCAGCTTATCTATCCTGTTCTTAAACTATATATATAATTTTGTCATCCTGGCCTAGGTTGATCTCAGACTAACCATTTTCCCGCTTCAGTTCTTGTGTACTTAAATCTACCAACGCTAATCATCATACTTGGTTTCAATTATTTGTAAAATGAAATCTTGCCAAGTTACTCAGATTGGTCTTGTAATCAAGGTCCCCCTATGTCACTCAACCTCCTGAATAGATTAGATTACAGACCTGGACTAGCAGACCCAGCTAAATTTACTATAGAATTGCAAACACTAAGTTTAGCTTCTTGAGTACAGTTTTTATATTTGCCATGCGACAAGCCTTTCGAGCATTTTCCGTCTCAACGTCCTATAAGATTGTTCCAGGTGATAGGTAAATGATAAAATATGAAGGGGGACCCTGAGGTTGGTCTCCAGCACCAAAACAATTTTTAAGAAAGCTGAAACTAGTGGCGCACCCCTTTAATCCCAGCACTCAGGAGGCAGAGGGAGGCGGATCTCTGTGAGTTCGAGACCAGCCTGGTCTACAGAGCTAGTTCCAGGACAGGCTCCAAAGTCACAGAGAAACCCTGTCAAAAAAAAAAAGAGCAAGTTCCAGGACAGTCACAGCGGTTATACAGATAAATCCTGTCTCGAAAAATCAAAAGGAATAAAAGGTGGTGGTGGTGGTGGTGGTAGAGGAGGAGGAGCTGAAACTAGACCCATTGAACACCAAACCCCCATTCCTCCTTTCTTCCTGCCCCTGGCACCCATTTTCTGTGTGTCTTTTCATAGAAACAGAATCATAAGCTACTTGTTTTTGTGACTACTTTATTTCACTGAAAATGATACCTTCAAGGTTTACCAGAAAGGGTCCTTTCTATTTTGATGCTGAATAATATGTCATTGGATTATGTACCACATCTGCTTTTGTGGGGGAAGAGATTTGTCTGGGAGGACAGGGTCTCACTATATAGCCCAGGCTATGTAGTTGAACTCCAGGCTATCCTCAGACAGTCCCAAAGCGTTGAGATGACAGACAGGCTTTGTACCAGGACTAGTTCAACAGCACGTTTTCTTTGATCTTAGATATTTGAGTTCCTTCCACCTCGTGGCTGCTGTGAACAAGGATCTGCTGCAAATGTTGCTTCAACCTAAGAATAGTAACACAAACCTTTAGTCCCAGTACTCAGAAGACTAAGAGGCCAGTGGTTCCTTGTGAGTTCAAGGCCAGCCTGGTCCACAGAGCAAGACATAAACCTGTAAGAACTACACAGTCAATCTATATTTCAAAACAATTTTGTGTGTTTCAGCGTCGGGGACCACATGCCATGCCATGGGTGTGGGAGCCAGGACAACTTTAGAGAATCGGTTCTTTCCTTCCACTTTGCTGATTCTATGAATCAAAAAATTATAACTGCAGACAACTTTACCTGCTGAGCTATCAGTCAGCCCAGATAACACAAAATATGGTCCAAGGGCTTGAATACATATTTCTTCTTTTTTGAAAGTGCACAAGCTTTCGTTGGACGCGTCTTGCATTCGAAGTACCCTTCAGTGACATCTTTAGCCTGAGGTTATTTGCTATAGTCCTTTGTCACTTAAACATTCGTCCTCCACCACATCTGAGCTCACACACACCATACACACAGACACACGCAAGTCCACGACCGTCTCCAAGCTGACTGAGGGACTGGAGAATATGTTACAGTCCCTGAAAGGAGCACACACAGGATAGGCTTCCAAGTGGGCCGTGGTGGCAGCTGCCTGGCCTGTGCCACAACAGAAGAGGCAGCAAATGAGGCTGAGCCGTCTGCCAAGAACTGCACCAGGAAGTCGTGGCCACTCCCCTGCCCAGCGAACTGTGATCCAGGCGGGAAGTGGAAAGGGGAAGGAGGAGCCAGGATTCTAGACCGAGCTGGCCTCAAACTTGTGTCGGCTCCCTGCTTCTGCCTCTTGGTTGCTGGGATTCCGGGCTCTTGGCACCAAGTAACCCAGGCTGGCCTCAAACTCACCCTGTAGCCAAAGATGACCTGATACTCCTGTCTCTCCTCATCACACCTGGTTTATGTAGTTCTGGGGATCAAAAACACGCCTCGTGCGTGCGTGCTAGACGAGCAAGTACCCTGTCAATTGAGCTACATCCCCAAACACTGCATTTTTTTTTCAAGTGAAAACTATTGTAGTTATTTCCATACCTTTAAAATTTTTTCTCCTGGGTTAAGTTTCTAGGATCTTGTCCTAGGGCAACAATGCATCTAACACTAGCTTTTCAGCCTCTGCTCTAAAGTACTTAAAAAATACATGCAGAATTAGGACACTAGCTAGTCCCGCTTTCTGGTAGAAATGATTACTACAATGCAGACCCGTGTAGAGGATGGAACTGACCTCTAGGTGGAGACATGCCCTTGTCTCCTCCTTAAAGGGTTAATCCAATGGGGCAGGTGAGAACTAGGCTAGCTGACCCCTAGGAAGGTTGGTTCATCTTAAGATACTTTGCTTTTCCTGTTCTGAATTCCCAGCCCTTAAAATTGTCCTCACCAGCTGAGCTGCCTTGCTGTGCCTCCAAGTCAGCCTGCCTTTCTTAGACCTATTTCTTCTAGTCTTTTTCTTTCAGATGCTGACCGGAGGATGTTTTTCAGACTCCAGAACTAATTCTTGGGCTTCCTTATCTTTTACAAAGCTCCCCTCCACAGGGCACGTGGCTGCGTGCCTCTGTGTGACCGACCTCCGTGAGGCCTTATCTCAGGCCAGCTGGGGTTTGTTCCTTCCCTTGTCCGTTCTCCTCCTCCACTTGAAGGCTTTGGAGTTTTCCTTTTAAACCTAATAAATGGTCCCCACGCTTCTGTTTGTGTCCATCCTTAAATTATTTTACTAACAAAACTAAGCACCCCAAGAAAGGTCCCTGATTTCTCAGGTATTCTATAACAGCTCTGCGGGGTTCCCCAAGGTTTCAGTAACAGTCCTTTCCGTCCTTTAATTCTTCTACTGACAGAGAAGACGAACCTGTTCCTGTGACTCTAGACAGCCTCAATACAACACAGCAGAGCTCAAGAGGGAGCACAGTCAAGAGCTAAACTGTGGGAGAGGACCAGCTGAAATGCTTGTTCTCCCAGGTTGACAAACCATGTACAGCTTGTACCGTTTCCTCTCCTGGTCCTGCAGCTGAAATCTTCTTCCATCTATTTCCTGTTGAGAATGTTTTGCAAATTTACACATTCTGATTACAAATGGGGACAGGCGCTCCCAGGGCCCTATCCAGGACAGAGAGGTCTCCGTTATCATAAAATAAATACGTTCTTGTGGTCATAATATCCGCTGTTCCCTTTGAAATGGCCCAAACAGAACACTACACAGTGGGCATGAACTTCAGATGTATTTATCAGAGAACATGGGAAGGATGAGGCCAGAGATGGCTGCAGGACCTGATGTGGGCACGGCACATACACTTTGTACCTGTTTGCTTGCAGGAACTGGGCAGAGTGCAGAGCACTGGCTGAGACCCTGGTCTCCCATTGCTGTTCTTTTGCTATGCTTTCTCTGTAAGGTAAGTTGTAAACGCAATGCTCTCTACCTGCTATGCAGATTCCAAGACGAGCACACTCTGCCTCTCTTTTTTTAATTTTTCTTTTTTGGTTTTTCGAGACAAGGTTTACTCTGTAACTTTGGAGCCAGACCTGGCTAGCCTTGAACTCACCACGTAGAGTTGCAGGATATTTTATGACACTGAGAACCCCAAGACTGAGTTATTTACTGAAAAAACCTGCTTCTGGCTATGGTATGGCTCAACCCTAGCACATACCTTTAATCTAAGAGCTTTCTACTTGAATATTGTAAACAGGATTAAATGAAGCCAACCCCATAGGTCAAGAGACAGAACAACCAATCAGTTGACAGGGAAAAAAAATATAGAGAGTAAGAGGTGCTGGGCCTGGTAGCACAGGTTTGCAATTCCAGTTACAGAGAAGCAGGGCCATTACCCAAAGTCTGTGTCCTAGCAAAAAACTCCACCAAGGCAGCTTAAAGCATACCGTTAAATTCTTTTTTTTTTTTTTTTTTTTTTTTGGTTTTTCGAGACAGGGTTTCTCTGTGGTTTTGGAGCCTGTCCTGGAACTAGCTCTTGTAGACCAGGCTGGTCTCGAACTCACAGAGATCCGCCTGCCTCTGCCTCCCGAGTGCTGGGATTAAAGGCGTGCGCCACCACCGCCCAGTCCTAAATTCTTTTTTAAAATAAATATCTTTATTTATATTGTATGAATGTTTTGCCTGCAAGTATGTCTGTTTGCCATGTGTCTGCTCCCTTAGAAGAGGGAATCAGATCCTCTGAAACTGGATGTAAGCAGTTGTGAGCCACTGTGTGGGTGCTGGGAATTGAATATGTGTCCTCTGTGAGAGCAACCAATGCTCTTAACCACTAGGCCATCTCTCCAGCCTCCTGTAGTTAAATTCTACATTAAATAATATCCAGCATGATGGTATAAGCCTGTAATCCAAAATACTTCGAGGCCAAACAGACGGATTTTAAGTTTGAAGCCAGGTGGAGCCACCTAGCTCATTTTTTAAAAATTAATAAATTATTCTGCTAGGAATGGAACCAGAATCAAAACCCAAAATGCAAATAAAAACAGAAGAATTCTAGATGTGTTCATCCATTCATTTCAAGTGGATAATTATAGAATATTCCCTTAGGGTTGGCAAAGTCAAGTGAGTATGAACTCCGAGAGGTGGACAAGTGGTAAATCTTCACGATTGGGTGGCTTTGGGTGCTATTGAAGCATTAAGGAATGGTTACTGTGGAACAACAAAGAGACACTCAGTCTGTCTGGTGGGTGTAGATAAGGGCAGATTTCTGGTAGAATGGAGTCTTCTTCATTAAAAAGAACAAGAAGCTTAAAGGCCTAAAGGCTAAGAACTCAGCGGTCCAAGTTGATAGAAATCTAATAGGGCAGAGCACCTTCTAAAGACACTAGGGGCAGGGACAGCTCAGAGCACGCTCCCAGCTGCCAAACAGAAATGCCCCTGGCCACTCTGGGGGCCCTGGCAGCACTGCAGGAGTTCATTTTGCTTTTCCCTGGATGTGTGTGCATGCATTTGTCTGTGTGTAGATGCAAGCATGGTGATGTGGGAGTCCCCTCCGTATGCTGTGAATACCATTGGTTAATAAAGGAACTGCTTTGGATCTATAGCAGGGCTATAGGGGAACAGAGCTAGGTGGGGAAAACTAAACTGAATGCTAGGAGAAAGAAGGGCAGAGTCAGAGAGAAGCCACACAGCTGCCGCTGGAGACAGATGTGTTGAAACTTAGCTGGTAGGCCACGACCTCGTGGTGATGCACAGATTAATGGAGATGGGTTAAATTAAGATGTAAGAGTTAGCCAATAAGAAGCTAGGGCTAATGGGCCAAGCAGTGATTTAAATAATACGGTTTCTGTGTGGTCATTTCGGGGCTAAGTGGCTGGGAACCAACAAGCGGTGTGGGTGCCTCACAACCATGTAGTAGAGGTCAAAGGACAACCTTGGTGTTGGATACTACCTTCTATCTGATCTGAGAGAGGGTCTCTTGTTTACCATTGTGGATGAAGGACTAGTTGGTCTTTGAGTCTGTGGGAGTTCTCCCTTCTCATCCCCCATCGTGAAGCAGGAGTGTTAGGATTACAAACACAAGCTAAGCCGGGCGGTGGTGGCGCACGCCTTTAATCCCAGCACTCGGGAGGCAGAGACAGGCAGATCTCTGTGAGTTCAAGGCCAGCCTGGTCTACAAGAGCTAGTTCCAGGACAGGCACCAAAAAGCTACAGAGAAACCCTGTCTCGAAAAACCAAAAAAAACAAAAACGAAACAAAACAAAAGAACAAACACAAGCTAACACACCCAGCTTTGTGTGGGTTCTGGGGGAGCAGAACTCAAGTTTTCAGGTGTGCTTCTAGCCCCACGCCATCTTTTTAGCCCTTTTCCTTCCTTTCTTATGCCCCATTCCTAAAATTTATCTTTCCATGACTATCGATTCTTCTTATTTCAATCTAATATTATGTCCTCTTACAAGTCTTCATTGACTCCCACCTCCAACTTCCAAAGGTTCAGAAGATGCTTCTGCTCCGTACACTATGGCCTCTCAAATTTCCCTTGCTTCATAGCTACAGGCATTGTATTGTGTGTTAAATTGTTTGTTTTCTCTAATATTAAGGTAGTAGTAAACTTGGATAGTTTTTCATTGTGTTTTTTTTTTGGGGGGGGTGCTGGGGAAGAAGCCCAGGGCCTCAAGTTCACTAAGCACCTGTTCTGTTAGCACTCTATATACCAGTTCTAAGCTCAGGGGGTTATCAATCTGTTCAAGGGATGTGGAGAATGAGAGTAAATACTCAATTTATTGTAGGTCCCAGCCATGACAAGTTCAATAACTTGTCAGTAGTTTTCCCTAAAGCAATACGTGGTTCCAAGAAAGACTGCAAACTGGGACCACCCAGGCACCCAGGAACAGATCATCCTAAAGAAATTCCTCAAGTTCCAATCATCCTAGATAGGATCACCTGCCAGCACACACCCAGCGCTTTTCACCAGGACACTCCTGACAAACATCAGCCAATCTGGGGTCCTGCACCTTAGAAATCCCTCACCCCCACCTTTGCTAGTATGAAAACCCAACCCCAATTGAGCACCAGGCTCTCTGATCACTCCAATACGATGGACACATGGCAGAGTCTGAGTTTGCAAACTTGTATAAAAATAAAGACTCTTTGCTTTTTACATACAGGATTCGGTCTCCTACCTGGTTTTGGGGGAACTCCGTGATCTGGGCATAACACTTACGAAGTATGACTCTGAGCAGCACCTCTACTGCAAGACTGATGTGGCTGTCTCATTGGCTCTCATGAACCCCCAGATCCATCTCCCCTGCAGCCACAGCATTCTGCTCTTCCAGGTTCTCCGTTTATCTCCTTCCCCTCATTTCCACCAGCAAATCCTGTCTTTCGCCTCTGCTCCCAGACAGACACATCCAGAGCCCAGCACCTCCTTCCCGTTTCCTGTTTGACCACCCAGGGCTGGGCCATCATCTCTCTCACCTGAGGAACCGTCTTAGGGGTTAGAGGTGGTCTGCCCTTATTCTACACAACAATCCCACTGAAACCAAACAGATAGTGGGCTACTTCTCAAATTCTTCCAGGGGCTCTTTTTCACTTCATTCTCAACACAGGATTGCACCGCTGTCTCTTTTTCTACCCCTGCCCCCAGCACCACGCCGTCTGCAGGTGGGACAATCATTCTAGACACCGGATTGCGACCGGGTCTCTGTTTCTGCCCCCACCCCCAGGACCATGCTGTCTGCAGGCTGGGAAATCATTCTATCCTCCCAGTTACATTCCTAGCCTATTGACATCTCCAGAATACATTGCATTCATTTCCATCTCAGGACTTCTGTGTTTGCTGGATCTCCTCCCACATATCATAACTGCTTTCCTATGTCTTACCGCTCAAACTCTTAATTTTTCTCTGATTATATTATAACTATGGAGGATGTTTATTCCAAATGAAACAAAGTCCCCCTTCTATGCCCTTCCTGTCCCGACTCCAAACTTTTCTTTTGGGGGTGGGGAGATGACAAGGTCTCACTGTTTAGTCCTGGAACTCATTCTGTAGACCAAGCTGGTCTGGAACTCCCAGAGATCCACCTGCCTTCTGAGTGCTGGAAATAAAGATGTTCACCACCACATCTGGCAAACTAATTACTAATTTCTTTGCCATTATCACTGTCCGGCTAGATATAATTAAAATTTGTATTTCATCTATTGTGTGGGCATGGGTGTGGCAGTGCCATAGAACATACGTGGAGATCAGTGGACAGCTTGAAGGACCTGGTTCTCTCTTTCTACCAAGTATGTCCTGGGGACCAAACTCAGGTTATCAGACTTGGTGACAAGCATCTTTACTGGCCATCCCACAGGAAAAAAAAAATTTTTTAATTGTTTGTCTTTTCTCACTTGAACGGGAATCCTGGGAGACAGACACTGACTTGTTTTTCCATGAGTGGAGCCAGAGCTCTAGTCCCAGAGCAGAGGATGGAAAAATCACATTTAATTAAGTACTTAATAAAGACCTGTAGATGGATGAATGATGGCATGTGCTTGGCAAACAGTAGTCTTGTAATACCAACCTGTTGTATACTTGTTGAACACTGTTAGGTCTTAAACCCTGGACAGATGACTAAATGAGGTGCCCGTTAACATATCAAAGCAGATGCTGGCCACCAAGTTCTTCCAGCATCCCCCAGTCCCTACCTGTGACAGGGTATGGCTGGCATACCCCATCCCCCACCCTAAACTTATCCAGCCGAGGAGCTGGGCTGCCCTTCCCCCAGCTGCCCTTCACTATATAATCCAGCCATTTTGGTTACCTGGCCCTTTGGTCCACCTTTTACCATCTTGACCGAGGCCAGCCTCGTGGTCACCAGCTCCTTTCCCCTCTCCTAGCATGGCCTGGGTCTGTATGGCCATGTCTACTCTGGACTCTCCCAGATGTCCCTGCTTCTGAGTATGTCTCCCTTTGTCTACAGTAAATCTTCTCCTCTATTGTACCTAGGAGCATCCATGTCCTTTACTTTTTTATTTCTTCTTCTTTTTTCCCCCATTAATCTGGTACCATAACCTGGGGGAGTGTCATAAACTAGTTCCCTCCCAAGGAGCCCGGCCGTTCCCAACCAAACTGTCCATCTGACTCTCTGAGGGTATGAACAGATCATTTGTTTCTGCTGGCTTCTGCCACCCAAGAGATTGGACTCCAGATTCTAGCGCCCGAAACTTCTGCTTCCTTCCACCTGTTTTCTAACCATTTGTCTCAAGTCTGCTCCGTGAAAGCGTCTCTCTGGGCTCTGGCCTGCTGCCCTCCTCGTGGGAACCGCTGCCCTTCCCGTGGGTACCGCTACACTCTGTACGTTTCTCTGGCTCCTGCAGCCTGCTGCTCCTCAGATCTGTTGCGTCCACATGAGCATCTCCCTTTTCCCCAGCTCTCACCCCTCTTCTCTTCTGGATAAGTGTCACCCCAAGCCGCCTTGGCTTACTGCTACTACAAAAGCCACATCAGTGTGCCAGAAAGCTCCTGTGGTCCTCACCGGGCTCCGGTCACAAGGACAAGGGATTCTTTTCCTCTGTGATTCGGAACATTTTTCTCTCTGACAAGTTCCCCATTCTGCTTAGGGATGCCCTGAAATTCTTTTTCTTTTATTTCATTTTATTTATTTATTTTTTTTAGATTTATTTATTATGTATTCAGTGTTCTGTCATGTAAGCCTACGCACCAGAAGAGGGCACCAAATCCCATTACAGATGGTTGTGGATCACCTTGTGGTTGCTGGGAATTGAATTTAGGACCTCAGAGATTAAGCAGTGCTCTTAACCTCTGAGCCAACTCTCCACCCCCCCACCCCCCATGGAAATCTTGTCACAATAACACTTTATCCACTTCAGCTCTCCTCCAGGAGCTGTGTCAGGCCTACAGCTGGGACCCTTTTCCTTGCTTCCTCCCACTCTGGGCTCCTTGCTCTTCCTCTCTGGATGCCTTCCTGCGCCCCATACATTCACGAGTTTCCTTATCTCTTCCCTCAGCTGCAGGCCCACAGCTTCTCAACTCTCTCCTAAAGCTTCCTCTAGCCCTTTAGAGCTTTTTTGATTCCCTCCTAACTCACCCCCCACACACACTTCCCTCCCCCCCAGGCAGCTTCTATTCTTAGCTCCCTCTTGGAGCTTATACCGGAATGTTCTCTCTTCCCCCTCTGACTCAGGTTTTATTACTACATCTTGGCTTCAATACAGATTAGTGGCCCAAAACTGGCAGACTTGATTTCCGAGTTCTCACAAATCATAACCACGGCACAAATGATCTCCAAATGTATTATACCTAAACTCACTCTGCTCTACACTCCCAAAGTCTCTTGTCGCTAAGGTTCTGCTTCCTGCTGTTTGTTTCTCTGTGTAGCCCTGGCTGTCCTGGAACTCACTCTATAGACCAGGCTGGCCTCAAACTCAGAGATACACCTGCCTCTGCCTCCCGAGGGCTGGAATTAAAGGCATGGGCCACCACCGCCCAACATCAAAAAAAATCTCTTAAGACTATGTGTAAACTCTATCTCAGCATTTTCAAATTCTTTTGGGATGGTTTAAAATCTATAAAATCTGTAACAAAATTTGGATTTAAACTCATAACAAAAGGTTTATAATTAAAAATCTAAAACCGGGCGGTAGTGGCGCACGCCATTAATTCCAGCACTCAGGAGGCAGAGGCAGGCGGATCTTTGTGAGTTCAAGGCCAGCTTGGTCTACAAGAGCTAGTTGTAGGACAGGCTCCAAAGCTACAGAGAAACCCTCTCTTGAAAAACCAAAATAAATAAATAAATAAATAATAAAAATCTATACTTTTGTATATATGTGATTCAACTCTTGTCTGGAATACACTGTGTATATAACTTAGATTCTACTCATGTTTAGAGAAATCAGATGTTTTTAAATAGCAACCATGTGGCTCTCTGGCATCTTGGCTGATGACCTCACCAATATGGAAGCAACCATGTGCCTATCAGCCACCTTTACTAAAGGTTAAAGAGTGAGGGGATTCCGCAGGTGTCAGGCAGGGAAGTGACTGCTCAAAGAAATAAGAATGAAAACCCTGTGCAGGTTGACTTTATCAGTCTTTTTTTTTTTTTTTGGTTTTTTTTTTTTTTTTTGGTTTTTCGAGACAGGGTTTCTCTGTAGCTTTGGAGCCTGTCCTGGAACTCCCTTTGTAGACCAGGCTGGCCTCAAACCTGCCTCTGCCTCCCGAGTGCTGGGATTAAAGGCGTGCGCCACCACCGCCCGGCTGACTTTATCAGTCTTGATCAGATTTGGGGGAGCCTAATACCAGGCAGTTTATTGTAGACATATTTAAATTCAATATAATTTGGAAAAGGGTCTCCATGCAGCAAATTTCCCATAATCTTGATTCCAGGTGTACAACAAGGCTTCAGATACGACTACATAGAAACTCTTTTACAAAGTACATGTGACCATGAGGGTGGGCTCCACAGTTAAAAGAACTAGACTCTACTACGGTCTCTGACAATAGCACAGAGGTCACAGAGGTCAGCAGGCCGAAGAGGATGGTATAAAGGTAAGGACAGTTAAAGGTCTAGGGAGGGAAGAGTCTGGAATAATCACCTGGGGAATTAGGGTGAGGTCTGTCCCTTCAGATAGCAAAAAGGTCACCAGGTCCTTAACAACCTCCACTCTAGCTTTCTGGACAGAAGACAGCAGGTATTTGATTTTATCTCCTCTATTGACATTAAAATTCCCGGTTCACTCAGTGCTTCTCTGTGAGCACAAGGCCCTAGTGCACTCTACAAAAATGTGCCGTGTGACATCACCATCTTTCTTTCTTCTTTTCTTTCTTTCTTTTTTTTTTTTTTTTTTTTTTTTTTGGTTTTTCGAGACAGGGTTTCTCTGTAGCTTTGGAACCTGTCCTGAAACTAGCTCTTATAGACCAGGTTGGCCTTGAACTCACAGAGATCCTCCCGCCTCTGCCTCCCGAGTGCTGGGATTAAAGGCAGGCAACACTACCGCCCGGCTAGGAATTAAAACTTAAAATGTTTGTTTATCACATAAACTTCAGGGAGTCAAATTGGGTTCAACTCTTACAGGTCAAATGGACTCCAGATAAGAACTTCTGTTAGCCAAGTGCCTACATTTCCTTACCTACAGCCTATTCTTGAGGGTAGGATCGCTCTTCCTTTCTCTGGTCTTGGAACACCCCTTCCCCAACTACCAGGCCCATGGGCTGAAACATTTCAAATGTACATGCAAGACAAAAAGTTTCTGCTAACCTCCTTAACCACGTCTGTCCGTGGTCATCCGTCCCAGCAGATTTCAGATCAACCACAGACTGTACCAGCCATGTGCCAGTTCCCCGTGTTCCCACAGAATCTACATCTCGGATGGCTCCAAAGTATCTAGCCCCGGGAAGTCCAGCCTCACAAACTGCACTTCCCTAGCCCAGTTAGTCCTGCAGAGCCTGGACAGCAAGCAAAGCAGCCTCCACTCCTCCCTCTCTCTTTCCAGCCATTGCCAGCATTCTGGCTTTCTTGTATCCCCAACAACAACACCCCAGTGTCGGCAGGAAGCAGTTATAGAAAAGATGTCATCACCCCATACCCTTTATCATTAACAAGAAGGCTGGGATGTTAGGTCGCAAACTGGGGACAAATGGCTAAGATGTTCATTAACATATCAAAGCAGACACTGGCCACCAAATTCTCCCAGCATCCCTCAGTCCCTACCTGTGACAGGTATAGCTGGCCCCTGCCCTAAACTTCTCTAGCCCATGGACTGGGCTGCCCCTCGCCGTGCGCCCTTACCTATATAATCCAGCCATTTTGGTTACCTGGCCCTTTCAGTCTACACTCTACTCTCTTGGCCCAGGCCACCCCTCTTGGTCAGGGGTTCCTCTCCCCTCCCCTTTCCTAGCTATGGCCCAGCTCAGTCTGGCCGTGTCCACTCCGGACTCTCCCAGATGTCCCTGCGTCTGATGAGGCTTTCCTTTTCATCCACAGTAAACCTTCTCCACCTCATCTAGGAGCAATCATGTCCTTCCTTTTCTGATTTCTTTTTCTTAAGTTGGGAGCATAGTCCCCAGCCCCTGGCCTGGGAGTTGCTTTGCTCTGGACTTCAAATCCCAGCATGCCCCGCCCCCAGGGAAGGGTCAGGACTACTCCCACAGGGTATTTAAGTGAGCTCCCAGAGGAGAAACACCTGGTTTTAGGTCTGCATGTGCTCCCTGGTGTCCTGTCTCTCCGCCATGTGCTTGGCCACTCGAGAGCGTCTTAATAAAACGATGGGCATTTTGATTTTGTTTTATTCGATCTATTTGGGTTTCTTGTGCTGGCAGAGCTGCCCTTTTCTTATCACTTTTTTCATTCAAACACCCACGTAAATACTCGAAAGCTCCAGGCACAGTAGTGATAATGGAGGCAGAAAGTTTGGGTCTTTTGCTGCACGGGCTGTGTGACGTTTGAATGATAGTGTTCCCCAATGTTTCTGCTTCGGGGGTATTTTGCATGGTTTGGGGATCACTCTCAAGCGGTTCACCCCAGTTCTTTGTGTGCAAACACATGGCACATGTGTGCACACGGAGGGCACAGTCCAGCCTTAGGTGACATGTCTTGGGCACCTTCCACTTTTTGTATGAGTCAGAGTCTCACATTGGCTTGGAGCTTTGCCAAGTAGGCTAAACTGCCTGCCTGTGGAGCTTTTGGTGCTCTACCTATCTCTACCTCCCAGCTCACCGGCACCGGAGGCAGAAGTGCATGCTACAGGTGTCCAGCTTTCTTTAGAAAAAAGAAAAAAGATTTACTTAATGTGATTGTATGTGTCTGAATGCTTGACCAACATGTATGTATGTGAACCACTGTGTGCAGTGCTCAAGGAGACTGGAACAGGGCATTTGATCCTAGGAACTGAAGTTACATACAGTGTGAGCTGCCATGTGAATGCTGGGAATCAAGCCAGGACCTCCCCGAAAGGGCCAAGCAATGAGTCGCTGACCCACCTCTCCAGCTCTATGCCCAGCTTTTCACTTGGGTTCTGGGTATCGTGGCTCAGGTCCTGACACGTGAGTGGGAATCATCGGGCCAGCTGAGCCATCAGTTTCCCCTGCTGCACATTATAGTTCTAGACTCAGTGAGCATCGGAGCTATTCACAGACATCTCAGGGGGAAGATCAAGAATTTGTCTTTCAACACTGGGTGGTGGTGGTGCACGCCTTTAATCCCAGCAGAGGCCGGCAGAGGCCGACAGAGGCCGGCAGATCTCCGTGAGTTCAAGGCCAGCCTGGTCTATAAGAGCTAGTTCCAGGACAGGAACCAAAGCTACAGAGAAACCTTGTCTCAAAAAACAAAAAAACCAAAACAAAACAAAACAAAAAAGAATTTGTCTTTGAGCAAGCATGTACTCCTAACTCTTCTCTTTATAACGTCATCTTCATAGGGTGGCCAAAACAGTTTCTTCCCAGTATCTAATTCTGTGAGTCTCAGTGCTCCCTTGCTCACGCCTTCTCTAAAGCTAGAAGTCACGTCTTCACAGGCAAGTCCCCGTACCTGCCCTCTTAAAAAAGATTGCTCCATCTCGGGCTGACTCTCTGTTCTGGGAGTCGAGCTCAGCAAATCACTAGCTAGTGTCATGAAGACTTTGAATCCCAGGCTCACCATCCAAACACATATTCAACACTTGGCCTTTAGTGACATTAAACTCAGCACACCCAAAGCAACTCAAATTGTCCTTCCGACTTCCTAGTGAACAAAAGTTCTCTTAAGAAGCTATCTCCAAAGTAACATTCCTGTAGAGGGCTTGACCTTGGTTGCTAGAACGTCACAATTCCTGTGATTCCAAACAGAAGCAACATTGTAAGTCAAAAGTCAAACTTATCTTGAGATGTCTTAGCCTTTTAATAGCCAATTATCTTTTTTTTTTATTTCACTTTATGTGAATTGGTGTGAAGGTATCAGATCTCCTAGAACTGGAGTTACAGACAGTTGTAAGCTCCCATGTGGTTGCTAGGAATTGAACCCAGTTCTAGCCACGGCTCTTAACTGCTGAGCCATCTCTCCAGCCCCAATGGCCACTGATCTTAACTCTGTATCTCATCTAACATTCTAAGCACGAAACTTTTCATGGGCCAGGCATTGTAGTTCTCATCTGTGATCCCAGTATCTGGGAGGTTGAAGCAGGAGGATTGCCACAAGTTTAAGACAAGCTTAGTATATGATACATGTAGAAACCCTACTCCAAAACAACAAAACAAGGGGCTAAGGAGATGGCTCAGTAGGTTAATCGTGCTAAGCATGTGAAAGCAAAAGGACCCATGTTCAAATCCTCGGCATCCACATAGAAGCCAGCCAGCCATTGCAGCGTGTCCCTGTTGGGGTCCCAGGCTCTGAATCAACCCAAGCAGACACACAAGGTTACCGAAAAGCAAGGTTTAATGCAGGGCAGCACAAAAGGGGGAGCGGGGAGGAGGGACTGATCAATCAGGGTCACAGAACAGACTTGGGAATTGATCTATGACCCCAAATGCCTGTTGAAGCAAGTATTTAAGCATAAAAAAAATCATAAATGGGGCTGGAGAGATGGCTCAGAGGTTAAGAGAACTGACTGCTATTCCGGAGATCCTGAGTTCAATTCTCAGCAACCACATGATGGCTCACACCCATCTATAATGAGATCTGGTGCCCAGAACACTACATATATAACAAATAAATTTTAAAAAATTGTAAACGTGTGTTGCCAAGTTTCAGTTACAATTTCTCACCCATCAGAATTCAAAGATTAGGGGCTTTCCTAAAGTGTTCCCTCCCTATCAATCGACATACAATGCAAGCTTTTTAGTCCAACCAATCAGATTCATTTGTTCTTTCTGTTAGGAACAGCCGTAATGTTTCCAGAGAACCAAAGGTACACAATGGCTATTTCTGTGGTCTAAGGAGAAGATGGGTCAGCTACTGGAAAGATCCTGACTCCCCTAGGGCTTGGGAACTTTAACTTTCACCCTACAAGTAAAATGGAGTCTGAAGTCAAAATGGAAGCAATTTGGACAAGGTGCTTTGGGTCTGTTCCAGACTTCCCAAAATCCCAACACTCAGGCAGCATTTAGGACAGACATATTTCAACCAGATCTCAACACCCCCATGATTAGCTAGGTGTTCTAGTTTACTTTCTGTTGCTATGGGGTGGGGGAACACAAATCAGCTAGGGAGGACCGGGCTTGTTAGGCTGACAGATCCCAATCACAGTCCGCCATGGAGGAAATCCAGGGACTCAACCACGGTTGGGACCTGGGGACTGGGCCTGAAGCAGAGGCCATGGAAGAACCCTGCTTACCTACTTGCTCCCCATCAATCAGGAAAATCCCTCACAGCTTTGTCAAGAGGCAAACCTGATGGAGACATCTTGAGGTTCCCTCTCCTCGGATGACCCTAGTTTGTGTCAGACTGACCTAACACCCAACAACTAACAAGCATACCACACTAGCTAGAACAGCAAGCTTCAGGTTGGTTCAGAGACCCCGTCTCAGAAAACAGGCTGTCAAGAGGCATGTATGCACATGTGCCCACCCACACACTCAATCCATAAGAAAAATTAAATCATGGCATTTGTAGAAGGTGAATGCAACTCGAAATTATGTGCTAACACAGAGTAAAATAGACCAAATCCTGTGTGCTTTAGCTCAAATGAGATCTGTATGACACAGATGTGTGTAAACAAATGTCTCAGACTTTACCACGAGGCTTAGCTGACCTCTACCCCCTGGACAGCTAACTCCACAGCTGGGAATGCTCTGAGATGACGTCTGAGAGGGGTTTGCCTGCTGTGCTGGAGCCCAGGGCTCTGATAGTCCACATTTATTGGTAAATGAATTGCTTTGTGTGTTTTGCTTCCTTACTGACTACAGAAATGTAACCCCTTCTAGGGTTGAACGTGCCATTTAAGGAAATGGATCTGTGCTCCCTAGGCCATGGTAACTCAAATTTGACTCTTTGTTATCTGTAGATGGAAGTTTCTGTCCTGCCCGGTCCCACAGTCATTCAGTTCCAAATAAACACACAGAGGCTTATCTTAATTAAAAAACGGTTTGGCCTATTAGTTCGAGATTATTATTAATTAACTCTTATAACTTAAATTAACCCATAATTCTTATTTGTGTTTAGTCACATTTCTTGGTACCTTTTCTCAGTAAAGCATTCTCATCTTGCTTCCTCTGCATCTGATTGGTGACTGATTCTCTGCTTTTCCTTTTCCCAGAATTCTGGTTGCCCCGCCTAGACTTCCTGCATGGCTGCTGGCCAATCAGCATTTATTAAACTAATACGAGTGACAAATCTTTACAGTGGACAAGAGCACCATCCCACAGCCATTGTCTGTCCAAACTTTTCATTCACTGGGCTAAGATTAAATGGCATTTCTTCAAGGAGCGCTCCCTTACCCCACAGAAGACGGCTTCTTTGTCCGGCGTCCACCACGCTCTGCCATCATCATCACTGCCGACTTGCTTTGCATCCAGAGTTGTCAGCAGTGAGGCAAAGGAAGAGATGGGAATGTCCCTGCCTTTGTGTGCTGGGAACTATGGGGAGTCGGGGGCACAGGATGGATGGACAGACAGAGGGTCTGACAGATGACACAGGGATGGGCCGGCCGAACACTGGTGTTTCTTCACCAGAGTTGAGTGAGTTATTTTCAGGATGAAATCTGGATTTCCATTTGAGCTGGAAGTTCCAAGTTGAAGCTCACACACTTAAAACGTCCCCACCAGGCATGGCACACGGAACAGAGAGGAAGCAGGAAGCTGCCATCCACAGTCAGCTGACTAAGATGGGTAGCCTTGAAACACCTAGCTTTCTCAGGAAAAAAGGGCATTAGTTCACTTCCATCGCTGTTTCTCTTTGGTTGGGTTTGGTTTGTTTTTGAGACAGGGTTTCTCTATAACAGCCCTGGCTGTCATGGAACTCACTGTGTAAGACCAGGCTAGGCTGTCCTTGAACGCACAGAGTTTCTACTGCCTCTGTCTCCTTTGTCCTGGGATTAATAGGGTGTGCCACCACCGCCCTGCTTCCTATGGGTGTTTTTTGAGTGAAAACTTAAAGAGATTCCACGAGCCAGGGAGACACATTTCTCTTTTAGACTTTCTGACAGCTTTTGGATCAGCTAATTAGTTACCTTCTGGTAAGATGTAGTTGTGGTGATCTGAATAAAAATGGCCCCTGGAGGCCCGTATGGAGTGGCACTATTAGGAGGTGTGGCCCTCTTGGAGCAAGTGTCAGTGGGGGCGGGCTTTGGGGGTCTCAGATGCTCAAACCATGTCCAATGTGATCTGGATGTAGAAATCTCATTTTTTTTTTTTTTTTTTTTTTGGTTTTTTTGAGACAGGGTTTCTCTGTGGTTTTTGGAGCCTGTCCTGGAACTAGCTCTTGTAGACCAGGCTGGTCTCGAACTCACAGAGATCCACCTGCCTCTGCCTCCCAAGTGCTGGGATTAAAGGCGTGCGCCACCACCGCCCGGCATCTCAGCTCTTTTTTCAACACCATTTCTTCCTGCACGCCTCCGTCTCGCCATGGCAATAATGGATTTAACCTCTGAACTGTAAGCAGCCTCACTTAAATGTTTTCCTTTATTAGAGTTGTGGTGGTCATGGTGTCTCTTCACAGCAATAAAACCCTGACTTAAGACAGTAGTTAAAACAAGACATCTGGAAACGCCAGAGAATCGCTGACTTTACCAAGGACTGAACTACAACCGTTTACTTTGAGGGTTTTAATTGGCTTCTGAGTGTAAAATTGGGTCATGTGTCAGGCCACAAAACCGAGTGAGCACTCCAGCGGGGTAGGTGGATGTTTCTTTCACAGGCACAAGGGGCTGAAGAAAGGGGAAACAAGAAGCCCTCCTGCTGTAAGGCAGACAGGGAAACGACAGAAGAGTCGACATCAGGTTGCCTTTGTCTGTGCCTAAGGGGTGAGGCCGAGGCGGCTTCATATCCAGCTCAAACAGCTGTTTCTGGGAAAGTGGAACCAACAGCTTCAGTTTGTGGTGAGTGACTCCATTTTGGGGTTTAGCACAGAACCGTAAACCAAAATAATGCTTCCTGTTTATGTCTACTCAGCTCCCATATTCTTCACAGTGATGCTTCCACTCCTGAAGGGATTTTAAAATTTTTCTGAAGATTTAAATTTTCATTTTAAATTATTGTATATGTGTGTGTAGGAGTTGGGTATGCACTTGTGAGTGCAGATGCCTGTGGAAGCCAGAAGAGGGCTTTGGGTCCAGAGGAACTGCAGTTGCAGGTGTGTGTTGCGGGAGGGGCTATGGAGGTGGGTGTCCAGAACTGATCTTGGGTCCTCTACAAGAGCAGTGCCCGCTTTTAACAGCGAATCCATTTTCTAGCCTTAAATCCCACCACCAGTGCTCTAAAACCCTCAGGAGGCGTTCTACAGCTGGCACAGCGGCACATACCTGTCATTCTGGAAGAGGAAGGGTTTGAGGCCAGGTTGGAGAATGGTGGTCTCCGCCTTTAATCCCAGCATCGAGAGGCAGAGGCAGGGGGGATCACTCTGAGGCCAGTCTGGGCTGCACGAGACACGAGACTTTGTCGACTTTGGTTTTGTTTCCCTTTTTTTTTTTTTTTGGTTCGTTGAGACAGGGTTTCTCTGTGTAGCTTTGGAGCCTGTCCTGGAACTCTGTGGCCTCGAATGTGAGTTCGACTGAGATCCGGTTGCCTCTGCCTCCCGAGTGCAACCATTTAAGACAAGGTCTCACTCTGTAACCCTGGCTTTCCTGGAACTTGAACTCACTGAGAACCACCTGCTTCTGGGATAAAGGGGGTGCCACCATACCCAAGCTTGAGTGAGGGACAGTAGGGGAGGGAGGGAGGGAGGAGGGAGGGAGGGAGGGAGGGAGGGAGGGAGGGAGGGAGGGAGGGAGGGAGGGAGACTGAGATTGAGACTGCAGATGGCCAAGAATCATTCAGAAACTCCCTTAGGGGTCAAAGTTAAATTCAAGGTCTGAGTTAACTCAGAAGAAAAACAAGGATAAATCGGCCAGTGTTCCAGCACCGCTGTACCAGTTCTGTGAAAGCTTCGGTTTGAGGATCAAACTGAGCAGCTTTCCCCTGTAGTGTCCTGGGCTCACACACCTTTGTGGGGTGGGGTGGGGTGGTGGAGTCCCACCAGCTGAATCGCAATATAATAGGTACCTAACAAACCGTCATTGAAACAGCTCCCGGTTTCCCCTTGCAAATTCTGGCTCAAGTCTACCTCGCCTACCAGACTCGAGCGTGGGCAAACCGAAAGGCTCGGCTGGGCAGCGCCTGGAGCACTTGGCTCTGACCCCGCCAGGCGCTAGGAGGGCGTGACGCTGCCCGCACGTCTCCTCCCCGTCCTTTGGCCTCCGAGAATCGCGCAACGACTCCCACGTATTCGGTTGGATTTCGGTCGAATCCTGATCGGCAAGGAACGCGAACCGGACCCCAAGGAGGCCCCGGGGCGGACGAAGAGGTGAGCCGAGGATGCGCGGGTTAGGATGCGGCCCGGAGGATGCGCGGGGAAGCCTGAGCTAACGCTGCCACCGGGATCCGGAGCGGGCGGGCGGGCGGGCCGGCGGGGGAGCCGGCGGCGGGAGGTTGGCCGCCGGGGCGCGGCCGCGGATCCGGGTGGCGGCCGGGCGGCCACATCAGCGGCGCTCGGAGGGCTCGGCCGGCTGCGCGCGTGCGCAGGGCGGGGCGCGCGAGTGGCCGCGGGCGTCAGGCGGCTGTCATCGGCGGCGAGGAGGCGCGGCGGGTCCGCGGGGCTGGGCCGGTAGGACTGACTCCGTGGGCGTCGCCGCGCTGGGGCTCGGTGCTGGCAGCCGAGGAGGGAGCCGTGGCTAGGTGTCGGAAGGGTGACCGTGCTGCCTGCCGGGCGCTGGAGCCCAGGCCGGGGGGACCCGAGGCCGCCCCGACTCTGCCCAACCCTGCTCGCCGCTGCCCTCGGGCTCCGCGCCCGGCTCCACAGGCCACGGTGACCGGTGGCGCGCGCCCAGGGATGGAGGAAGGTGAGCTCGGATGCAGATGCTGGGAGGCGGCTATGCTCACCCCTGGAGCCTGCGGCAGGGTTCCGCAGCGTCCCACCCCGTTCTTGGCTATACGAGAGTACAATACGTCTCAATTTGAGAAGCCTCGGGTCCATTTATGGCGAGAGCCTGCATGTTTGTATGTGTTACTTGCATTAGGTATATTACACCTATGTCCTCTTTTTTGTAAATGGGTATTTAGGTTGACGTATACATCAAGTGGCTTTTTCTAGATTTGCAAGTGCCACCACTATCCAGATTTTTTTTTTTTTTTTTTTGTAATCTCCAAAAGAAACCTCGTACCTGTACCTGTTAGTTACAATCCATCCTCGCTATACCATTGGCAACCACTAGCCTTTCTGTTCCTATGCATTCGCCCTTTGGGGACGCTAATGAAATCATACGGTATTTGTGGTTCCCCACCTCCTCCGTTTAAAGACAAGATTTTGGCTCTTACCTTAGGGGAGCAGTCTTGCTGTATAGTTCAGGCTAATATGAATTTGCGGTCGTCTTGCCTCAACTTCCCAAGTGGTGAGATCACAGGCTTTTGCCACACCCAGCTAGTGTGTGTGTGTGTGTGTGTGTGTGTGTTTTGTCTGACTTCCTTCACTTAGCCTCATGTTTTCAAAGCTCGTTCATGTAGCTAGTGTGTGTGTGTTCTGTACTCTCTTGTAGTTGAATGAATATTTGGATGTGGTCACTACCAATCCATTCACTAGTTAATGAAATTGCATGTTAAAACTTTTTTAGCCATTAGATATAATGCGGCTAGAACATTTGTGGACGTGTGTTTTCAATACCCCTGGATGCATACCTAGGCGTGGAGTTGCTCAGCGCTTAACTTTTTAAAGAAACTTTTAGGCTTTAATCAAAGCTGTTGCAGTGTTTTATACTCCCACCAAACACTGTGTGAGAGTTGCAATTGCCTTAAATTAACACTTGTCATTTTTGTTTTTTATTTATTTTTTAGCCACCATAGTGGGTGTGATATCTCATTGTGGTTTTTTGTTGTTGTTTTTGTTTTCGAGTTAGGCTTTCTCGGTAGCTTTCGAGACTGTCCTGGAACTACCTCTTGGAGACCAGGCTGGCCTTGAACTCTACTTTTAAAGGTGTGCCACCACCGCCTGGCTGTACCTCATTGTGGTTTTAATTTGCTTTCCACACCAGGAATTAAAACTGTTTTTCCTCCAGGCGGTGGTAGCGCACACCTTTAATCCCAGCACTTGGGAGGCAGAGGCAGGAGGATCTCTGAGTTTGAGGCCAGCCTGGTCTCCAAGAGCTAGTTCCAGGACAGGCTCTAAAGCTACAGAGAAACTCTGTCTCAAAAACAAAAGTCTTTCTTATGCTTATTGGCCAAGTGTGTGTCTGTTCTGAAGAAATGCTTGATGAGATCCTTTGCCCCTAGTTTTGCTTTTTGTTGTTTTCTTTTTGTTGCTGTGGTTGTGGCTAAGCCAGCCACAATTAAATGTTTATTCATATATAGGAAAAAGTCTATATTTTAGATTGGTACTGGTCAAACTTGTTCAAAAATCTACTAAGTGGTATGTGAGTCTTTCAGAAAACCCTTTATCTGGTAAATCTTGGGCATTTTATTGTCCTTTTTTGTTTTTAGTTTTTGGCTTTCTTGAGAAAAGACACAGGAGGTGTGGTACTGGGGTTCTGATGAGATTTTAGTTGCTGTTTTCCTATATCCTGTGTTAACTTGAGAAAGTTTCACTTACTACAAGAAATTTATGCTGAATAATGATCAAGTTACTCAAACAAAATTTCATGGGTGTCTCAGTACAGTGAAAGGTATTTTTTTCCACATTCAGTCTGTATAGTTTCTTAGGCAGTTATAATATATGTGAATGCTAGATAATTTGTTTGCTTTTTGAGGTAAAGCCTCTCTTATTCTGTAGCCCTAGCTGGCCTGGAACTCAGTATGTAGACCAAGCTGGCCTTGAACATGCAGCAATCCTCCTGCCTCTGCTTCCCAAGGGCAGGGATTCCAGGCGTGCACTGTCACGCACCAGGTGAAACACACTGTGCCGGCCCAGAGGTTAAGAGCCGCCTGGAACTGAACGACCGTGGCTGTGCTTTCTGGCTTTCTGCGTGGTCGATCGCTGGGTGTACAGATTCAGCTTCAGGTCTTTCTTTCAAAAATTCCTAAAAGAGATGACATTTCTCCAAACTCAAGTTCTTTTGTTTCCCAATTGCTGCTAAAGAAAAAAGCTTAATGAAACTTGCTGTAGGTGAAGAAGAAGTATATTCAGACCATTGTAGCCATGACTATGGGTTTGGCACTGAGGAGGACTGGGATCAATCCTGAATGGGGTGTGGCTAAGCAGGAATTTATAGGGAAAGAGCAGGGGCAGGGGCAGTGGATAGATTAGTAAGAGGAAGAGGGCCCAGCGAGGGGGGCTCTGGGTAAGTCATCGCAAAGACGAGCCTGGGTTCTGGGACGCTGTGCTGAAGGACACTGCGCAGATGGGCCCACCTCCATCTCGTACCTGGGGAGGGCGTTCTAGTTAAACTGACTTGGCAAGGTTCTTTGCTAACGACGAAATTTGTGAGCTGTCTGGGAGGCTCAGGAAACTGAATAGTTTGGTCATGCAAGGATTCTGTTACTGCTGAAACAGACGCTACCCCATTTCAGGAGCTTTCTAGAAAAGAAGGTTAAAGATTTCCAAGACGGAATAACGGAGAGCCACGGATGAGCAGGGCGCGAGGGACAGCCCGATCCCGGTCTTCAAGCTGTAACTTAGAGAGCAGATAATCTTTAACTGTTTTATGCTTCACTGCCTTTGGGAGAAACCAGCTGACAATGTCAATATGTAACCTCCGTGTTTCGCTTTGACTGACCTAACGAGCTTAACACTGGATGTATAAGCATCGATCTGTTATTGATTGTCCCCCACACGCCCAGTAGATGCTCCCCCCTCTGCTCCTTGCAGTTCCAGTACCACTTGTTGAGAAAGGTTCTCCGTAGGCTGGGTACATGCCTGTGACTTCAGCATTGGATCTCTGGTGAGTTTAAGGTCAGTCAGAGTTACCTAGTGAAACCTGTTACAAAGAAAACACCCAAACCAAATTGTCTGGAAGTAGGTGGCAATGAAAACTGACGGGTTTGGGGGAATTGATCCCTGGTTGGTTTTGTTTTTGTTTTTTGTTT
The DNA here is from genome assembly GCF_950005125.1 of Chionomys nivalis. Lineage (NCBI taxonomy): Eukaryota > Metazoa > Chordata > Mammalia > Rodentia > Cricetidae > Chionomys > Chionomys nivalis. Next base: position 2,870,263 of record NC_080110.1, read on the forward strand.
TTGTTTTTGTTTTTGAGACAGGGTCGCTCTTATGTTACTCTGGCTATCCTGGAACTGGGTGTGTAGACCAGGGCTCCTAGAACTCACTTTGTAGACCAGGCTGGCCTTGAACCCCCAAAGATTCACCTGCCTTCTTCCTAATGATGGGATTAAAGGTACACACAACCACTTATACCTCAGCCCCTGGGAAATGATGGTCTGAGTTGATTTTTTATGTAGTGGACTTCTAGGGACCCTTTCATCTCTGTGAAATTACTGTAGTTAAGTTTATTTACCTTAAATATACATAAAAACGAACATAGATAATCTCTGTATACATGTATAATGTATGGTGTGTGTATAGATATGCATATAGGAATGGATAGAATGTTCTATTTTCATTTTTAAATGTTGTGTTTAAGAGTGTTTTGCCTGCAGGTGTGCATGCATCACACACATGCCTGGTGCCTGCAGGGATGGATACCCCAGTGGTTGTGAGCGGCCATTTGGGTCCTCGGAAAGCTACTAACCACCAACCAAGCTGTCTCTCTGGCTCCGTCTGTTTTAATTTTAATGTGGGTGGATTTAGTCACATTCCTTTCTTCATGACCAGCTACTAAGGAAATAGGAACTTTGAGTTAAGGAGGGACGGGACAGGTAAGTTTTGAAGACTGTCTTAGCCAGGCTTGGGAAGCAGAGGCAGGAGGATCGCTCTGAATTTGAGGTCAGCCTAGTCCGTGTAGTGAGCTCAAGGATAACCGGGCTATGTAGAGAGATCCTGTTTCAAACGAGAAACAAGAAATAAAGAAAAAATTAAAATTACAGAAAGAATGTTCTAGAGATTTGGGTAAAACCTGCTGTATTTCAGGACTCATAGTTTGGAAGATAAAGAGAAAAGCAGGAATGAGGAGTGGAAGATAAGATTGTAGTGACTCCAAAAAATTGTCCAAGTAGAGAAGTGGGAGGCCTTTCTTTCCTAATTCAGTTCTCGTTCTTTTTCCCAAGGTCTAGTAATTATTTTACTCTTTTTAATATATATTCTTAAAAACTTATTTTTGACTAGGCTCAAAAATAGAAGATCCCAGTAAGGACAGCCTATGTCTCCTGGTAATCTGTTCCTGGTGTTCATGCATATTCTCTCTCTCTCTCTCTCTCTCTCTCTCTCTCTCTCTCTCTCTCTCTCTCTCTCTCTCTCTAGGGTCTATGTAGCCCTGGCTGTCCTGGAACTCACTCTGTAGACCAGGCTGACCTCAAACTCACAGAGATCCACCTGCCTCTGCCTCTTAAATGTGCTGGGATTAAAGCCGTGCGCCACCACTGCCTGGCTTCCTTCATTCTCTTGGCCATAGTTTAGTGTATTCTTCAGCCTCCTCCTTGTTTTCTCAGTGTGTTGTTTCTCCAGAGCAATATGTCAGTGCTGTGTTGCAGGATGCTGGAAGAAACAGAACCCCGAATCTTGGGTGCTGTGATCTAGGCTTCTTACCTTCTTTATTTAAGGGCTTCCTGACTACATATTGGCAGACATCTTCAGAGAGACTAAAAGACTTTTAGGTCTTCCCGGCTCTTCTGAGCCCCAACATAGAGGCGAAGTCCAGGAATATTCTTCTCTTCTTGCAATAATCAAGTTGAGAGTACTTAGCTTGCCATCCACAATGCATCCTGGAATCCCCTGAGCTTCCTCTCGCCAGTTCTCTTTGGTCTGTAACAAGAATGCCCCTCCCACCCCCGCTGAGCAGCAGGCGCCCTCTGCCATAGGTCAGGACACCTTGCTCAATGGGAAAGCGTAGTCTGTCGTTCCTGCCGCGGATACGGACCATATACCCCTACCACTGTACCTAGCCATCGACCGCAACTTTGGTGGGCGCATGCTTCTCTCATGAAATGTACAAAGTTTGCGTTTCCTCACCCAACTCAGTGGTTTTCTAACGGTTTTGTGGTTGGGAAGAAGGCAGGCATCTCAGTCAAGATGTGGCTGACTGCCTAGGAGGTGCCACTAGAAAGGGACTTCTTTGTGAGACAGCCTCTGCTTCCTCGTGCCCGGACTGAGGGTGCATGTGGCCGCTGCAGAGTTCGGACCTTCTTTCTCTCACCTCTTCTTCACAGAGAGCTCTAAGACCCGCAGTAAGTCTAGGGTTGCTGTCCTTCACAGTGGGGTTTTTCAGTATGCGACTTATCCCTCTCCCTCTCCTCTCTCTCTCTCTCTCTCTCTCTCTCTCTCTCTCTCTCTCTCTCTCTCTCTCTCTCTCTCTCTCTCTCTCACCTAGTGGAATGGAGGTCAGGCCCGAGAGCGTGATGCAGTGGCAATGTGTTTGCCCAGCTTGGAGGCGCAGGTCCCAGCACCTGGGATTGACCCCAGCTCTCCAGCAGCAGCAGAAGCTGAGATCGAGCAGGGTATGGTGGAGATGCCTGCAGGTCCAGCTGCTCTGGAGGCTGAGGCTTAAGGTTCCTGAGCTCACCATCCCGTCCAGGGAGAACAACTGAGATTGGGCTCGAGGAGTCAGATGAGACTTAAAATATGATAAAATATTTTAAGATTCATTTCTGGTAAAGCCAGACTAGAGAACTAAGCTTAAATCCACCCTTGGTTTCTTCTTCTTCTTTTTTTTTTTACTTTTATTTTTTGGTGTATATGTGCGTGTGGTTTGAGCATGTGCCGGTATGGTTGTACAACAGATGTCTTGCTCTGTTACTCGTTACCTTATATCCCTTGAGAGAGGGTCTGAAGTGTTAGTCTAAATAATCTTAATCAATAAAGAATCAGGAGTCAAACCCTGGGGGATAAACCTGGAAGGTCAGAGAACCAGAGGGGCAGCCACCAGCTGCTCCCTCCCTCTCTTGTTTCTCAATTCAAAAAATGGCTGAGATCTTGTTTCCACCCCACCTTCTCCCGTCTCCACTTCCCGAGTGCTGGGTTTAAGGTGTGCGCCACCACTGCCTGGCTTCTGTAGCTCACTAGTTACTAGCTCTGCTCTCTCGTCTGCAGGCAAGCTTTATTTGTCAGAACATAAAAAAATATCACACAATAGCCGGCTGGTAGCCAGCCCCGGCCATCATCCTCTCCTGTCCTCCACAGGGCTAGGGTTATGGGGACAGATGCGGCCACATCTGGCTTTTTGACGTGGGTGCCTGGGATTCAAACTCAGGGCCTCACGCATGTGTAAGAAATGAGTCCTCTTGCTCAGGGAGCTATTTCTCCAGCGCTGGGTCACATCTACTTACTCAGATGAAATTGTAGCCCTGGGCTCTCCTGAGCTTAACCGATGGAGTTGGGTGGAAAGAGGGAGAGGCAGGCAGATATCCTTCTCTGAGTTTGAGGCCAGCCAGCCAGTACAGGTCCCAGGCCAGTCAGGGCTACACTGACATTCTGTCTCTGTAAGTATGTAAAGCAGAAAACACAGACACTGCCAGACCCTAAGGGTTAAGGGGTGTTATGGGGGTTTAGTTAGCCTTCTGGAGGAATTCGGGTTTATCTTCGAGGAAATAGGATGGCACTGAATCTAATCAGGACCTGGCTGATGAGATTCCTGCGTCAGAGATCTCTTTAGGTCCTTTTTCTCAACTCACTCGTCCACCTCAGATTTCTGGCTGGTGATCCAGGTCTTCCAGAATCCGGTTCCCATTGTTTTTGCCACTGGAGCCCGTTTCATAAAGTTCCTGGTTTGCTTTCCCCTCTCTGATGCAAGATTGGGGAGGTCTGAGCACAGACTCATTTCCACCTTCTCAGATGGCATCTGGTAACCAGTATAATACCTGGCGCACAGTAGGGGCTGAACACACAGGTTTTTTTTTTTTTTTTGGTTTTTCGAGACAGGGTTTCTCTGTGGCTTTGGAGCCTGTCCTGGAACTAGCTCTGAAGACCAGGCTGGTCTCGAACTCACAGAGATCTGCCTGCCTCTGCCTCCCGAGTGCTGGGATTAAAGGCGTGCGCCACCATCGCCCGGCTACACATTTGTAAGCAGTCAGTGCCTGGTGCACAGTAGGGGCTGAACATACATTTGTAACTATTCGGTGCCTGGCACACAGTAGAGACTGAACACATGTTTGTAACCATTCGGTGCCTGGCGCGCAGTAGGGGCTGAACACACATTTTTAAGCAGTCAGTGCCTGGCGCACAGTAGGGACTGAACACACGTTTTTAAGCAGTCAGTGCCTGGAGCACAGTAGGGACTGAACACACGTTTTTAAGCAGTCAGTGCCTGGCACACAGTAGGGGCTGAACACACGTTTGTAACCATTCAGTGCCTGGCACACAGTAGGGACTGAACATGTTTGTAAGCAGTCAGTGCCTGGCGCACAGTAGGGGCTGAACACATGTTTGTAAGCAGTCAGTGCCTGGCGCACATGCTCATTGGGTTTCGTGTTAGACATTTATTACCCTGTTATTTGAAATATACACAGTGAGCCTACTATGCTGGCTCATCTCTGTAAGTCCAGCACTTGGAGAGACTGAGGCAGGAGGCTTGTCATGAGTTTGAGGGCAGCCTGGGCTATAGAGCGAGACCTTTTCTCAAAAACAGAAACAAAACAAAGGGGGCCAGGGGATATCTCAACAGGTAAAGTTTCTGCCACCAAGCCTGACAACCTGAGTTAGATCCCCAGAACCCAGTAGTGGCTAGAGAGAACCAACCCCCTGAAAGTAGTTCCCTGACCTCCACACATGTTATGTGATACACACACATTCAGAGACATACATGCACATACACACAAATAAATATCAAAAAATAAAAATAAAAAAACCATGGGACCGAAATGTGGCGGCACAGAAGACAGAGGAAGTAGAATTGCTCCAAACTCCAGGTTGGCCTTGTGTTCTCAGGAAGTTCAGGCTAGCCTGGGCTACATGCTAAGATGCTGTCTCAAACAAACAAACAAATATAAAACAACAACAAAAACAAAAGACATTTCCTAGTAGCAGGAACGGCTTTGCTGTTTCTGGTTAGACTGTCTTGGACAAAATGGTTTTATTAGATTTTTTTTTCTCAGATGAAATGCTAGGGTTAGAGCTGAATTCACTTCTTTAAAAGAACCAAAGTTTTCTCTTACAGTAAAACACAAGTAGAGAGAATGGGGGAAGGTGCTGGGTATGGCGAGCTCTCGGGCAGGCCCAGCCTTTGGAAGCAGGCAGAGCAGGAGTTGAGGCCAGCCTGGTATACCTCAGAGCCTGTCTCAACACAACAGCAGCAACAGCAGACAATAGTAAAGGCAGTAAGTCTGGATTTTTGCTTAGGAGAAGACTGGAACAGGTTGCTGGCAGGAGCAGGCATTCTGAGTACTAACAAAGGCAGCTTTGTACAGATGCTGGGGACAGAGAGTGAGGTGGGTTAAAGTGTATCAATCACCATAGTCAACAGAAGAGGTTTCCCTCTCACGGGTAGTGAAATGAGGGCGTTCATATGCCCCGCAGATCGTGTGGGGAAGAATTGGATGACATCAGTTTGTTCCCAGAGAACGTTTCTGCGGTCACAGGACTGTGACATCACAGAACTGGAGCGAGAAACCGTGCGGGAAGGAAGATTCCTTTGCTGTCTGGTCTGGGAACTGGGAAGAAGTTCTGAAAGTTTCATGAGAAGTAGAGAGATTTCAGTTCACACTCGGTATCGGTAGATTTTCGAGGCGTTGAAACTTGACCAGTTTTGTAAGTAAGTTTGATGGAGATATATTTCAGACTGCACAGTCAGAATCAAACTTTCATAATATGCAAATAGATTTAAAATAGTCACTGAACTAAATTGAAATGGTTAACATGTATGGATTTTGTTTTTATTTTCTGAGACAGGGTTTCTCTGTGGTTTTGGAGCCTGTCCTGGAACTAACTCTTGTAGACCAGGCTGGCCTCGAACTCACAGAGATCCACCTGCCTCTGCCTCCCGAGTGCTGGGATTAAAGGCCTGCGCCACCACCGACTGGCACATGTATAGATTTTTAATTGTGCTTATCTACGTGCGTGTGCGTGTGTGTGTGGTGTGTGTAATGTGTGTCTCCCCTGGGCACAAGTGGAGGAGCTGAGGACAATGTGCAGGAGTTAGTCCTTGCTTTGCACCTTGTGGGCCTTGGCAGCCAGACTCAGTTCTTCAGGCACGGTGGCAAACGCCCTTACCCGCCGAGCCATCACAGTGGCCCGTGTAATTATCCTACAGTAATTCCAGACGTTGGAAAGTACTGTGCACAAACTTGCTCATTTTCTTTGCAGTGTAATTTAGTCAGGAGAGTTGGCTCTAGGGAAATGATTCATTCCAACAGACCGGCCTTTGAAGGGATTTGGTCTGACCCCCTCTCCCCCGTGGGCAAATGTTTTGAGCACTTAGATGTCGCCATGTTTTCCTCCTGGCTGGGAATTCCAGGTCTTCTCTTGGTGGTGATGACCACTTGATGTTTGGTCCTGGGAACCTGTGACTTAGACCTCTCCATTCCCTGTGAGCGTCTGTCTGTCTGCCACTGTATCTCCCCTTCTCCTAGTCCTCCTCTCCTCACACCCCCCTGTTTCTTTGTGTCTTAACTGTTCTTTGAAGCTTTTAGTCTGTTTGGCGGGCACATGCGGTCAAGTCCAGGGAATACATGGAATCTTGTATCAAAAGCCCATAGACTGGGAAAGAGCTGAGCTAAGGGGTGTGGGGAGCAGGTACTGTAGTCTGCCTGCTGTGGCATGCACATCTGGGTTGTCAGGAAACATTCCTTCACTTATTGCTTGGTAGGAGGTAATACCAAGGGAGCTCACCTGGGAACCCTTGGCCTGTCTATCTGCTGGCTACAGGGTCACCTGGAACACCTGCATCGGCTTCCATGCCACCATCTGACTGGTCAGAAAGCCCCGAATAGTCCACCGTCCTTACCTTACTAACCTGCTAACTATGGGAATATTACTTCAACCCCTGTGACTCAATTTCCCAAGTGTAAATTATGAATATATAGCAAGAGAATTTTGAGGCCAGCCTGGGAGATTTCCAAGATCGCCTGAGCTACACAGCAGGACCCTGTCTTAAGCATTTTCATAGTAATTCTAAAAATTATTTCAAAAACTAAGCTAGACATCTCTGTTGTGTAGCTTTCCTACATTAGCGATATTTCCTTTCTAGAGCCCTGTACTTCCACCCAGTGTGCTTTGTGTGTTCCTGTGTACACATCTCCAAACACTCAGACAGTCTAAAAAACCGCTATGGGTTCCTCAGTGGCTCACACTGTTCAGTAGATGTATGTACTACAGCCCCCAGGTTTTTTTGTTTGTTTTTTCATGCAGGGTTTGAACCCAGGACATGCTAGGCAAGTACTACATCCCCATTTTGTTTTTAGATATGTTTCACAAGGTGACCGGAACTCATACCCAGCCTGGGCTACCCACAAATTCGTGATCCTCCTGACTCAAACTTCTGGGTGCTGGGTGGTTCCCAGGCTTGGGACTCAGTCTCAGTCAGAGCTGTACCTCCTGTCTCGCTTACAAACATGTTCTGGTAAAGGCTGGTCTGCATTCCCCGGATCTGCTCTCGTTTCTGCAATCTCTGGACCTGAGAGCAGGGTGCCAAGGTGGTTGTCTCCGCAGAGTTCACTCCCACAGTAACAGTTTTCTTTTTCTGTAACTCTTTGTTTGCATCGCAGATAATCCGCGTGACAAAACAGGAAGGCAGTAAAGAATGCTAGGCTGTAGACTTGGGAGTAGATGTTTTTAATATGTTCTTTGGCAGTTTCATACATGTGCATACTACTTCACGGTTGCTCTCACTCTCTCTCGGCCCCCTCCTTTCCCTGTCCACCTGGCCTCTTCCTTCCTAATCCCTTTCCTGCATTCATGTCTTTGTGTTTTGTCTGTGTCTCTCAGGGTTTGTTCAGGTGGGTCTGTGTGGCTATGGGACTGGAAATATCCCTTGGAGCTGAGGTGGGGGAGTTTTGACAGTGAATGGGTACACAACCTAAGACGGTGGCTCCTCCTCCCAGAGCCTTTCTGTCAGTGATAGTTCACCAATAAGAGAGAGGATCCATGAGCCCTTCCCCCATCCTGGACTGGCTGTTGAACCTGCCCTGTGCAGGCCCTGTAAGGGAATAGTCTTACCTACCATGTAGGGTTGTGCTGGGAACCCTTCCACCAAGGGTGCCGTATTTTTGTTTTCCTTGGCTTGTTTTGTTTTTATCTGTTTTCAACTGATAGGTAACTAAGAAATACTCAGCCTTGACCAAAGGTAGAGAAGAGACTTGATTGCCAGAGTAAAGATAAGAAACGCCAGGTCATTATTTCAATTTGATGCCAAGATAATTGAGCAACCAGACACCGGCTCCCTGTAATTGGCCTAATCAGCATGTAGCCAGTTCTAGTGAGTCTGAGCGGATGGAAGGCATAGCTGCTGGGGTGGTGTGAGGTCTGGTCTGGTCTCGTTCTCCCTTCCCACCCCCCACCCCCACCCCCAGAGTGCCACTGTGAAAGTGTCCCCGCTGGGGAACACTTGTCTTACTTGTCTGAGTTAGACCTGCCTCAGTGTAGGAACCCTCCCATGTCCCTCACTCCACTACCTAAGGAGGTGAAGTACTTCCGCGCAGGGGGCTTGATCCCATGGGAGTCCTGCTTGTTCAGGACGGAAAATGAGAAGGGGCTCTCGGTAGACTAGAAATGCTGAGTAGGTGTTTGAACTATGAAAGTGGCAGGCATGATTGTGTTTATTTTTTCAGCTAGCCTAGAGAACACTGGAATTTATCTAGACACTTTCAGACAGGTATATGTGACTCTCTATGGGACATTTTGAATCTTAAAGGATAAAAGCTTTACGTGGAGCAAGTAATGTTTTCATAGAGAGACAGCTTCGTTTCTCATTTAAACCTTGTTATGTTGACTTTGTGTTCTCTCTCTCTCTCTCTCTCTCTCTCTCTCTCTCTCTCTCTCTCTCTCTCTCTCTCTCTCCCATTCTGTACTTTGACTTGTTGGCATCTTTTCTGTTCTTGGCCATTCAGGAAGCTTTTACTTTACCTCTCAGTTGAATTATACAATGAGTCAGTGCAGGTTTTAAGTTGGTTTCAGAAGTGGGTTTGCGCTGAATAAATATGAACGTGGAGATGGGGGTTGGCATGTGATAAAGGCATATTAAGTGTGTGTTGGCATGAGCTACCAGTAACAACCGATCCTTAGCGGCACTGGTGAACTGCTGTCTCTCAGCTTCTACCCGTGTCTGTTCAGGGCTCTGAGAGCTGGAGAGATGGCGAGGAAACGTGAGTCATGTCAATATTAGGTGTGCCATTTTGGCACCTTGTAAGAACTATTAAGTTTTTTTAGTCAATTTCACAGATGTATACAGTACATACTATTGTTATTTATATTTGAGCCATTCTATGAACCGTAGCTCGGGTTGACTTGGAACTCATTTCTGGGGCCCAGAATGACCTCAAGCTTTTGGGCGATCTACTTGAGTGCTGGGATTACAGGTGTAAGCCATCACACCTGGCTAAATGTTAGTTTTCAAAAAGTAGTATAGCTGGCCGCGGGAGCCAGAGGCAAGTGGATCTCTGCAAGTTCCAGGCCAACCAGGGCTAGATAGTGAGATTCCCCATCTCAAAAATCAAAACAGGGCTGCAGAAGGCTCGGTTGTTAAGAGTGGGTGCTCCCTCCCAGAAGATCAGCTTTGGTTCCCATAACACACTTTGGGGACTGGAGAGATGGCTCAGAGGTTAAGAACACTGGCTGCTCTTCCAGAGATCCTGTGTTCAATTCCCAGCAACCACATGGTGGCTCATAACCATCTATAATGAGATCTGGTCCCTCTACTGGCCTGCAGGCACACATGCAGGCAGAACACTGTAAGTAATAAATAAATTGTAAAAAAGAAAGAAACTCGTAAGAATCCACATTGGATGGCTGTTGGGTAGTAGCTGACTCGATGCCTGCACCTCGTCAGGCTTCTGTCTGTGCAGTATCCAGAGTGCCAGAGTGCTGCATGGTGGCCAGTTGCCCTTCCACTCCGAATTACCTAAGTCAAGCTTGTGAGTTCTTGGATGCAGCTTAGGTGGAAAGGTTCCAGTTGACACTAACGAAGTCAAGATTTTCTTAGATGCCAGCTCTGCGTCTGTAGTGGCATCTCAATTGTATTTTAGTAAATAAAGCTCGCCTGGGGATCGAGAAAGTAAAACAGCCCCACTGGCCAGCTTTTTAGAGTGTGTGTGTTTGTGGGCACATGGGTACCCTGCGTGGGCATGTAAGTGCGGATGCCCATGGGGGCTGGAAGCTAGAGGCATTGTGTTCCCCCGAAGCTGTTATTACAGGCGGTTTGAGCTGCTTGATGTGGGCGTTGGAACAGAACACAGTCTTTATTGCACTTTAGAGGTAAACTTATATAAAGCTTATATATAAACTTGTTATAAAATCAGGCAGGACAGTGTTTGGGGGAATATTAATTCCTATAGTTCTGTGAACTTGTAAATCAGCTTAATAAAATAATGATAGGGTAAAGTATGTAAATTACTGTAGCTTTGTTTTTCACCTGTATTCATAGGGTAGCTGCTGACTCCACCCCTCATTCTTTACACTTTTGCCTGGGAATAGATTTTTTCTTGAGATGCAAGAGCAAAAGAAAGTCATCTATCTGCCCCCATCGCTGCACATTTCTAACATGCCCGCCTGAGACAACAGAAGGAGCACATTCGGAATGGCAGAGAGACCCTTCATGCCGCCATGATGTCTGTTTTCCTACAGTTCTGGGGAAACAGAAGACCGAAGACCTTGTGCGTGGTGGGCAGGCGCTCTACCACTGAGCTACAGCCCACCCATTTCTTAAGACATCTTGCTAAATTGCTCAACCTTAGTCTTGAACCATTATTACTCTTGTGTTGTATGATGTTTTACTTCTTTGGCTTTTGGGGTACCCACCACCCAGCTCCCAAATAAATCACACACGGAGGCTTATTCTTAGGAGTGCCTGGCCTTCGCTTGGCTTGTTTCTTGCCAGGTTTACTTAAGTTATCCTGTTTACCTTTTCCCTCTGGGTTTTTAATCTTTCTTATTTCTGTATATCTTACTTTCCTTCTTACTCTGATTGGGTGGCTGCTCCCTGATCTTCCCTTATCTTCCCTCCTCCTCTCTCCTTTCATACTGTCTGCCTGCCAGCCCCGCCTATCCTTGTCCCTGCCTCATTGTTGGTCGTTCAACTCTTTATTAGGACCATCGGGTGTTTTAGACAGGTAAGGAATCACAGCTTCACAGAGATAAACAAAGGCAGCATAAACAAAGGTAATGCACCTAAGAATAATTTTCCCAGCACTCTTGTCTCACCTCTTTGGTGCCTTGGATTTCAGGTGTGGAACACCATACCTGGTTCACAGGAAGTTCAAGTTGCCTTCGGTCTCATAATTGCCAGTGGGAGACTAAATGGATACTTTTAACTATTACAAGTTATTAAAAAAAATTGTATCCAGGCATGGTGGCATATGTCTTTAATCCTAGCACTCAGGAGGCAGAGGGAATCAAATCTATCTTTGTGAGTTTGAGGCCAGCCTGGGCTACAGAGTGAATTCCAGGACAGCCAAGAAGCCCTGTCTTGAACCCCTCCCCCCAAAAGTAAATGTAAATGGGGCCCTCTGTGATAGTGTTCACCTGTAATCCCAGTTTGGGAGGCAGAGGCAGAACGACTGCTGCAAGTTTAAAGTCAGCCTGGTCTATATGAAGAGTTACAGGCCAGCCAGGGCTGTATAATGAGATACTGTTTGAAAAAGAAAAAAAAACAAATAAAAATTATAAATAGTAAGTATGATATAATGGCTATTTTTTACTATCAGCTTTCCTTGGATTTGTAATCACCATGGAGACACATCTCAGGGTCTGGCTATGAAGACATTTCCAGAAATGTTTAACTCTCAGAGAAGATAAACCCAGCACATGGGGGCAGATTTTTGTGGATTGGGTCAAATTTAGTGAAAAAGGAAATCAGGCTGAGCACTAACTAGCACAATGTCTGCTTCCTGGCTATGGCTCCATGCGAGCACGCGCCTCAACTCACACCACTGTAGTGCGAGCACGCACGCGCCTCAGCTCCCATCACCTCCACCGTGTCGCGCAGACTGTGACAGACAAGCCCTTCCTCGCTTGAGCTGCTTCAGTCACATGTGTGGAGGGCCATGCTAATGTTTTTTGGTCACTGTAATGTTTGCTGTTTTCTCCTCCCTGTGTATTAACCTCGGGTGGGGGGCTCTCTTGAAACGGAATATTTTAGTAGGGTCTTTGAGGCAAAAGTTCTGGGTGTGGGGGGCCGTATGGTAGAAAGTACAGAAGGAGGGAACTTGTAAAGGGGATTGGATTGCAGGAGTCTGGGAATACAGTTCAGCTGATAGATTGCTTACCTAGTATGGACAAGGATCTGTGTTCAGTTCAAGACAACACACAGGCGCGCGCACACACACACACACACACAGAGGGGGAGAGAGAGGGAGAGAGGGAGGGGGAGAGGGAGAGAGGGAGAGAGCGCTTAGAGTAGAATTTGGTTGGTCTAGGTTATCTAGAAAACCATTGTAGGAAGTCCAGTGGATAAGAATGATGAAATCAAAGGATTAAAAATGATAAATGGGCTGGGCTTGGTGGTGTACACCTTTAATCCCAGCATGAATCCCAGGCAGATCTCTGCGAGCATTAGGATATCCTGGTCTACATAGTGAGTTCCTGGCTAGCCTGGGCTACACAGTGAAACTTTGTCTTGGGAAGAGGGAGAGGGGAAGAGAAGGAGAAGAAGAAAGGAAGGAGGTAGGGAGAGAGAGAGAATGATTGATTGGTGGTATTTTGATTTGGGTCTTGAAAGGAAAGGGTGGCAGCCAGGGCTCTTTGGGCATAAAGCAAACTCCCCAGAGCCAGTCCTTCAGACCCACACAGTTAAGTACCTAGTGTATTGTTAGAGGGTTAAGCAGGTAGTTGGTGTGCTATCAGGCAAGTTTAGTTTGGCAGAACCCTTCTGAAAGCCAAGTTGATAAAGAGAAAATGGAAGGAACAGACTGCATTCCTGCGGAGTGGCCAGGACTGGCAGCCTAGGCCCCCAAAAAAACAATGTTTACATTTGTCTATAATCTTATATAGGTACTAGACTTTTTCTATGATACCTACTAAATTAAAAAAGACCCCCGTTTAACCATGTAGTTTCTAGTAAACAGGTTTTTTCTTTCTTTTATTATTTATTTATTTATTTTGGTTTTTTGAGACAGGGTTTCTCTGTAGATTTGGAGCCTGTCCTGGAACTCCCTTTGTAGACCAGGCTGGCCTCGAACTCACAGAGATCCACCTGCCTCTGCCTCCCGAGTACTGGGATTACAAGCGTGCGCCACCACTGCCCGGCTTTATTTTATTTATTTTGGGGAGGGGTTCGAGACAGGGTTTGTCTGTGTAACGACCCTAGCTGTCCTGGAACTAGCTCTTGTAGACCAGAAATCCGCCTGTCTCTGCCTCCCCAGTGCTGGGATTAAAGGCGTGCGCCACCAGTTTCAGCTTTTTAAAAATTTGGCGTTAATGCTACCAATTCTCATGGAGTTTCCTGTAACCCTAACTGCTTGATGTTTTGGGTTTTGTTTTTTTGTTTGTTTTTTTGGTTTTTTTTTTTTTTTGGTTTTTCGAGACAGGGTTTCTCTGTGGTTTTGGTTCCTGTCCTGGAAATAGCTCTCGTAGACCAGGCTGGCCTGGAACTCACAGAGATCTGCCTGCCTCTGCCTCCCGAGTGCTGGGATTAAAGGCGTGCGCCACCACCGCCCGGCCTGCTTGATGTTTTTAACTTTCAAAACCTTTTATTTATCATCATCATCATCGTTACTGTTGTTACTATTGTTGTTGTTGCTTATGTTAGATCAGAGGACAGTTGTGGAGTTGATTCTCCCCTTTAACATTTATGTGGGTCCCAGGGGTTGAATTTAGTCTTCAGGGTTTGCATGGCCAGGCCGTCACTGTCACCCTCAGATGCCGAGTCATCTGACCAGCCCCAGGAAGTGCTTAATTTCAGAAGAGATTGTTCTGGGCTTTGAGATTCAGATCTTTAGGAAGTGTTATTTTGAAGCTCTTGACGGTTGACTGGAACCTTTAGTTTCTCAGTATGTGGGAGACGCTCTCCTAAAGGAAAGTAAGTACCCATTTGGGGTCAGATCCTCTGAATCATTCCTCCTGGTGTGTGTGGCTGCTGCCTTTATTCTGTCAGCCCAAATGAATCATGGCTAGACCTGCTGTCAGCGGAGATGAAGATGTGTCATCCTGACGAGTGTCCCGGAAACCATGGCGACAGGTGGAGCTCATCGTCCTCTCATAGGAAGGGAGCAATGTCCGGGTTTGTGGTAAGATCTGCCACAGCACCACTCATACTGGAGACTAAAGAGACTGGAGTTTCATCTTGTGAGTGAGCCTTTGTTTACATGCACGTATGCAGGCTGCGTGTGTGCCTGGCGTCCAAGGATCAGAAGAGGACATTGGATCCTCTGGGGCTGGCGTTCCAGGTGGTTGTGAGCAGCCCTGTTGGAACTGGGTTCTCTGCTGTCTGTTAACCATTGAGCCAGGTCTCTAGCCCCAAGCACCCTTGTAAGGCATGAGCATGATTCAGAGAACAGCAGTAAATGCTTGCTAAGACTGTGAACTTAAACTCCATAAGCAGTACCTGTGAAGGATCTCAGGCCTTTATACCATTCCTCACACAAAACTATTCATTCTCTTGTGACTGAGTTGAATCCTCTCATGAATCTATCCATTGCATTCCTCTCCCCCCTCCCCCTTCCACTCCCTCCCTCCCTCCTTTCCTCCCTTTCTTCCTCCCTCCTTCCCTGCCTTTCTCTCTCTCTCTCTCTCTCTCTCTCTCTCTCTCTCTCTCTCTCTCTCTCCTTCACTTCCTCTCTCCCTCCCTCCTTCCATTCTTCCCTCCCTCCTTCCCTGCCTTCCTCTCTCTCTCTTCACTTCCTCTCTCCCTCCCTCCCATTGTCCCTCCCTCCCTCCCTCCTTCTCTCCCTCCCTCCCTCCCTTCCTCCCTCTGTCTCTCCCTCCCTCCCTCCCTTCCTCCCTCCCTCCCTCCCTCCCTCCCTCCCTCCCTCCCACACTCTATCTCTCTTTCCATTCCTCTCTCCCTCCCTCTATCCCTCTCTCTCTCTCCCTCCCCCCCCCCTTTTTTGTCATCTTGTCTTACACAGGGTCTCTTCAGGGTATGTGCTTAGGGTGGGATTCTTAAGTTGTGGGGCTGTAGGGTGTGTGTGCTGTTTCTGTTTTAGTAGATCACACCACGTTGTCTTCCACCGCTACCACCGTTTCTACTTTGGCTGGTAGTGTGTGTGTGTTGGCTCTGTTTACACACTAGTTCACATTCATGCTTGGTCTCCAGGGTAGATCAGATTATCGAGTGTCTTAGACAGTGCATCTCACACTTGATTGTGTATGCAAATCGCCAGGGATATTAGCAAAAGTGCAGTTTCTGATTTCTATCCCTTCCCCACCCCTCAGCAGAGTTTCACTAGCAATCCCTGGCTGTCCTGGAGCTTACTCTGTAGACCAGCCTGGCCTCAACGTCAAGGAGATCTGCTGGCCTTTGCCTCCAGAGTGCTGGGATTAGAGATGAGGGCCACCACACCCGGCTTCTCTCTACTTGAAGTCATCTGTATCTGCGCCTGGTTGTGCAGGCTCATGATCCCAGCTACTCTGGAGGATGAGGCAGGAGGATTACAAATTCAAGGTCTGCTCAGGCAACTGAGACTCTGCCTCAAAATGAAAAAGTAAAATCGTGTGGGATGGAATCTCAGAGGGCAAGTGCTTACACAGCATGTATGAAGCCCTATGCTCAGCCCTCAGTGCCACAGAAATAAAAGCATTCAAATTGCCTGTAGTGCCTGAAATAACATAAATGGCACTCAGCCTAGTCACTGATCTGTTGCTGTGAAGGACACCATGACCAAGGCAGCTCTATCAGAAAAGCACTTAATGGCGGGCTTGCTCACATTCCAGAGGGTTAGTCCGTTATTATCAGGGCAGGGAGCATGGCAGCACTCAGGCAGGCCTGGTGCTGGAGCAGCTGATCTGCAGGCAGCAGGCAAAGAGATACACTGGCCTGACATGGGCCTTTGAAATCTCAAAGTTCATCCCACCAATGACACACCTCCTCCAACAAGGCCAATCCTACCCCTTGACAGCTCATCAGCAGGGGACTAAGCATCCAGATCTAGGCACTTACATGGGCATTCTCATTCAGACAACCAGAGCATATATACTTTCTATGTCTTTTATATTGTTACGTTTAAGTGGCTAAGAGAATTTATTTATTTTGGTTCCGAAACTCGGAGACAAGCACAGTTTAATTCTGAGTCCTTGCCACAGCGATCGGAGCCATCGCTTCTCTTCTCTGGTTTTGTTAGAAAGAGGTCTCGCGCCGGGCGGTGGTGGCGCACGCCTTTAATCCCAGCACTCGGGAGGCAGAGGCAGGCGGATCTCTGTGAGTTCGAGACCAGCCTGGTCTACAAGAGCTAGTTCCAGGACAGGCTCCAAAACCACCGAGAAACCCTGTCTCGAAACCCCCCCCCCCAAAAAAAAAAAAAGAAAGAGGTCTCGCGGTAGCCTAGACTGGTGTCTGTCTTTTGGCAATCCTCTACCATGGCCTCCTCCGTGCTGCGACCACGGGACTGTACCACCGTGTCCAACAAATGCCATCACTTCATTCCTTCACTGTACAACTTCAGAGGCCGCCGAAGACCTCACATGGGCTTCCATTACACTGAGCATAAAAAATAAAAACACTTTTATCCAAGGTAGCTCGTAAAATGTTTCTACATCTTGTTTGTCTTGTTTTCGATGCAGGATCTCACCTTGTTGTCCTGGCATACTTGGAGCTCAGTGTGTAGACCAGGCTGGCTTTAACCTCACAGAGACCCCTGCCTCTGCCTCCTGAGTGCTGTGGTTAAAGGTGTGCGCCACCAAAAACCATTTGTATGTCACAAAACAGATCTGTGTCCAACTCAGATTATGGCTCCTGTGCGTGTATGAAAATCAGTATAAGTGTAATTCATCTAAGTTTTAATTTTTATTTTTTCATTGCAGATTGAATCCCTCTCTAGAACTTCTGAATGTTTCTTACCAGTGGGAGCGTTTCCTGTATGGCAAAGCCAATGGCTTAACTTTGGGGAGCGCTGGGGCAGTTGGCTCTGCTATGCTTGGCGGAACTTGAGTTTGGAGGACACAGGGCTTTCTGTGATGACAACATGACTCACAGCAAAGGAAGATCTGTCACCTGCAAGACGAGTGGCGGCCCCGATAGCAGAGGAGGTTTTGTCAATTGGACTTTAAATCTAAACACCATTCAGTCTGACAAGTTTTTGAACTTACTTCTAAGCATGGTGCCAGTCATCTACCAGAAGAACCAGGACGACAGGCATAAGAAAGCGAATGGCCTTTGGCAGGACGGGCTGTCGGGCGGAGCACAGACCTTCAGCAAGAGGTCTGAGCCACACCTGGACTACCATGAGTTCTCGGAGCAGGCCTTCCACGGAGGCGGCGGTGGGCATGCGCCAGCCAGCTGCAGCCCCAAGTACGACGACTACGCCAGCTATAGCTACTGCGACGGAAGGGAGGCTACGGAAACCACCGCCATGCTGCAGGACGAAGATCTGTCCAGTGAGGGCGATGATGTTATTGTGGAAACAAACCGGAAGCTCCCGAAGGAGTCCAGCGGCGTCATGGCTCTGCAGATTCTCGTGCCCTTCTTGCTGGCCGGGTTTGGAACAGTTTCTGCCGGCATGGTTTTGGACATAGTACAGGTGAGTTCTCATCTTCAGTTTTGTATACTGTGTGTGTGCCCACACTCGTGTGTGCCAGAGGCCAACCATGGGTGTCTTCCTGTGGTGGGGTCTCTCAGTTCTATCTGGAACTGATGGACTCAGCTGGCAGCCAGTGGCGCTCTAGGGGTCCGGCCTGCCTCTGCCTCCTCAGCCTTGGGGTTATACGCGTGCCACCGTGCTTGGCTCTCCGGGTTTTTAATTGATTGATTCATTCATTACTTTGAAACAGGAATTTCCACATCATCCTGGCTCTTTTGGAACTCACTGTGTGGACCAAGCTGGCCTTGAACTCACAGAGATCCAGCTGCATCTGACTCTGCCTCCCAAGTGCTGGGGTCAAAAGCGTGTGACATCACGTTCTTTTTTAAAAACATAGGTTCTGAGTATTGAATCTGGGTCCTTATGCTTACTCACCCAAACCCTTCCTCTCCTTCCTTCTTCCCTCCTCTCCCCTTCCCGCCCCTCCCCTTCTGTCTCTTTTCCTTTCCTCCTCCATATTCCCCTCTTTCAATGGGGTCTCACTCTCTACCTTTGAACTTGCAGTCTTTCCTGCCTTAGCCCCTCCCCCGAGTGCTGGGATCACAGGTGTGCACACATCTGGCTTGACTTCACGTTTTCTTATTCAGATGCTTTGCATAGGATAACATCTCAGACATTTATCTTTGCAGGGCTGAGAGTGGACCATCACGTGTGGCAGGAGCCTGAGCCGTATCCCCAGCGGTCAAGCATTAGCTTAGATTTGACGTATTCCTTGCAAATAAAGTAACTCTTTTACAAACCCCAAAATAAGCCAAGTAAAAGAAAAGCCCAGTCAGCAAGCAGTATTTTGAAATAGTTTATTTTAAAAGAAAATTTCCATATGCTCATTGAAATGTGTTCAAACAATGTAGCACTAAAGTAACGACTAACTTCTGTTCCTCCTATCCACACCCAAACTGCTGCTCCTCTTTGTCTTCACCCTCCCCTCCTTCACCTCCTCCACCTCTGCCCCTGCCTCCATTTGTGTGTGGTTCTGGAGACGGTGCCCACGGCCTCTTCTATGTCAGGCACGTCCTCAGTCCCCCAGCTTATGCCCCCAGTCTGTTCCCAGTGCCCAAAACATTTTTTTGCGTTTGTATTATTGTATTTAAGACAGGGAAGCAAAGTCAGGTGGGGTGCTGCACGCCCTAATCCTTGTACTCAGGAGCCCAGCCTGGTCTACTTACTGAGTTTCAGGCCAACCAGGGCACAGGGTGAGACCCTGTCTCAGTGACAGAAAAGGAGAAGCAACGTTGGAAGCAGAAGTGGGGTCTTTAGAGATGTCCTCGTTCTAAAGAGCGGCTGTTCCTCTTGTCCCCAGCACTGGGAGGTGTTCAGGAACGTGACAGAAGTGTTCATTCTAGTCCCTGCGCTGCTTGGCCTCAAAGGGAACCTGGAAATGACGTTGGCGTCTCGATTATCCACCGCAGTAAGTTTTCCCCTACGTCCCAGAATGTGTGCCACCTATTCCTCCCTTAGAAGAGTCTGTGTGACAGGCGGGTGGCTTTCCTCCATCTGATGAGTTTCTGGACCTCGGAGTTGTGCGAAATAGTTTTGACTGACACGGTGCCCTGAAAATTCTTGGGGTTCTCTCATGTGGGAATGTAGACCTGCCTTCCCTTATCAGCAAATGCTTGCCTCCGTCGGTGCCGGGCCACGCTGGCATTGTATGTGGGTGTGGTTGGTAGAGTCGAAGTTAGAGCTGGAATCCTGTGTATTCTCTTCTCCAATCTGACCCATTAAAATATATAGTGCTGACCTTTTCATATCAGTTAATCAACATTATATACTTTATCAGCTCTATTTTTTTTAAAGATAGGGTCTCAGATTTGCTATGTAGACCAGGTTGGCCCTGAACTCACAAGAGATCCTCCTAGCTCTGCCTCCTAAGTGCTGGAATTAAAGGCATGTGCCAACACACAGGGCTACATCTTTTTATAGTATATAACCCCACAATTTGATTTATCATCCACCGTTGGATATATAAACATAGGAACCGGGGTAATGGCTGAGACGCTGAGAGCACTTCCTTGGAGGCGACTAGGTTTCCGTTTCTACCGTAACTCCAGTTCCAGGAGATCCGATGCCCTCTTCTGGCCTCCAGGCACCAACCATGTAGTGTGCAACACTTGGAAATAAAAAAAGAATTTTTTTTTTTTTTTTTTTTTTTTTTTTTTTTTTTTTTTTTTAGATAAGTGTCACTCTGTAGCCCTGGCTTGCCTGGAATTATTTATATAGCCCAGACTGGTCTTAAACTCAGAGATCTTCCTGCCTCTGGCTCCCAAGAGCTGGGATTGAAGATATGCACCAGCATTCCTGGCATGACAGTTAATATAAGTGAACGAGAGTGCAGACATGAAGTGGACATAAATCTGAAGTTAGAAGCAAGGTAGAGCAGACCAAGGTGTTAGAACTGCTTTATCTAGTGGTTCATTTAAAGCTCAGCTGAGACTGCCTGTTTGCCAAGCATGACTTCACTTGGTACCTGAAGCGGGACGACCTGGACAAATACCCGAAACAACGGGTCATTGCTCTTAGCGACCTGCTGACCGCCATGTGTGCTTCCGTGAAATCTCACTTGTTTGCCCGCCCCGCCTTGTGCTTTTAGTGTGTAAAACTGGGGGCCGGAGAGATGGCTCAGCTGTTGAAGGCTAGCTAGGCTCACAACTGAAAATACAAGAGATTACAGACTGGACCTGGGACCGGAGCCTTTCAGGAACTGTCCTGGCTTCGGTCCGCCGGTTCCGCCTCCTCCATCCACTCTCATGGGTGCCAGAGTGCTTATTCCAGAGATCCCCATAGCTACCAACGGGGGAAGGGAGAATTAGTGCAGGTCATGTGGTGAAGGCTGACTTGGGACAGCGGCTTCAGATCACTGATCTCTACACGGAGCTCATCCTTCTGAGCAGGCGCTGTGTAAACTGGAAGCTGAGCAAGGGCAGGGAGTCACACCAGGATCTGAGAGGAGGAGACCATTCTGCAAATGTCATTTAATCAGATTGATAATGTTTTTTTTAATTAAAAAATTTATGTATATGAATATTTTTCTTGACTGTATACGTGTGTGCCTAGTGTCCCCAGAGGCCTGAAGAGGGCCTCAGATTCCTTGGAACTGCACTTGTGAATGATTGTGAGCAGCCGCATGGGTGCTGGGAATTTAACGTGCTTTCTCTGCGAGCGCAGCAAGTGATCTCAACTGCTGAGTCATCCCTCCAGTCCCAGTATCAGCTCTCCACACGCATCCTAAGTAGGGATTTGCTGTTGTTTTGATTTGTTTTTCAGACAGGGTCTCTACTGCCCGACTGTCCTAGAACTCACTACGTAAAACTCGGAGAGATCGGCCTGCTTCTGGGCCCCCCCCCCCCCCATTGCTGGGAGCAAAGGCTCTTGCCACCACTGCCTGGCAATTACTTTTCTCTTAAGATCTGAAAGTTCAACCTAACATTTAGAGTTCATGATTTTCCTCCGGCGAGGCCACACCTAACCCTTCCAACCTTTTCAAATAGTGCCATTCCCTGGTGACGAACCTTCCAACCTTTTCAAATAGTGCCATTCCCTGGTGACGAAGCATTCAAATATGAGTCTAAAAGCAAGACAAAAGAAACAAACAAACAGCAACAACAAAACCCCAGAGAGGTAGAGCTAGGCGTGGGGGTGGGTGGCTGTGAGCACTTAGGAGGCTGAAGCAGAAAAGACACGAATTTAAAGGTAGCCGGTGGCACATGACAAGTTCTAGTCCAGCTTGGGTGGCATCATCAGATCCTGTCTCATGGTAACCAACCAGTCATGGTGGCACATGCCTTTAATACCAGCCCTCGGGCGACAGCAGCTGGTGGATTTTATGAGTTCAAAGCTAGCCTGGTCTACATAGGTGTTCCAGGACAGCCATAGTGAGACCCTATCTCAAAAAAAGGAAGAAGGAAAACCAGCCAACCTGTCCACACACCTCCTCACCACAATGATGATAGAAAACCAGTATGTAAGCGGAGCTGTACATTCATTTAAGAGGATTACCTGGACAGAAGGTCCTTAATCTTGTACTCTGTGCGACAGTGCCGGCATAGTTCAACTTGCTAATAGCCAGTTGCTGTTTGCAGAGATAGCAATTATTTTTCTGGAAACTTCTGGAATAAAAAGTGTGCTTGGAAGAGGAGGAAAGAAGTGTGCTTCTTTCACGGTGTGAGATGATTAAAGTCTGCCATTCCAGTTTTGAGAAGATTCTGATCTGGTACTGATACATGAGTATAAGTTCATGCTTTCCTTCCTCTTCTCTTACTCTGTATTTGTATTTTCAAACCCAAGGTTTAAGGATACGTTCCGTTCTTTTCTCAAGTAATGATATGATATAATAAATACATTTAAAACCCTTAAGGTCAAAAAAAAAAAAAAAGTTACAGGGGCTGGGAAGATAGCCCAGCGGACAGAGTGGCTGCCTTGCAAGTGTGGGGATCTGTGTGTGGTCCAGCACCTGATGCTTACAAAAGCCAGAGGTGGCGCTACATGGTTGTCATCCCAGTCCTGGGGAGGCAGAGACAGGTGCAGGCCTGTGAGACAGCTGGGCTGGAAAACTAAGGGGAGGACACCTGGGGTGCCATGTGCACGTGCTTGTATGCACAAGACAGATGTGCACCCGCACACACAAAAATCATGCATACACCGCACAACACTATTTTTAAAAACAATCGAATAATGAATTTCTGATAAATGCTTAAAATTTAAGTTTACTGCTTATTCATTACTTCAGTACCTTATTATTTAATCGTGACCTTGACTGACATGCTGAATTTGGGTGCAGCTGCGTGATCACCTGGCACCCAGCTGGAATATGTGTTTGTTGTATCCCCAGCCTTTGCTTTTAAGAAGGAAAAGCACAAAGCATATGTGGGTTATTTTTTTTTTTTAAGCTTTGGTTTTGAGGAAGACCATGAGGATTGCCTAGACCTGAGTCCAGGAGGCGTCTTCCAGGAGAAACTGAGGGAGAGGTCTTGGAAGCCTTGGAGGAGGAAGACTGTGTTACTGGAAGGGAGCTGAGAGGCGGCTCCTGCTTCACTTGAGCAAAGCGGACTTTGTTCTGATAAATACAGCTACGTGCACAAGCATTGAAGCAACTTGGCCCCTTTGCCAGGAGTGACGTTTTGGTTCAGTTACCTCAGAGAAATTGATCGAGAAGTATTTGTTGTTCTTGAGCCTTGTCCAGCATTGTTTAGACTCATAATGGATTAGCTGTGCCGTTCTGTTTTAAATAGGCCCTGCTGTAGGAAATCCAGTTAAAAAAGAATATATTTTAAATAAGATTTTCTATCTTTAATCCACATGTTAATATTGTCTCATAAAGGTGAATCTAGTCTCTTTGGGGGATGGGTATCAAGGCAATGTGCTGGCTAGTTTTATGTCAGTTTGACATAAGCTAGAATTATCTGAAAGAAGGGAACCTCTGTGTGTGTGTGTGTGCGCGTGTCTGTGTGGAGGCATGCCATGTATCTGTGGCGTGTGTATGTATGTGTCTGTGTGTCTGTGTGGAGGCATGCCGTGTGTAGGTGGCATGTGTATGTATGTGTTTGTGTGTCTGTGTGGAGGCGTGCCGTGTGTATGTGGCATGTGTATGTGTGTGTATGTGTGAGTGTCTGTGTGGAGGCGTGCCGAGTGTGAGTGTCCTTGGAAGCCAGAAGAGTGTGTCTTATTTGCCTGATGTACGTGCTGGGAACTGAACTCTGGTCTTCTATAACATGTGCTCCTAACTGCTGAGCCATCATCTCTCAGCCCAAGATGGGTGTTCCTTCTCTCTCTCTCTCTCTCTCTCTCTCTCTCTCTCTCTCTCTCTCTCTCTCTCTCTCTCTCTCCTTCTTTCTCTTTTCTTTTCTTTTTGAAATAGGCTTTCTCTGTATAGGCCTGGCTGTCCTGCAATTCTCTCTGTAAACCAATCAATCCTTGAACTCAGAGATCTGCCTCGGCCTCCCAAGTGCTAGGATTAAAGGCACGTGCCACTGCCACAGCCAGGCTAAAGTGGGTGTTTCTTAAAATAGGGTCTTTTAATGTCAGCACCAGCAGCCTGTTAGAAACATAAATTTTGGACCATTCCACAACCACTGAACCAATATAAACTAGTAATTTGTTTTAAAATAGACTCTTTAGGGGGCTGGAGAGATGGCTCAGAGTTTAAGAGCACTGATTGTTCTTCCAGAGGTCCTGAGTTCAATTCCCAGCAACCACATGGTGGCTCACAACCATCTGCAATGAGATCTGCTGCCCTCTTCTGGTGTGCAGACATACATGCAGACAGAATACTGTATACAAAATAAATAAATCTTTAAAAAAAATAATAAACTCTCTAGGGACTGGAGAGATGGAACAGCTCTCACAAGCATTTGCTGTTCTTGCAGAGGACCCGAGTTAGATTCCCAGGGCACTCATGGTGCTTTACAACTATTTGGAACTCCAATTTCAGGGGAATATGACACCCTCTTCTGACTTCTTTGAGAACTCATCTATGTGTGGACAGCAAAACCTTCACACATATAAAATAAATCTAAAAAGTTAAGTAAACTCCCCAGAGGTTTGTACAATGTACCGTTAAGGTCTGAGAAGCCTTGTATTAAACCACACTGGAGTCCCTAGGGTTGGGGCCAGGTGAGAGAGGGGAAATCCTAGAAGACAAGGTTGGGAGCTGTCCAGGGCCAGCCGACAGAAGCTCTTGTGGCCTGCTGTAAGGACTTTGGCTGCACTGTAAGTTGGGGCCCATTGGAAGGAGTAATGTGACCTAACAGGTGCTGAGAGAGGGAAAGTTAGTCTTTCCCAGGGAGGAGGCTCCTAACTGGTTATTCTGTACCAAGTGGTCAGCCCTAGAAACACAGACATCCAGGCAACACTGAAGGGATTTAGGGAGCTGTGTTTCTGTGTTTGTTTACTGAGCCTGTGTGCGCTGTATTGTCTTTACCCACCCTTGTGCAGAGTTTTAAAAAGCTTTAAATATTTATTTAGTGTACTGAGTGTAAGCATGCGCATACTGTGTGTGGGGGTGTGTGGGGGTGTGGGGTGGGTGGTGAGGACAGCTTGCAGGAGTCATCCCCCCTCCTCTCATCTTCCACTGTGTGGCTTCTAGGAACTAGGCTTTGTTTGCCGGGTTGGACAGTGAGCACCTTCACTGCTGAGCCATCTCACTGGCTCCAGATGTTTTTATAACATTTGAAAATCTTCCACGGCAGATGATGGATAATTAAAATCTAACTCAGTGCGATGTATTTATAAATGTGTGTTTATGTATTGCTAATCATTTTTCCATTGCTTTCCAAACTACTACATTACAAAACTTGGAAAATTTGGATGTATATATTTTTTTAAATCCTGAGTAGTTGAGAAAATTGTCTAGATTACACAGCAGTAGACTATGTGAAGACTAGCCTTATTTAGGAAAGTGTTCTTCCATTTGCCAGAAAACTATATCTATCTATCTATCTATCTATCTATCTATCTATCTATCTATCTATGGAGGTATACCATCAAAATCTATGAACTGAATGCTAATAATTATTGCTAATATTGTCATGATTCAAATATAGATTATGTACACTTGAACGATTTGTTTATATCCTGTTCTTTGGCAAGTGACTCTTTGAATTATATTTGTTTTGTGCTATGGAATTATGCACAAACAGCTCAAAATTATAGCATTATTTCTGTTGGGCCTCAATTCAAATTTGGCATGGGAGGGTGATAATGGATGTAGTCATAACACCTGCCAGTAGATGGGTGACTGTAACTTGTTGTCTAAAACAGTTTTCCCATCTTGGCCAAGCCAGATAGCATGCTGGTGTAAGTTTGGAACTGTTCTGAACACAGGCTGTACACAGTAGATTTTTTTGTTTTGTTTTGTTTTTTGACTTGACAAGGCAAGGTTTTGCTGTAGCTTTGGGGCCTGTCCTGAAACTAGCTTTTTAGCTCTTATAGACCCAGCTGGTCTCAAACTCACAGAGATTCGCCTGCCTCTGCTTCCTGAATGCTGGCATGTGCCACCACCACCTGGCCTTGTTTTTGTTTTTTGAGACAGGGTTTCTCTGTAGCCCTGGCTGTCTTGGAACTCAGTCTGTAGACTGGACTGACTTCAAACACACTTGAGATCTGCCTTCTTCTGTCTCATGAGTACTGGGATCAAAACCATGTGCTATCAGCTCATGGCACACACAGTAGGTTTGCTAAAGCTGTGTTTGTGCTTAAAGATTCGGGCTTAGCTTAAATAGAACCAATAACAGAGCAATGCTGATATCCCCCTCACCAGGTAAATGTCGGGAAGATGGACTCGCCCATTGAGAAGTGGAATCTGATCATTGGCAACCTGGCTTTAAAGCAGGTACATGACACATTTATTTATAGACCTTGGGGGTGAAATTCATTGTTTGTTTCATGATACATGAAAGCAATAACTTAGTACCCCAAAAGGTGATGGAATCAGTTGATGCCCATGGCCTTTGAAAGTCTATTTCTAGAAACTGGTCAACTTTTTCCAAGTTGTAAAAAAAAGTTTACAGGTACTGAGAGGCATGCAAGTACACCATAGCTGTAGTAGAAATATTTATATAAATATTTTAAGAATTCATTGTTTAAGTACTGTCTTAGTTACTGTCCTAATTACTATGAAGAGGCACCATGACCACAGCAAATCTTATAAAGTAAGCATTTTAGCTGGGGCTGGCTTATAGTTTTAAATGGTTAGTCCATGATCATCGTGGCTGGAGGCAGACAAGGATGGCGCTTTAGCAGTAGCTGAGAAGTTCGCATCCTGATCCAAAGGCAGAGACAGAGACTGGAACAGGCAAGGGCTTCTGAAACCAGCTGACTCCCATCTCTAGCCCCGTCTTTATTATTTTTGAGACAGACTTCTGGTGTTGCTGAGGCTGGCCTTAAACTCGGAATCCTCCCGCTTCAGTTTCTGAGGCGTGCCATCATGCCCTGCTCTTTGTGCTTTGTTTGTATTAGTTTTAGTTTTTTGTTTTTGTGAGACAATGTCACTCTGTTTCTCAGTCCGATCTCAAACTCCCGGGTCTACAGCAACAACATCTGCCTTCTGTAGGATTTCTAAGCATATTAGTTGCTTAATTATACTGAGCTTTTTTCTGGATATTGTGGTCACCCTGTTGTTTATGTTGGTTTTCCCTAGTTAATGTTGCCATTGTTAACATTAGTAAATCCATTCCCTTACCAGTAACATATGCAATGAACCAGGAATTATAGATCTATAGCTCTTTGTACTCTAAGGTGTCTCTTCTATAAGAGAAGTCCTAACTCTTCAGTAAAAGACTCCAGCTCCCATGAGTAACTCTTTAGCTCCTGTGAGCAGCCGGAGGATATACTAGTTTTAATGTTAGCTCAGCTAGGCTGTAAGAGTGAGCACATGGTTGTGGAATGTAATTTCCTGCATTGTCTTTCAAGGATAAAAGAGTTCCTGAGATAGAGGCCTTTTCATGTCTGTGCAGTTGCCTCTAAGTTTGTAGGACTGGACCAAGAAAATCTGAGCCCTGACCTCGCTGCTAACGTGAACCAGCTGCAGAGCCCTCGTTGATTTACATAACTGTTCTGGGCTTCAGCTTGTTTCTTCAGTGCTAGTATTTTGTTAGAAAAGTCTAAGAACCTTTCAGCGTGACCATGTAGGAACCTAGGCAGGGTGGTAAAAACACTGGCAAACAGGGCTAGGTAGAGATGTCAGTCAGTGCTAGACTACTTGCCTAACATGCAAGAAGTTTGTCCTCCCCAGTAAGAACAAGACAAAATCAAGACCTTCCAAATATTTATAAATCAATAGAGTGCTATAGCAAATCAAGAAACTGAGAATCGTTGATTTAAACACCGAACACTCTGAAGCCGTGACTGCCATGAGTGGTCTGTGCAGGTCACCGTAACTTCCCCACCTCGGCCTGTGGCACACTGTCCTCCTGTTGTCTCTACCTCCCTCACCATTCTCTCTCCTGAGACTGTTGGTTAGGATGGTTGCCAGAGGTGGCCAGGAATTTGCTGATCCTAGTTGCCAAAATTCAGTGCCTCTTTGGCTTCCTCCTCCAAGGATACGTGATAGATGGGGGACTTGGGCAGAGCCATCATGATACCACAGGTGATCAACGGTGAGGCGTGGTTGTTGGAAGGAAGAGGAGAAGATGGCGGCTGTGGGTTGGGTTAGGGGAGTGGTTATTTTCTCCCTGAGCTCCACCAGCATCGCTTGTGAAGGAGAAGATGAACGTGGAGGTGCTGGTTAAGGACAGACCTGGAGGGCCTGGAGATGGCTCAGCAGTTACGCGCTCGTGCCGTTCTTCCAGAGGACTGGAGTGTGGGTCCCGGCACCCACATCAGGTGGCTCACAGCCATCTGTAACATCAGCTCCAGGGGTTCTCTCAGCATTTGTGAGTTTGAGGTCAGTCTGGTCTACAGAGTGAGTTCCAGGGCCACATTGTGAAACTGTCTCAACAACAACAAAACAAACAAAAACAATGCAGTCCTGAAGGCCACACCTGTTGACGCAGGTCAGGGCAATTTGAAAGCCCGCTGTCTTAAGTAGTCTGAAGTGGAATGTCTGCCCTGGCAATGCTGAAGCAGGCACGGGCAGCCCGTATATGGCAGTTCTGTTGAACTTGTCCACATTGGGGTTCATGGTCTGAGTTGATGAAGCCGACTGACCAGGTCTCTTCCTCAAAAGGACACCGGATATTAAAACTAAAATCCAGGAGCCTCTTTAAAATGAAGGCGGTTCAGTTACTATACATAGCACTTCTTCGGACTATTTTGTATGCAGAGATTGACTAATGAAAATTTAATGTTTTAAAAATTACCCACCTGGATTTTACAAAAACTGCCTGTAGGTCCAGGCCACAGTGGTTGGATTCTTAGCAGCCGTGGCAGCGATTGTACTGGGCTGGATTCCGGAAGGGAAGTATTACCTCAGCCACTCCATACTTCTGTGCTCCAGCAGCGTGGCCACTGCCTTCATTGCGTCTCTTCTGCAGGGTGAGTGCAGCTCTGTGTCTGCTTGGCAGCTTTTGTCTTTTAATAAAAGGATCGACTTCCCGGGATACTTTTTCTTTTAAATTCTATTTCTTTTACATCCTGTGTGCAGCCTCCCCAGCACCATACTCCTCTCCTGTCCCTCTCCCCCATCCCTCCATCCCCAGCCCCCAATCCCCTCCTTTTCTGTCTCCATCCAGGAAAGGGCAGGTCTCCTATGAATATCAACAATACAGGGCTTATCAGGTTGCGGTAGGACTAAGCACCTCCCCACGTATTAAGGCTGGGCAAGGTGACCCAGTATGAGAAGTAGGGTCCCAAAAGCCAGTAAAAGAGTCGGAGATAGCCCCTGTCCCTTAAGAGACCCAAGCTACACAGCTGTAACATATAAGCAGAGTGCCTAGGTCAGTCCCATGCAGGCTTCCCAAACTCAGCCTGATGTTTGGCTGTGAGTCTCTACGCCCGCCTCCAGGATGGCGACTGTTAAATGATATTTGTTCATGATGAAAATGACAGAAAATATCCACATAAGCTTTAAATAATCTTAGTATAGATGTATTTTTATGTTACTACTTATTTATATTTATTATTTATTTGGTTTTTCAAGACAGGGTTTCTTTGTGTAGTCCTGGCTCTGTAGACCAGGCTGACCTCAAATTCACAGAGATCCACCTGCCTTAGCCTCCCGAGTGCTGGGATTAAAGCCGTGTGCCACCACTGCCCTATTTACTTAAATATTTATAAACACTGTAGAAAGCAGGCTTTTTGAGGTTGTTCCCTTTGCCATAGATGCCCTGGCTCAGTCTTCAGTAAGGCAGTCCAGTTTTCCAGTTTTCCCTGAGAGCTAAGAAAGGCCTTCCTGGAAACCACACAGGGGACTTTGCAGCCTGTCACAAGAATTCCAGAAATTCTGTTTCAAAAGCAATTCCTCATCTAAATTCTTGGTGGAGAGTACTTCCTGCACTCCCAGAGGACCTGAGTTCAGTTCCCAGGACCCCCCTGAGGCAGCTCACAATTACCTGTGACTACAGCCCAGGGTGAAGGGTGAATCCAACACCAGTGCCTGCTAGGGCAGCTGTGCTCACCCCCGTGTGTCCTCTCTCTCACACGCGCACAAGTATAACCTAAGAAAAACCAACCCAACAAAAAACCCCAAAATTTAAGTTTCTGTGACAATATAAATATAACCTTGTGCTGATGCTTAATGTAGCATATTTTTGACTATATGTTGAAAAAACAGAAGTTAAAAAATTAACTGAGCTGAGCGCTAATGGCGCACACCTTTGAATCCAGCACTCGGGAAGCAGAGGCAGGTGGACCTCTGTGAGTTTGAGGCCAGCCTGGTCTACAAAATGAATTCCAGGATAACAAGGGCCATACAGAGAAATTCTGCCTCAATAGTCCCCCCCCAATAAAAAATAACCTTAGAATTTGCAGGATTATCTTCTTTATATTTATTGATATGGGCCCTATACTAGGCACCTCGCGTGTTGTAGAATGTCGTCATTGAAGCTCAGTTGGTCTCTCTGTGTAGTCCTGGCTGTCCTGGAACACTCTAAGTAGACCAGGATGGCTTCAAACTCACAGAGATCCCTGCCTTTGCCTCCCAAATGTTGTTTGTGATCAAAGGCATGAACCATCACGTCCAGATAGCTCTCACGCTGGCTTGCTTGATTTATTATTTAGTTTGTTTTTTTAAGACAGGGTTTCTCTGTGTAGCCCTGGATGTCCTAGAATACACTCTGTAGACCAGGCTGGCCTTGTAACTCAGGGATCTGCCTGCCTCTGCCTCCTGAGTGTTGGCAGTAAAGGTGTGAGTTACCACTGCCTGGCCACAACCCTCTTTTATTCTTCTCAATATTTAGTTATTTTTATGTGTATGAATGTCTTGCCTTCACGTATGTACATGCGACACGTGCCTGCCTGTGCTCTCGGAGGCTGTAAGAAGGAGCATCCCCAGAAACTTGAGATCCACATGGCTGTATGTTACCACGTGGGAGCAAGAACAGCCAGTCTGCACTTAATAGTCGAGCAATCCAGCCATCACAGAGCGTCATCATTTTTTAGACCTATTCTTGCCATTTCCCCTTTTTTCCTTAATGTTTTTGGTTTTTATTTTATTTGATATATATGAGTGTATATTTTGCTTGCATGTGTGTCTGGGTACCGGAGTGTCAGATGAGTGGTGAATTGAGCCCAGGTACCCTCTGGGAACAAGTAAGTGCTCTTAAGCCCTGCACACGTCATCTCCCAAGAGTCACTTTGATACGTGGTTCCTGCTCTAAACTCCGGGGTTCAACACTTCACTGCAGACACAGTACATGGGTGTGTGTTTTGTTGCTGTGCATATAAGTAGGATTCCTCCCTCTAGTGTTTTCATTCTTCACGGGTTAAAATAAAAATCTGTGGTTATATATATGTATTACATTTAAAGCATATGCCTCATTAAATTCAGAATTTTAGTTTTTGCTGTAATTTTACAGTAAATGCCACATTGAGCTGATGATATCATCTGGGATCTCTTGCAGTTTGCTGAAGGTTTTGCCAAAGGGGATTTTGTTTGCTCTGTCAGTTTATTTGAGCATTCCAGCCGGAACCGGTGTGCTGTTTCTTTGTGCTGGATATTTCAGTGTTTGGGGGATGGATTTCCTGAGTCAGCCTCAAGAGTAACGAGTGTTCTTTCTTCTAGGAATAATAATGGTCGGAGTTATCGTTGGCTCAAAGAAGACAGGCATAAACCCTGACAACGTGGCCACACCCATCGCTGCTAGTTTTGGTGATCTGATAACTCTCGCCATATTAGCGTGGATCAGTCAGGGTTTGTACTCCTGCCTGGGTAAGTTGACTTGAAGCTAAACGTGGAATTATTCAGTCATTAGAAAGTGATGTTAGAACTAGTGATGAAGTTGACTAGAACACTGTAGCTTGTATATTTATTATGTGCTGTGGCTCTCGTGTGCTTTCTTCTCTTACTGAGTTCAGAACTCTTAAGAAAATGTTTATCCTCTGTAAATTCTTTTTTACCCTTTCTGCCCCACTCCCACCCTTCCTTCTTGAGGCTGCTAATTCCTGTGCTCCCAGGATATCCTCAGATTTGCTACGTGGACAAATTGGCTCACCTTCAACTCCTCATCCTATTTCTGCCTCCTAATTCCACCTCCCAAGTATTTGGTTACAGGTGTGTGCTATGCAACACCTAGGCATTCTTTGAAATTTCAGACAGGAAGCTGGAGGGTCATAGAAGTTATAGATGCCCACAGCTTTACACATTGCTACTATAGTAGTTTAATACAATCCTGTCATACTCCATGGGCTCTCTGCTTTCTTCTCATTGGATAGCCAGTTAGGAATCACACTACACTGTTAAGTGTTTTGAATGTGAGAAATACAGAGTTATCATGGTTTTTGTGTGTTTGTATTTCCTTCCTTCCTACCCTCCTTTCTTCCTATTTACCAATGAGTTATTTTTCCCACATCAAAACCCCATGCTAATAAATAGCTTCCAGACAATTAGAGACAAGACAAAAAAACACATCTGAAAATTAGCTGACTACTAGCTGAAGTTTGAGCCATCTTGTATGTGTTCCTGATGAGTCATGACGGGAAATGTGCAGAGTCCAGTGAGCTGTTCTCGCGGGAATAATGTGTTCTGGGCCCACAGCCAGTGGGAGTGAGCCTGATCTGTGGGCATGGGTTAAAGGCAGAACGTTGCGTTTTCATTTACATGTCAAGTTTGTGTGTGTGTGTACGTGCACATATGTCAGATTTTCAGTTTAACAAAAGCACAACTTTACTATAATAAAATTATTTACAAGGCAATTTCAAGGCAAATATTTATTCACAGATTGCTGTGGGTTTTATACAGCTTTATGGTACGATTTTGAAGTTTGGAGAGGAACTTCAGATGTACTTTTGAACCAAATAGGCTTTAACCTATCAAATGCAGTAACTCCGTATGCCTCCGGCAGCGGCATGAAAGGCCTCGTGTAGTACGGGACACTGCCTTGACTTTGGTTTGATGGGTGGCACAGACCGTGTGTGCTCAGATACATCTTTCTTCACTTGAAGACAGAGATGCACCGCCTGAACCAGTGCCTGAGACAATAGATGGGCTGGTGCCATAAACTATCACTGAGCTCTCATTGGCTGTGGCTCTGTCACTCTTCGGGGTGCAATGACGGTTGCTCTGGAGTGCTCGGTTCCCTCTCCCCTCACCGGAAGTGCAGAAAAGGGGAGTTGTTATTAAAGAAATAACCCTAAGTCTTGTCTAACTTTTGTTGCTGGGATAATACATTGATTCCTCTTTTTCCTTTTCTAAATTATCATGCAATTTAGACCCAGACGCTAGAGTCGAGGAGTAGATGTTAGCTTATATCTGGTCTCAGAGAATGTGGTGTTTCATTCTCTCACCGTTAGACTCACCACCCAAGCCACAGGCAGCCTTCTGAGCAGCTTGTCCTCCTTACCCCGAGGGCCAGGCTGTTCACTGTACTGGAGAAGGGAGGTTGTCTGGCCAGGCGTGAGAATGTGCACTCAGCATTGAGGATCTGGGGCCTGGACGTGAGACCCTGTCTCAAGACTGTCATCAATAGGAGGCCAGTAAGAACCCGAGCAAGGCTCCTGGTGCCCCTTTGACTAACTTTTGAAGTTCAAGTTTCTCCTGCTTTGAGGAGGCCATCAGAGAGAAGGGACACACACACACACACATCTACAAGAGGATGAAGATTTCTTGTCAGCAGTATTAAGAGAATAGAAATGCTATAGATTAACTGGGTGGGTGTGGCGGTGCACGCCTGTAGTCCCAGCACCCACATGGCAACTGTAACGTGACACATGACAGAACAACCGCCTGTAATTCTAGTCACGGGTGATCTGATGGCCTCGACTGGTCTCCGTGTGTCCCAGGGATGCACCTGGTGTGCACGCATACTCGCAGATAAAGTCCCTGTACGGATATAGAACAACAACGGCCATGATCCTCGTGTGCTGTCCTCCAAAGCTTGCAATATTGTAAGTGTTCCGTGGTGCTGGGTTGAGACTGGGTCTCGGTAGGGCCTCTGTGTGTCTGAGACTGGCCCTCCAGCTCATCCTGCCTCCACTCCCTGAGTATTGGGGATTATAGGTGTGAACCCGCAATCTGACATTACCTGTTTTGTTTTTGTTTGTTTGTTTGTTTGTTTTGTTGTTCTGTGGAGCTGAGGGTTGACCCTGAGACCTTGCACTGTGCCGCACTGGTATTGGAGTGAGGAGTAAGAGAAAACGCAGTCCCCATAACCGTAGAACACAGTATTATTAAGTACTGTTTAGGATATTCCAGGCCTTCATTTGTTTTCTGAAAGTTGGCTTTGCAGTGTTTCAGACCCTTCTCATTTCATCTGTGTAATTGATGCCCCCAAGGGCTTTTCTTTTTAAATAGGCTACTGGTTAATTCTGCAGTTAATTTAACAGCTTACAAATGTTCTGAAATGTCATTGTGTTTCTGTTGTCAAAGTGTCTGCATCCTGAGCACTAGGGGGCCTCAGAAGATCAGCAGTTAGGCACCTGGCCTTTTCATTCTGAATACAGAGATTAGAAGTAGGCACATTTCAGTTCTAAGATCCCGTTCATCTTGCTGAGAAGCCCGGTCCTTGGAAACACCATTAATCCCTTTACTACCCTGGAAACACTAAGCAGCGTTTAGAGAAGACAGAAGGATCTTTTTGGTAGCTGTAAGCCTTGGCTAGAGAGGCTACAAACTCCGTGGTTCCAAGAATCCGACACAGGGAAAGTTCCACGGGGTCAGTCCATGAAGAGGACACAGCAGTGGTAAATATGTATGTACCCAATGTCAGCGCTCCCAAATGTAGGAGAGTTATTAATGGGTTGGACAATACACACAGTGGGGATTTCAGGATCTCACTTTCGACAATGGGTAGCTCATCTGGACGGAAGTACAGTAAAGAAATGCCGGACTTGAAGTGGACACTTGTTCACACCAGCCTGACAAAATGGTCCCCTCAACAGTCACATGGTGTGCATTCTTCTCCTGCACATAGGTCATTTCCTAGGATAGACCCCATATTAAGCCGTGTAACAAATCCTAACAAGTTTAGGAATCCTGTCATGTTTATCGACACCGTGATGGAGTAAAACTAGAAAGCAGTGACAGAGGAAAAGTGGAAAATATGTAAATGTATAGAAATTCAGTGGTATACCTCAAACTAGCGGTGGCTCAAAGAACTCAAATGGAAACATCTTAAGCCAGATGAGAATGGAAACCATGTTCCAAAACCTATGGGATACTGCACAGGCAGTTCTAAGAAACCTCAGGGATGCCGCACACGCAACTCTAAGGACGCTCCCAGCTCATAGCTGTAACCACCTGTCTTATAGGAGACGCAAGCTGGGAAAAGAACACACTAAACCCAAGCTCTGCAGGAGAGAAGTAAGGACGAGCGTCGTTAAACGAAGCAGGAAAGCTATGGGACAAACCAGCAGGAGGAAGGGTTGGTTTTTCTTCACCCATGAAGTTGTCAGGAAGAAATAGAAGACTTGGTGAGACAAGTAGCCTGGAGTAGTAACTAAAAAGAACACAGGTTTGCATGAGTGCGAAGCCAGCCTGGGCTAAAGTAGACCTTAGCTCAACAACACACAAATAAATGCCGAAAAAATCAAACGCTTCCAGGAAGCATCCCGGCAGAACACATCCAACCCTGTTTCATGAGGTCAGCGTCTCAGCCTGATAGCAAAGTCAGAAACCGGGAGAAAATTATCAGCCAGGAACTCTGCTGGACAGAGCTGATGCTACCTCGGAAAACCAAGAGCAAACAGTGAAAAGTACGTGAGAGAAACACGGCCTCTGTGGTGACGCAGGGCAAGAGCGCCCACTCTCACTTCTGCTCAGCACCACACTAGAAGAACTAACGAGCAATAGAAATAAAAGGGGATCAAGGGAGTCCAAGGAAGGGTTAGTTATCCCTGTCTGTAGATGACATGGTCCTATGCATGCTTCAGAAAAATGGGGATTCCACCAAAAGGGTTTTAAAACTACTAGAAAGGTTTCAGGATGTGGATCAACAATGCAGAACTCAGTTGCGCTTCTTTATGTCAGTAAAGATTTATGTGAGCTAGAGATGTGCCTGTAATCCAAACATTGGGAAAGCTGAGGCAAGAGGACCTTGGGTTCAAATCCAGCCTGGGCTACATGCAAGCTCTAGGCCAACCATGTTTCATTAAGCGACCCTGTCGTCAATCTGTCTGCCCATCCATCCTTCCATCCATCATTCATTCATACATACATGCGTACATGCATACATACATACATGCATGTGCTTATCTAGCTGTGTTTACCTGAACTGCTATAGCACTTTATTGAGGTGGCCTTCATGACTTTGTGTTTGGTCAGTGATTATAGCTTTTTGTCTAAATGCAATACTCCTCTCCCCTACCTTTTAAAGCCTGCTTTAGTTCACTGCAGAACATCAGTGGATTAGGCAATAATTAGAGTACTACCTGTGACTGTACCTGTCTGTTTGAAATACAGAATTCTTGACAATACCGTGGTTTTTATTTACTTACTTTTTGTAGTACTCTTGGTGCTGTATACATAATAGATATTGAATAAATACTGTCTTACAAAGTGCATTATTCCTTTTGAAAATGATGTAGCTAATACGATTAGAATTTATTCAAGTGGCCCTATAATGACTTTGGCATGGTGACTGCCTAAGAATATGATTGATTGTAGCAAAAGCGTCCTCCACGCGAGGACTCGGGATTAGTGAAATAGCGTAGGGTATCTTGGCTCAGTAAAGAGTTCTGGGGATTAGTAACACTTCAGAAAAGTAAGAATGGAAAGACGGTGCAAGAAAGATCAGACGGAAAGAGAAGGCCGACTGTGGTTGTGTGAGCTCTGGTTTACGTGGTTGTGATGCGCTTTTGTGTAGTTTGCCCATTAGAGAGCTAAGGGAAGTTGTATATGTTATATAAATATTTATTTAAAAACTGTCATCTTTTACATTTGACAGTTTTATTATTATGTGTTTTGCCTGTATGCATAGAAAAACTTCCAGGGATTGGAAGTTTGGAGGGTCTGGTCTCAGAGGGTCCCAACATGGAGATGGGAGAATCTTCCCTGGTTGGTGATCTGGAAGAGAGGCTGTCTTTTCTCAGGTTGCAGCTACATGAAGAGTAAACACACAGCAACGAAATTGATCACCTAACTCTAAAAAAACAAAATATGACCTTAAAAAATTATCATGCATCTGAGAACCGCAATGATAAGTCATTGAAACTTGAGGTGAAATTTGACATAGAGTTGACTAGGAAGACCGAGGACCCGTGTGTGACATCCCGTGTGACTAGGAGGACTGAGGACCCGTGTGTGACATCCCGTGTTGACTAGGACTGAGGACCCGTGTGTGACATCCCGTGTGACTAGGACGACTGAGGACCCGTGTGTGACATCCCGTGTAGGACGACTGAGGACCCCATGTGTGACATCCCATGTTGACTAGGAGGACTGAGGACCCGTGTGTGACATCCCGTGTGACTAGGACTGAGGACCCCGTGTGTGACATCCCGTGTGACTAGGACGACTGAGGACCCGTGTGTGACATCCCGTGTAGGACGACTGAGGACCCGTGTGTGACATCCCGTGTAGGACGACTGAGGACCCGTGTGTGACATCCCGTGTGACTAGGAGGACTGAGGACCCGTGTGTGACATCCCGTGTGACTAGGAGGACTGAGGACCCGTGTGTGACATCCCGTGTGACTAGGAGGACTGAGGACCCGTGTGTGACATCCCGTGTGACTAGGACGACTGAGGACCCGTGTGTGACATCCCGTGTTGACTAGGACTGAGGACCCCGTGTGTGACATGCCTATGGAAACTGGCTGGAAGAGGGAATCGGTCCCCTAGATCTGGAGTTCCAGATGGTGTGAGCCACCATGTGGGTGCTGGGAATTAAACCTCAGTCCTCTGGAAGAGCAGCCAGTGCTCTTAAACCCTGAGCCATTTCTCTAGCCCTTTCATTTTTCTTTTTAAAGAAGTGAGTGTGTGTGTGTGTGTGCGCGCGCGCGCCACAGTGCTCATGTGGAGCTTTCAGGAGTCCATTCTCTCCTCCCAGTTGGCTCAGGATTCAGTGTCAGGCTTGGCTGCAAGCCCTGTGCTCTGAACCTTCTTGCCAGCCTGCTTTCTTTGGTGTCCTTTTGTGGCCTAGGCTGGCCTTGAACTTGTGATTATATGTGCACTACTACACCAAGCAAATCACCTTATTTATACATTTAGTTTGCTAGACTCGTAAAAATTACTTTAGGTACTTGAAAAAAATGATGAGAAAAGTGCCCTAATGTAAGATGTCGCAGAGATTTTCATGCCATCAAACATTCCAAGCTTGGTTGGCTGCTGAGCACCGGGGGCACAGAGCTGTTCCATGTACAGTTCTGTTTTCCGTATGCAGCGCTGGACTTCATTATGTGGGCTGCTGACTGTGGCTTAGCTTGAGATCTGTGAGGCCTGCTTCAAAGTTATGCTGGGGAAGTATAGGGCAGACCTCATTGCAAGGCCAGTGTCATCCTCCTCAGATGGCCCTTTCTCGGCTCTCTGCTTGTGGCTCTCAGAGTTCAAGGGGCCTCTCCTCTGCTGTTGGGTTCTTCACGGTCCTGTGTCTCCAGGCTTTGTTAGGGTTTTTGCCTTAGTGGCCCATGTTCACGGAGTTCACCCTGCGCACGCATGCTCGGCATTCACTTCCCAAGCTCCTCCTCTGCTACTTTCCTCCCCTGCTCTGTCCTGTGGACTCATGTCTCCCCAGCCTCACTCTCTGGGCCTTTAGGAAGAAAGCCGAGGCAACTTGTCTCTGATCTTGCAGCGTCTTTTGTCTGGTGTTGGAAGATAGTTCACACATACGTACGCATGCATACACATACATACACACACACACACACACACACACACACACGCCTTTCAGTCATTTCTGAAAACTCATGTAAAATTTTGTTTAGAAATGGCATGAATCATGCCTGTGGCATGCTGGGCAGCCAAGTCTGCCGTCAGTAAGGAGGCAGAAAATAGAGGCCGGATGAACAGTTGTGACCCAGATGTGTGCCACAGAGAAGCACAGCAAGGCCTTGGCAGCTATCAAGTTGGCAACTGATGTTAGTTGTCCATCCTGGTGTCCTTGCTTTTCTTGTGTAGGCTGTGTTGTTATCTCATAATGAATGCTTGGGACATTAATGTTGTTCTTTAGGTTATATGAGCTGATAGTTTAAAAGAGCATCTGGGTAGCACAGGCCGGCCTTAAATGTGTGGTTGCCCATCTCCAGCCTCCTGATTGCTGGCTTAGGGGAAATGGGCCACCATTCTTAGCATGGAGTTTTATTTATTGTTCTAAATCTTGGGTATATATAAAATGTTAGACACTTAATATGTTTAATAATAAACCTGATAAAAATGCTTCTTTTGTTATTTAGATTTTCTGTTGGAAAGGGGAAGGGCTGAAATGTCTTTTCTTTATTCTAGAGACATATCATTACATTTCTCCGTTAGTTTGTGCCTTTTTCTTGGCTCTGACACCTATCTGGGTTATAATAGCTGCCAAACACCCAGCTACCAGAACTGTGCTCCACTCTGGCTGGGAGCCCGTCATAACAGCCATGGTCATAAGCAGGTGAGTGCTGGCGGTGGGGGGCGGGAACACGACCATGGGTTAGCAGTGAGGCATCGCTTAGATGAATCGCAGCAGGGTTGCAGAATGGGGTATTCGTGACCCAGAATAACACTGTTACATTTCTGCTGCGGAAAGACGTTCAGTCTGCATTGGATAAGAAAGTCATCTGGGAAAGAGTAGGGACGTCCTGTAAAATGTGCTGAACTAAGATTCGTGCGCAAGCTTTGGATTTGGATAATGCAGAGATCAGAATTCAGCACGGGAACCCTTCCGAGGAGGTGGAGGGTGACAGCAGTGCCCCTGCTCGCGACACCAGCTTTCCCGATTGTGGGAGGAGATGTCTCTAAGAATTAGAAACCAGCTTTGTGGAGGTGATTGACGGCGACCTCGCGGGTTGCATGTATCAGGAAGCTGTGAGATTCCATCCTCATCTACCGCAGAAGTCAGATCTAAGCCTGAAAATGAGAACCAGCGTCTGTGTATGCCACTTGGCAGCGGAGAAGTTACAGCGGGAGCTGAACTGATCCCAGGGCACAGAGGGGCTGGGCACGGAGCTAAGAACCACCATCAGAGGGTGCCGGGACTTTTGGTCTGCTGTTTGAACTGCCCGTCCTACGACAGCGTGCGATGGTTTTGCTGTAGGGAAACTGCAATCCCTGGAAGATTTAGGCAGCAGGTGACTGTGGGTGACGGGACTGGCTGTGTCTTATGAACCAGACTGAAGGTGAACAGCTAAGAAAGGCTTAAACAAGCCTCCACGT
This sequence comes from Chionomys nivalis, assembly GCF_950005125.1. Lineage (NCBI taxonomy): Eukaryota > Metazoa > Chordata > Mammalia > Rodentia > Cricetidae > Chionomys > Chionomys nivalis. Next base: position 2,910,382 of record NC_080110.1, read on the forward strand.
TCCACCGAGATACTGAACACGTGTGGTTTGCCACTCGTTCTATTAAAACCCCATCTCATTTCCCAGACTTGTCAAGCTCAGCTCTTTCCATTGCTACAGCCCTCTGGTCAGACGAATTGTAATCCACCTAGTGTTAGAAACGCCCTCCAATGCCTGCTTGCCTTAGAGATGGAAAGACGCTGTTCACGAACCAGCTCTTAAATCACAAGAGTAGTAGATGACATGATGAAGAAATGGCGTGATCCAGCACGTAGGGGACCGAGACAGTGGGTTTCTAGGGGTTTGAGGCTAGCCTGGTCTACTAGCAAGCTCCAGGCCAGCCTAGGCCTATATAGTGAGACTCTGTCTCAAACAAAACAAAACAAAAAATACTCTGTGCAGAAGAATAGGAAGGGACCATTTGTCCCATTGTTTTAAGCCTTGAAGTAGTTGACAATGCCTTATAGGGTGAACTATAGGTTAGTGAAGTTAACAAACTGTAACCTGGGAATTGTGACACATGCCTATTATCCCAGCACTTGGGAGGCTGAGACAGGAGGATTGCTATAAGTTGAGGGCCATCTGGACTACATAGCAAGACCCTGTTCCCCAGAAGGGGTGGGGGCAAGATATGTAAAACAAACAAACAAAAACTAATGCACTGACATTTTACCTGTTGGTTATGGTATTTATTATTGCTTTAGTGTGTAGTGTGTGCTGTGTGTGCCCAGGTGTGCATCTGTGGAGGTCAGAAGTCAACACCAGGTTTAGGGGGTCTTCATCTGTCACACCCTATATTTGCTGTCTATCTTAGTTTTTGAGACAGGCACTCACGGAACCTGGCAATCACTGATTGGCTGGTCGGCATGGCTAGTGAGCCCCTGAGATCCTTCTGTGTCTGCCTCCCACTGCAGAGATTTTATATAGGCTTTAAACTCGGGACTTTGTGTTTAAATAGCCAGTTCCTCACGCACTGAATGCCTCTCCTGCCTTCATGGCCATGTTTTATTTCCAGTTTTTTACTGATAACATTGATTTCTACTTTGAATATTCTTCTTTTTGCCTGATTTTTATATTGCATCAACATTGTACTGTACAAGGTGGGAGTGTCTGAATGTCAAAGCAACTTGAGACTCTTTCCATTTCTCTTCCCTGATACATGGTTTTCTTTCTTTCAGCATTGGGGGCCTTATTCTGGACACAACTGTATCAGACCCGAACTTGGTTGGGATTGTCGTTTACACGCCAGTTATCAACGGTAAGCCAGGAAGGTACTGCCTCATGATGACGTCACCCTCAGAACCCATATGTCTTCCTACTCCATCCATTTCTTCCTTCAAACTCAGATGTAACTCAGAGTGGAAACCTCTTCCCTGGTCTCAGTACATAGAACCCTGTTTGGAAAAGAGCTGTTTCCCGGCCGTGTTTGTTGCGTGTTGGTTAGACAGGCGCTCCTGACGTGTAAGGCCAGTGTGGCAGAATGCAGAATTCCGGTTCTGAGTTGTCCTCCTCTCTCTGGCTGAACCGCTGTCTTATATTTGCTTTTGTTGGTTATCTTAGAAGAAGCAGAATTAGCCAGATTTGACTCTTGGCTAAGTTCAGTCTACTCACTAAGAGCTACCATTCCACTGACACCTGAAAACCTGGCCTCATCATTTTCTTGCCTTTACAATGGAAATTACAATCCTTATATTAAATATGTATAATACATACATTAAAGAATCATGTTAAAATAGTATGATTTTGTATGAAGCACACTTAATAAGATAATTTAATTCACCTATCTTCTGGTGAGCATGAAGTTGAGTTTTAGTATAGACTAGATCGACATAATTTAAAAAGTAATTCTATTTGGCATAATTAACTTCTTATTTCTGGGCATGGTGGCGTACTCTTTTAATGCCTTGGGGGACAGAGGCAGGTGGATATCTGTGAGTTCGGGGCCAGTTTGGTCTACAAAGTCAGTTCCAGGACAGCCAGGGCTGTTACAAAGAAACCCTGTCTCTAAACGCGCCACCCCCACACACAAAGGATTAACTTTCTATATTTACATAAAAATTTATATAATGACATGTTCTGCAGAAGTCTAATTTTAGATCTAAAATTTCTACTGAACGTTGTAATATTTGTCTACCTTTAGAATGTCAAAGACTTTTCCCATACAGATCTCTCTCCCAGCTGTCGCCGCCATTTCCCTCCTGGCATTCGTTCTTAAAACCATGGAACTGTCTGATTCTACCTGGTTCTCCTCTTTGACTTAACATCACCAAACTGTCCACTGTCCCCTCATTCACTTGTGTGTACAGCGGCCTGTCTGTCCACGCAGGCTGAGGTTGTCGCGCCGAGGCCGTCCATCCGAATAAGGGATTACCTTTCCTGAGTACTGCCTGCCCAGTGCAGCTGCCATGAATTTGTTAGCATTAAACTTGCTGTTTGCAAGGAGAAAAAACAAGCCCACAATTTTCCAACTAACACAAGCTGTGTTTGAGGGTGCACCCAGACCTGGCCAGTTGGCTGCCTCCCTAAGTTGGGATTTGAGAGTCTCTCTTATGGGGGAGATAAGGTGTTTCAGGGGTGGGAGGGTTGGCGGTTGTACATTGTTAGATGGATACAATGAGGAGGGAAGGGACAAGGGCAAGATGTCCATTCAGTGGACAGACTTGCAAACAGTGTACACCAGACCTGAGAAACAGAGCCTACTCTTTTTTTTAAATATTTATGTATTTATTTGTTATGTATACAATATTCTATCTGTGTGTATGCCTGCAGGTCAGAAGAGGGCACCAGACCTTATTACAGATGGTTATGAGCCACCATGTGGTTGCTGGGAATTGAACTCAGGACCTTTGGAAGAGCAGGCAATACTCTTAACCGCTGAGCCATCTCTCCAGCCCCACGGAGCCTACTCTTGATCACACGTAGACACACAGGACGTCAAGGACTTACCCCTTAGATAGGACTGAGCACAGTACAAACAGAGACTTCTTTTCAACTGTCTTAGCTGCAGGTATATTTTCTGCTTGGTCTCCCATTAACCTGCGAGGCATTTGCTCCTGTTTTGGTCACATTGTTCTTCCATAAGCATCGTCTGTATCCTGCCAATCAGAAGGTGAGCTTCTCGGTGGCTTTCTCCTGTGTGTCACATCAAATCCAAATCCCAGTGTCTTCCAAGACTCTTAGACCGTTGGTCTCAGTGATCCGATCAGAGGCGCCAAGCTCTTACCATGCTTACTCGACTCTGATCCTCCCCACCAGAATAGCGACACCTTTCCTTCCACCTACTCCTGCTCTCTTCAGTCCTTAGCTGAAAGTGTTGTCAGATTGACCCTGATTGGATAGGTAACATCACAGGGAACGTAAATGACAAGACTTCTGTGTGAGACGTCAGGAAGTGTGATTTGAGAAGTGAGTTCTGTGGTCAGTTAAATTCGGTAATCATTAAGTTAACAGAATTCTTGATGGCAGGGTATTGTAGGCTGTTCTTGTGTTACCATCTTCTGCTGGAAACATTGGAATGTCTGAATCTAACCTTCTTCCCAAGACCATGCATGATGAACCACAGAACTGGGGATTACATATTGTTTACTTACTTATTAGTGGAATTGAGGGATGAGCCCAGGACCTGGCATGGCTATAGGCAGTCACTCTGTCTCTGAGTTTACCCTCAACCCACCATCTATTTCCTTTTTAAATATTGAATCGATTCTTTGAGAACAATACACAATTTTGATCATATCCTGTCCCTACTCCTGCCCCTAACTACTCCCAGGTCCCCTCTACGTACCCCCTAACCTTCAAGTTTTTTTTTTTTTCTTTTTAACAGACTTATCACTTCTAATTTGTGTTAGAATATGGGACAGCCACAGGAACATAGTCAGTTTACCAGGTTTAGTATTGTGGGCTGGCATCCATGGTCTCTTAGAGTCTGCAGCACACCCGTCCAGGACCTTCCAGCTTCAGAGTCTCCATCGGGAAGTCGGTGTGATTCTTTTGGGTCTGCCTTTAGTGTTACTTGGCCTTTTCCCCTTGCAGCTTCGAATATTCTTTCTTTGTTCTTTATGTCTGGTGCTTTGATGATCATGAGGTAAAGGAACTTCTTTTCTTCTCCATTCTCCTTGTGGGGTTCTGTCACCTTCTTGTACTTTGATAGTTAGGGAAATTCCTTCTATGATTTTTGTTGAAAATATTTTCTGTGCCTGGATTTCTTATTCTGTTCCTTCATATTATTCTTAAATTCGGTCTTTTCATGGTGTCCCAGATTTCCTGGATCTTTTATGTCTGGATTTTCTAAAATTTAACATTTTCCTTAACTGAGACACCCATCTTCTATCTTGTCTTCAGTGCCTGAGATTCTCTCTTCTGGCTCTTGCGTTCAGTTGGTGAGGCTTTAAGGCCCCTGAAGATCCTATTTGACTTCCTAAATTTTCCAGCTCCAGTTTCTCCTCAGTTTTGGCTTTCCTAAGAGATTCTATTTCTACTCCCACAACTTAAAACTATTTCCGTCTCTATTTTGTTTGCATTTTCACAGACTTCACTAATGTATTTATTCATATCTTCTTTAAGGTCCTTGAACTTAAATGGCTATTTTTAAGTCCTTGGTTTTTGTTCCAGCTGTATGATTGTAATTCTTGGTATTCATACCTGGTCTTGTCTTTTGGCGTGGTTTTCTGTTCCTCAGTTTCTGTTGCCTTTTTGTGATCTTAGGACCATGTGGAGGCTGTGATAACCTGGTAGGGATGCTTCTGAGTCCCTGCCGGCTGTGGCTACTGGGGACCAGTTAGCACTTGTTGCTAGGTATTGGGGAGCTCAAAGGAAGGTATGGTGATGGGCTGCAAGGACACAGGGCTGAGAGGGTCCACAGGAGGGAAGAAAACTGGGTCTGCCCTGAGGGTCTGCAGAGGGAAGACCGGCCCTGCAGGAATTCTGCTAAAGGACTGGGTGCCAGTGGTCATCCCCGATGGTGGACGGGTCCCGCAGGGGATGTGAGGAGCTGGTGAGGGAAGGACGTGAGCCAGGCTATGGTGGTTGGGAGAACCGTGCAGCCTGACTGACTGGCAGCCAGAGCGCTTCTCTATTTGTACAGAATTCAGTAAGCAGGGATACGTTCATGTTGTTCTAAAACAGAGAACCTGTCATTTTTGTCTTTGGACGTGTGTTTCATTTCCTCTTGCTCATCAGTTACTAAGCTGGGACAGAACAGAGTTATCATTTCCAATCGTTTCCCCTCAAGTTTTGACATCATTGATAAACAAGAGTTATCATTTTTACTCATTAACCCCGTAACCCAGTTTTTAAGGATCTAGAGGCATATGACAAGTCGTTCTCAGGCCGGTTGCTTTTCTGACTACAAGGACATTTGACCAAAATAATCTTCAAGCCATCCCAGGCACGCTGCCATGTCCCAAGCAGTTTATTATTAACCCTTAATGCTTAGAGTGCTCAAGAAATATCCTCAGGCCAAAGCTGCTGCAGTTATAAACAAATTGTGGCATAATGCAATGTTTATATTTTATATCTTTATAGAACACTTTCATTGTCTTCCTACGTCATTTTTTGCCCATCAGTATAAGTCTCTGTGTCGTACAGAAGTAACTTCAGCTAATCTAACTTGGTTGCTGTGTAAGCCACGTGATTGCCTGGGTGTACAGTGGGAAGAGGCTTGCAGCGTGATCTGTGGCCAGTTCCTCCAGCCCACCAATCTGGTTGACCTTTTCAAGTTCCCTTTGTTTTGATTATCTTGTTCCTGAGTAAGTACAGGGACAGATGTTTCAAAAATGTCTCACGGCCCTGTAAAGAGAACTCTGGCTTCTTTTTGCATTTCACAACCTCCAAGGCGTAAAGAAGACCTTCAAGTAGATAAGGATAATCTCCCTAAAGTAGGGAGGGGGAGGAATAGTTTGCTCTGGACTGCCCTGGGAGAAGGCAGAAATGATTCAGAAGAAAATTTCCGCCAGTCCAACATTCCTAACTGGCACCAATATTGAAAGTCTCTCAAGAATGCAAGAGGAGGAGATGGAGACCATGGGTGGCACGGCGGCCATCATGCGGCTCAGCTTTGCTGGATCTTTGCCAAACAGCTGTGCTGGCTCTATGACGTCCACCATCCCCATCAGATACGGCTGTGCCTACTGGACATGAGACAGAGGATTGGAACTGAAGGACGGGAAGGGGAGTGAAGATCGCCCCCCTGATTCCCAGGCTGGCATGGCCAGTTGCCTTCTAGGGAGAGGGGGCTTCAGTGGGGCCAGGAGGGAAGGCTGTAGAAGAAGGGTGCTTTGCCTTTTTATCCCTACATTTGGTCAGTAGTTTTCCTGAGGAGATCTCCATAAATTACTTCTCTGGCTGGTCCTTTACTCATTCCATTCATCCTGCCATTATGTAAACCTTTTTTAAAAAAGATTTATTTGTTATGTATACAGTGTTCTGCCTGCATGATTGCCTGCACACCAGAAGAGGCCACCAGATCCGATGGTGTGAGCCACCATGTGGTTGCTGGGAATTGAACTCAGGACCTCTGGAAGAGCAGCCAGTGCTATTAAGGGCTGAGCCATCTCTCCAACTCTATCCTGTGATTATTTGCTATCAGAAATAATCTTGGCTGGTGAGGTAGTCAGTGGAGGTAAGGCACTAGCCACCAAGACTGAGTACAATCCCCCAGGATCCACATGGTGGAAGGAGAGAACCACCTCCTGTAAGTGGTCCTCTGACTCTTTCAGGCATGTCATAGCATGTACCTGTCACACACAGACAAAGTAAATAATAAGATATAATCATCATCATCTTCCTCACAAACCAGATTTTGCCCATCACTCTAAGAACAGAGTTCCCTTTCTGTTTCCTGGAGAATGAAGCATCAGTTACTTAGCCCAACACACTGGCCACTGGGCCTGGTCTACCCAATACTCTGCCACTCAGGGTCACCCCACCTCCCTGCCCACAATGAATGAAGTCCCCTTTGTTGAGTGGCTTGTGATCTCTCAGCCAGGCGCCCCACTTTCACACCGTGCTCTGGTTCTCCTTCGCGCATCTACAGTGCACTGACCATTCCTCCGGACCCCCCATCCAGACCCGCCCCCCCCAGTCCTGCCCCCATCCAGATGCAGTTGCAGCGGCGCATCTGCAAGGCGAGGGCCAGAGTTGTTCATCACCTTTGTGTGCACCCCCACCTAAGCCTTTAGCGATTGCGTGGCAGCCCGTGTTTATTCTGAATGACGAGTTCTGTTTCCTCCAACCCTGAGTAATGGCCACAGTGTCGAGATCTGGCGATGGGTGAGCGAATAAATGTATGAGTTAAGGGGTAAATTTTCATTTTGCTGTAAACTACATGCCACTGAATCAGAGGAAATTATCATGTTAAATAACGCAGCCTAGATCATAAAACAAATCCGTAGACGGTAGAGGGAACTGTTAAGGTATATTTAAGGAGGCAAAAGGAGAAAAATGGTTCCTTCCATTTATATAAAAGTTTTAGCAATGGTAGCAACACTTATTTCTGTCCTTAATAACTCTCTTGTTTATAACTAGAGAAATGGCTTAATATTAATTTTTCAGCTCTTCTGTGTGTTCTGCTCCCCAAACTCTTTATGTAGGAATCTCTAGGCAAAGCATCTTTAGATGTTAAGTGAGAGAGATGAGGATTCAAGAGTGAATTATTTTCAGGCAGGAGAAAGAGCTGAGGGCCTGTGGTATGGCTCAGTGGGGAAAGGTACTTGCCACCAAGCCCGACAACCTGAGTTCAATAAATCCTTTCCACGTAGCCTTGGAAAGACAGGCCGGCCATGCCGTGCTAGAGCAAGTGAGAAAGATCCCTGAGGAGAGTCTGGTGGAGACAGGGCTAAGGGGTGGGGAGGGAGATGAAGGAGAAGGGACTTACAACTGACAGCCTCACTCGTCTGAGCCGAGTACGTTTCCCCCAGGACAGTGTTTCTCAACCTTTTCATGCCGTGGTGCAGAAAGAAGAAAGCCATAATGCTGGGCAGATGCCCTGGGGTGAAGGAGCCACTTGTGGCCATTTTAAGGATTAGCGGGTTGTCTCAATGGTACTAACTCATTTCTACATACTGGGTGGGAAGTTCTCACTACGACAGTGTTCTTTAAGCTGGTTTGGTTTTTTCATTATCACTTTCTGAAGGAGCCATTTAAAATAATCTTCCCCTAAAGATGGCTATATAAATAAACATTACATGTATCTTTTTATATCCATTATATACATATTGCATAGTATAAAGTTATACATATTTACCACATGGTTATATTACATATACGTAAAGAGAATATTTATACTTTATACATTAAGGGAATACAGTATTTCTCCCCTGCACTTGAACCTATTTCTGCCCTCTTTCGAAGATCATGAGCTAGGGTGGAAAATACAGAGAGGGACTCGGTCAGTTATTAGCCAGCTTCTGCACAGTGTGCTCTAAAGAAGCAGTAAATAAAAGGGGGTGGAGAGTAGGAGTTAAATGTGCCTGTTTGCCTGCCCTTGAAGCAGATGAAAACGGAGGGTGTGTCTCTCCATCCTTGTGCATTTCTAGAAACTGAGGATGATCGCCTCTGGGCGCTGATGGGGGAGCCCTGGAGGGTGATCATGTGGACTCGTGTGGAAGGTGCTGGATCACTGACCAGGCTAGGATTAGGAGCATAGTTTGCCTTTTAAGGAAATGAACTTTTGTATTGGGTTCCTTTGAAAATGTGCAAAAAAAAAAAAAAATCTTGATAGAATCTGAAATACAGCCCATGATGTGAGTGTGAAACACTTCCTGGAAACAGCAAGAGCTGTAGAGGAGACCCTAGGCGAGCTGCTAGTCATCCCATCTTAGCATCGGGTATTTTACCATTCAGGAGCTTCTTCTAGCGCTACACCTCACATCAGTCCCGTGGACACCAAGGAGTCTCACTACTTAGTGTATTGACAGCCTGGTTCTACTGATGTTTTTAATTTATACAAGACTATCTTTAGATGCTTTCTGCTAGCTTTAATAATGCAGTTAGTATCTGTAGAACTTAAATAATTCAGATGCTGCGTTAATAACAAGATCTTAAAAGCAACAGTGTATAAAACAGTACCAAGGAAGCATTCTTTGACATCAAAGAAGCTATTCCGAGGTAATAACTTTGCCGTAATTAAAAACTATAATGGGCAACCCTGACAAGACCATGAAAAGCTGCTACTTTCCTAGTCTCTTCCCTAGTAACATTGTATCCACTTCATCTGGAGAAGCAGCGCAAGTGCGTTTCTAAAGTGACTGAGGAAGGCTTTCAGATGACATCATTGCCACACCTATGGTAACACGGAAGTGATAAACGGTGCTTCTGTAGATTTCTACCCAGGCATCCGTGGCTCTCAGAGAGAGCTACAAGTGATCATCAATAGGTCAGTCTCAGGAAAATCACCGCGATGGTAATTGGCTGAAGCCCAATAGTGTACCCTGTCTATATCTGCACTGAAGCGTGTTCCATGTTTAATAAAGCACCAGATGGAACATTACCCCAGAGAGTCCCCAGAGTGAAGGGGAGGAAAAACTTACTGCAGCGTGTGCATTCTGTGGAAATACCTGCTGTTTAAAAGTGTCACCTGCAATCTTCTGCATTGTATCAAATCCATTCTTACTGTTAGATTCTGCTGCATATTGAGAGTGTGAGCAGAGGTCCATAAATGATCACAAGGCCCCCCGTTAATCATTTTCTTCCTTTCTGCTCCCCAGAATCTCGGCAGCAGTGCTTCAGTTCTACAGGACAAATGCACCCCCACTTTCAGTTGCTGGGATGCATTAATTCGGTATCAGGGGAGTGAGTCATTGTCCTTGTGCACGTAACAATTCATGCTAGGTACGGGGTGCTCCACTTTTGCTGTTGGCTGTCAAAGGTGAGCTATGACTAGGAAACTCCAGGCTTAAAAGCATAGTTGTTATAAGCTCCTGACAGACAAGTCCTTAGGCAGGGGATGGGGCCAGAGATCAGTGAGTGTCGTGTCAAAGACCTAGATTTGACTTGCCCCTGAACCCATGTAAAAGCTGGGTGCCATAGAGTGTACCAGTGTTCTTGGCTCTCCTATGGCAGAGACAAGAGAATTCTTGGAAGATTGTAGCCAGCTAGCCTAGGATACACAGTTACAAAACCATGACAAGAAAGAGACCCTTTCTCAAACACCTGAGGTTACACACACACACACACACACACACACACACACACACACACGAAATTCAGCAAGCAAGCAGAAGTCATGTCAGGTTGGTATGGACACCAGAAGGCAGAGGCAGGTAGATGTCTCAAGTTTGAGGCCATCATCATCATCAAAATAGTTCCAGGGCAGCCAGAAGTACACAGTAAGATCGTCTGTCTCTATTAAGGTCTCTGTTGCAGTGATGAACGCCATGACCAAGGCAGCTTGGGGAGGAAAGGGTTTATTTAGGCTTCTCCTTCCAGGTAACAGTCCATCCCTGATAGAAGTCAAGGCAGGAACCTAGAGGTAGGAGCTGATGCAGAGGTCAGGGAGGGAGTCTGCTTACTGGCTTGCTTCCCAGGGCTTGCTGAACATCATAGTGTCTAAAATGAGACACCAAATGAATTGAAAAGCAGTACAGTTCCTTGCTAGCTTTTAACTGATGGGGGAAGGGAAGGACCTGCAATAGGAACCGTGGGGAATCAGGAACATGCTGTTTGTGTAAATTGCTTGTTATTGTTGGTGGTGGCAATTAACACACATCACTGTGTTCATAATTGTGTTGAATGTCTTCGATATGTACATTATTTGGTTATTTCAGTATCATTATAAGGATTGTCGTTATTTTCACATTAGAAAAAGGAGGTATCAGAGGGATTCCTGCCACTGAAGTCGTGGCAGTGTTGGGCTGTGTTGAGGGCGTTGTGCTGGACCCAAGGTCAGAATCCACAGAGAACGGAGCTCTGCATTCTTGTGCCTTTAGTGGCTGCCTGGCCATGTGGCCTTTAAACATAATTTTAAAGAAAATCATTTCCAGCCAGGCGGTGGTGGCGCACACCTTTTATCCCTGCACTTAGGAGGCAGAGGCAGAGGCAGGCAGATCTCTGTGAGTTCGAGACCAGCCTGGTCTACAAGAGCAGGACAGGCTCCAAAGCTACACAGAAAAACCCTGTCTCGAAAAACCAAAAACAAACAACAACAACAAAAGAGACCACACACATCACACACCACATACCCTACAGTGTTTTGGGCACTCCCCAAAGGAAGAGTGTGTGGTGTATGTGGGTCTGGAACAGTGTTCAGGGTTTGCTTCTCTCCTCACCTGTGGGGCCCAGGGTGCAGGGCCCAAGCTGGGGTTATCAAGTTTTTCCTTTGGGGGGCGGAACCATCTCATCTGTCCTAAATGACATTTTCTTTATGTTTTTTAAATGTATTTTCAGTTATGTGTGTACAGAACCATCTTTGCATGTGAGCGCAGGTGCATTCAGAAGCTGGAGGTGTCGGAGACCCTGGGGCCTGACATTGTACTGGGGATTGAACCAGGGTCCCCAGCAAGGATAGTACGAGCACTGAACCATCGGGCAATCTCTCCAGCCCCTCGGAGCTGCATTTTAAATCTTCCTGTTTACTGTGTCAGCCTGAGACAGGACCTTGTTACGCAGCTAAACCCAGAATTCCCCGGCGCTGTACTTCCAGGTGCACACTACCACACCAGGCAGTTGCTTCTAGTGGAATTCGTTACTTTCTAAATGACACGTAAAAATGAAATTATGAAGCTAATTTTAGTTTAAAATCAAGCCATAGTTTTAGCCTTTAAAAATAACACAAATTTCTTATTTTTAGTCCAGTCACATCAACAACACATTAGCTTCTCTGCTGGAAAATGGCAAGTTCATAGGTTTTTTTGTTATTGTTTTTCTGTTTATTTAGTTATTATTAAAATAAAATTAAATTCTTATCTCCACAATAAATTAGCTTTATTACAATGTGTTGAATACCAAAATTTTACTAGATGTCAGACATAGTCTCTCAACCTGTATTTTAGTTTTTGAGACAACATCTTTTTTGTGTTGTTTGTTTGAGACAGGGTTTCTCTGTGTAGCCCAGGTTATCCTGGAACTTGCTCTGTATATCAGGCTGGCCTCAGACTCACAGAGATCCCCCTGCCTCTGCTTCCTGAGTGCTGGGATTAAAGGCGTGTGCTACCACTGCTCCGCGTGAATGTAATCTTATATATTCCCAGGCCCGCTACTTAGTATTAGCTGGAAGCTGCTAATATTAGCTTTCCCCACGCGCATTAACTCACCTCTTGCTGGTTCCTCCAAGTCATCTCCTCAACTGTCCAGAAGAGAGTCCATCTTCCAGCAGCAGTCCCAGCCGTATCAGAAAGCAAGGAGCCCTGCTGTCCTGAGACACTGGGGTTCCAGTGGGTGCAGATCTCAGCAGCCCCGCCATCCCGAGACACTGGGGTTCCAGTGGGTGCAGATCTTAGCAGCCCTGCACTCAGAGACACTGGGGTTCCAGTGGGTGCAGATCTTAGCAGCCCTGCAGTCAGAGACACCGGGGTTCCAGTGGGTGCAGATCTTAGCAGCCCCGCCGTCCTGAGACACTGGGGTTCCAGTAGGTGCAGATCTTAGCAGCCCCGCCGTCCTGAGACACTGGGATTCTCTGTGGGTGCAGATCTTAGCAGTCCCGCAGTCCTGAGACACTGGGGTTCCAGTGGGTGCAGATCTTAGCAGTCCCGCAGTCCTGAGACACTGGGGTTCCAGTGGGTGCAGATCTTAGCATCCCCGCTGTCCTGAGACACTGGGGTTCCAGTGGGTGCAGATCTTAGCAGCCCCGCCGTCCTGAGACACTGGGATTCTCTGTGGGTGCAGATCTTAGCAGCCCTGCTGTCCTGAGACACTGGGGTTCCAGTGGGTGCAGATCTTAGCAGCCCCGCAGTCCTGAGATACTGGGGTTCCAGTGGGTGCAGATCTTAGCAGCCCCGCCGTCCTGAGACACTGGGATTCTCTGTGGGTGCAGATCTTAGTTACTTCTGCCACTGTGACTAAGCACCATGACCAGGACAACTCATAAAAGAAAGTGTTTAACTAGGGACTTGCCTACAGTTTCAGAGGATGGGTCTGTGATCATTCAAACATTGATCCTTCTGTGGGGGGCCATTCCCGTTCAAACCCCCATAGTGACAGTCCACAGCGGAGAACTTCATCAAAGCTGCTGGCCCTTAGCACCTGGTTCGGAAACCCTCTGGGTGCCGCGCACCGCGCCCCCGGGTCTGCGCTCTGTGCGCTATTACCCAGTCCACGGGTTTCGGGCAAGGGAGCTGGAGGTTTAGAATACACAGACACACACAGCCAGAGAGACAGCGACACAGGTCATCCTTGAATTCCCCAAGAATGCCCGCTTTATTGTGTTCATGGGCAGATTATAGAGATAGCCACGCCCCAGCCAAACCCACCAGAAACCACTCTCCTGCCATCAGGAACTCCTGAAGGTCTCGTGCTCAGAGCAGCTGTAGGCACTCAGATCAGGGGAAAACAAGTTGTTTACAAGAGATTCAGGATCTGGGGTCTCACTGCTCCCAACATCTGAGAATGTTTTTTACTCCTTGTACCCAGAAGTCTCCCTCTCTAATACTCACATACTGCAGAATGACATTCCGGCTAAGGACTGACCTCCTGTATGGTGACAGGATCAGTTTGAACGGCAGCCTTAGCCTGTGTGAGCTGTTCACTTTGCTGTGTAAGAAGAAATGTAACAATGAGTTCAGCAGAGTGTTCCCATCATGCACCAGTGTTAGACTTTTCTGGTGGAGACCCGATGAATTCATGTTATCATCCCAGTTCCAGCACGGGAACTAGATAGACAGTTCTTCAGAGGTTCACGTGGCCAGCAGCACCAGTCAGAAATACATAAAGCCACAGTGACCCAGGATGTCACTCCAGAAAGAGTGGCTGTTGTCGGAGAGATGAATAAAAGCAGGGATGAAGCTGTGGGAAGAGCCTTGTATTCTGTGGGTGTGAACGTGAAGTAGTTCACACTCCGGAAAACAGTGTGAAGGGTTCTCAAAGCTGTAACTTGACCACACGCTACAACAGTCCCGCTTCTGGGGACATTTCCAAAGGGAGTGAAATCAATATGTCGGAGACGTTCGCACTTCCCTGTTAATTGAAACACTCTTCACAATAGCTGAGGAATGGAAGCAATCTAAGCGTGTCAGTGGGTGAGCGGATAAAGAAAACGCGTTAGAAACAAACAATGGGACACTGTTGAGGGTCAGAGGAGAACACAGTCGGGTCACTTGTGACGAAGTAAATGAAATGAGAATATTGTGTTGAAGGAAACAAGCGAACTACAGAAAGACAGGGCTTGTGGGATGCCAGCCAGAAGAATCCGAGAGAGTTAACGTCCTAGAATCTGACCATAGTAGAATCGTGGTCCCCAGAAGCCGGGGAGAGCGGCAGCAGTGGGTGTGGAAGGCACCAAGTCCCGCTAGAGCGAGAAGACCTGTGTGCTGTTGTACAGAGATGACTGCACACATGTATTTCACAAAGCTAGGATGAGTCATCTCTAATGTTTCTGATTTTGTATCTGGTGTCAACATGATACACATTTAGAGAAATACAGTTAAACGTCACAGTGTATCACAGCGTCATGTGGTGACCCGCTGGCGTCAACAGCCTTTACAGTCTGATTATTGGTTGAGACGGGTCCGGCGTGTGCGGCCCAGGCTGACTTCGGCTCCAGTAGCCCTGCACTCCAGTCTCCAGACTGCAGCACTTGGCTCCAGCATGCACATGTTTCAGCCCTTCCAAACTCAGACGTGTCCCGTAGCCTGCGTTCTGTGTTTGTGGGCAGCCAGCTCGCCGGTGCTTTGGAAGGTGGGTCAGGTGGTGCTGAGCATTACAGTGTTTTTAGGGATATTCCCAGCTGCAGTGCTTCCCCTGGACACTGAGGATGCCTCTTCAGTTTTCTTTAGTATTATGTGTGTCTGGTATATATTTTTCATATTTTAATTCATCTGTGTTTCATCTTTTGTTGTGTGACATACACTTTCCCCGACGGATTCGTTAATGCGCCAACCACAGCTATTTTAGAATCACTGTCAAATGGTTTCAGACCCTGAATCTGAGCGTGGCGGCCTGTGCCTGTAATCCCAGCTTTGGGCAGTGGAGTGGGAGTTCAAGGCCTTAGCAGGCTCAAGGCCAGCCTGAACTGCCAGAGACCCTGCCTCCTCCGAGGCAAATGATAATGATAATTATTATCTCAACACCCGAAGCATCTCTGGGTCTGGTTTTGCTGACGTCCTAACTCCCACGATGCGCTGTTTTCTTTGTTGCCTTTTATTCCTAACTTGAAAAGTTTTATTAAATGTTTGACACTGTATATAAAAGACCACTGGAAACAGGTAAATATTACTTGTGCCCAGACATGAACAGATCTTTGTTTGAGGTTAGGGCAGTGCTTGCACTGTGCGTCCTCAGTATTCTTGCGTCGCTTTTCTTCATCAGCGGGCTCTTGCCGCCCTCTTGGTGTGGCTGAGTGCGGATGGCGTGAAGTGGGCCTTGCCCTTCTTTCGTGGCAGCATGCTGCTGGTCTCCCTCCTACTGATGTAGACTTGGGTTCTCTTCCCTCATCTCCTCAGCACGCTGCTGGTCCCCCTCCTACTGATGTAGGCTAGGGTTCTCTTCCCTCATCTCCTCCTTCGCTGTGTCTATGAAACAGCTTTTGAAAACCTTTGAGGGTGACTAGTTCGCGAATCTGGAGCCCCCGTGTCTAGGACATCAGCTTCGCTATGGCTGTGCTGGCCCACGTGCAGGGTGTTAGAATTTGGAATTTATGTGTTTTCTCTTCCTCACTGACTGTGAGTGAAGAAAGGATTTGAGGGTCTCGTCTCACCTCAACTCTACCGCCTCCGAGTCACGGAGAGGCCGCTTCTAGGTTGAATGTGGGACTTCCCCAAGTAATCTTATTCAGCTCCTCATTCGTTTTCTTTAGTGAGCTGAGAAAGTAGCAAGCCTGTCAATTTGAATAAATCCAGCTTATTTCTTCTCTCATTAAGGTGACAAACATGAATATTTTGTTACCTAGTTCTGTGAAGTGATTGCAAGAATGATTTTTATAAATTACCCATTCCGCTGTTCTTCCACCTCCGACAGCTAATCAGATTTAAAAATAATGAGGGTGATTTTTTTTTTTATTATGATTTTTGGTTTGTCTATCTGAAAAAGAAACCAACACCTCAGGGAAAGTTTTGTTTCATCGGCAAGAACATGACTGGAGGAGGCTTGCCACGGTGGGATTGATGAGGAGAAAGGTCACCTGATTGTTTTTCCCAATGTCTCAGGTATCGGTGGCAATTTGGTGGCCATTCAGGCCAGCAGGATTTCTACCTACCTCCATTTACACAGCATCCCCGGAGAGCTGCCTGAAGAGCCCACAGGGTGTTCCTGCCCGTTTAGGACGTTCTTTGGCTCAGGTAAGTGTGAGGTGGGTTGTGTGGGCTTTGTCAGGAGCTGCTTCCGGCTGAGATCTAGGGGCAGCATTTGCTGAGTTGATGCTTTGTGAAGGTTGTGCTGAGCTAATCTCAGAAGACGAGGCCTTCTGCGTCCCCAAGCCCGTGCGTGCTTGCGTGCAGCTGGGGCCTTTGCACGCTTTATTCCTGTCTCTGTTGGTTAAGAAAGAGGAACTGTACTCTTCTATTTTTGGTTGGGAGCCCAACCTTTAACAGCTGAGCCGTTTCTCCAGCACTCGGGAGGCAGAGACAGGCTGATCCCTGAGTTGAGGCCAGCCTGGTCTACAGAGCGAGTTCCAGGACAGCCAGAGATAGACAGAGAAACCCTGTCTCGAAAAAACAAAACAAAACAAAAAATAAAAAGGAAGGAAGGAAAGAAGGGAGGGAGAGAGGAAAGAAGAGAGAGAGAGAGAGAGAGAGAGAGAGAGAGAGAGAGAGAGAGGAACCATACGTACAAATACAAAGCACCTGTGACTTAGGACAGACATTGATTTTCCTTTCTATGTTATTGCCTTTTGACCCTTTAAAATGTGGGTATTTGCTCTGAAACAGGACATTAGGAGGCAACCCAATGATGGGGAACAATACACAGTTTTATGAACAGATACTTGACCGCCAAAAAGCTGTGGTCATTCTTTCATGTGTGTGGGTGCTGGCCTGCAAGTGAGTCTGTGCCCCACTGGTATGCCCGGTGCTCTCAGAGGCCACAGAGGACATTAGGTGCTAGGGAGCTGGGCTTACAGAACATGGTGAGCCCCAACATGGGTCCTCTGGAAGAGCAGCGGTGCCCCTAACCACTGAGCAGCTCAGGCTCATCCTTGCGTTGTCAGTGATGAGAAAGTTAAAGACGGCTGCTGTTAGTGTCCCATTTTCCTTGTTTCTATGGTAGACACAAGCAAGGTTTGTTTTGTTTCTGTGTAGCCCTGGTTGTCTTGGAACTCACTCTGTAGTCCAGGCTGGCCCCAAACACAGGTTTGCCTGCCTCTACCTCCCCAAGTGCTGGGATTAAAGGTATGCGCCACATGCCTGGCTCAAAATAAGTTTTTAAACAGCCGTTTTTTATTTGATTTTATAATTGCATCTAATAGTAGAATTCCCAAGAATTATGTGAATTGTAAATGAGATTTATGCTTAGCAGTTGAATTGCTGTAATACTGTGAGCTATAGTAATGAGAACGTATCCTTCAATTTGTTGTTTTGGCTTTCTGAGATAGGGTCTCACTGTCTGGCTGGGGCCGGGCTGGGGAGGGGGGCTTGAACTCAAGGTGCGGGTGCCTCAGCTTCTGTAGTGCTGGGGTCACAGACACCCACGCTTGTCCTCTGACTGGGATTACCATGCACAGTCTCTAGGGTCATTTATTTTTCCACCAGCACTGGGGCTTGAACCTTGTGAGTGCTAGACCAGCTGAGCCGCACCCCAGCAGTGACCTTCAGGACCATCTTTAATGCTGTCTGTGGTTTTCGTGTAGGTGTGAACAATAAGTCTGCCCAAGTTCTTCTGCTCCTGGTGGTTCCCGGCCACTTGATTTTCCTGTACACGATTCACCTGATGAAGAGCGGCCACACCTCTCTGACTGTCGTCTTCGTTGTCGTATACCTCCTTGCTGCTGTGCTACAGGTAACAGGGACAAACCTCCTCAAATCTTAGACTCGGATGGCTGGGCACCTGTCGTGATGGACTTCTACAGTGCACTACGTGGTTAGAATCTCAGAACTTGTACAGCGCACTGCGTGGTTAGAATCTCAGAACTTGTACAGCGCACTGCGTGGTTAGAATCTCAAAACTTGTACAGCGCACTGCGTGGTTAGAATCTCAGAAATTCTACAGCGCACAACGTAGTTAGAATCTCAGAACTTGTACAGCGCACTGCGTGGTTAGAATCTCAGAAATTCTACAGCGCACAACGTGGTTAGAATCTCAGAAATTCTACAGCATACAACATAGTTAGAATCTCAGAACTTGTACAGCACACTGCGTGTTTAGAATCTCAGAAATTCTACAGCACACAGTGTAGTTAGAATCTCAGAACTTCTACAGTGCACAATGTAGTTAGAATCTCAGAACTTCTACAGTGCACAGCATAGTTAGAATGGCCTCAGTGATCCGCTGACCTCTGCCTGTGCATACGGGGTCCCGGTGGTGTTCACCATGTTTGTGCATACGGGGTCACGGTGGGGTTCACTATGTTTGTGTACAGTGTCATGTAATGTTCACTACATTATGTCTGTGCGTACAGGGTCACATAGTTTTCACTGTGTCTGACACTTCATGGTCTTCATGGTTACCCGGCTTCCTTCAAACTTAAAAATTCTGTTTTGTTACCTATTTCCTTTTTAGATTTCTACTCCTCTTTCTCTGTTGTGTAGAAGACTTTTATTTTAGAAATTTTCTTTTATGTAAACAAACCCCTTACCCATGCTCTTGTAAACAACTCTGATGAAACACGTTAGTTCTCACAGAAACATTGACACACACCACGCACACACAAATACATTTACACTCACAATACACTCACATGCTCTCATGCAAACACACACGCATACACACTCACACTTGCACACGCGCACATTCACACTCGCTCCTGCACTCATGCTGTCATGCACGCACACAGATGCACCCTTGCACATGTGCACACTCACACGCACTCACACAGAAGGGGTGCTGACTGAAAATGGAAGGAGATTGGGAGAAATGGGACAGGGCGAGAGAGGCAGTGGATGGGATGTCTGTGCATGGAAACATAATGCAACCATTAGAATGTATAATTAATATATGCCAGTGAACAACATTTAAAGGTATGCTGCTATAATAAAAATACACCATCACTCTGAAATATTTTA
The DNA here is from genome assembly GCF_950005125.1 of Chionomys nivalis. Taxonomy (NCBI): domain Eukaryota; kingdom Metazoa; phylum Chordata; class Mammalia; order Rodentia; family Cricetidae; genus Chionomys; species Chionomys nivalis. The sequence goes on from NC_080110.1 coordinate 2,929,662, forward strand.
GCTACTTTTTCTGCCATTATTTGTACGTTTTAAAGTAACATGCCTAAACTTCAAGTTTATAAGTCAGGGCTTTAGGGCCATTATAATCATATTTCCTATATATTTTAAGAATATGAATTTTCAGTATACAACTAAGACTATTTTAATGTTTTTATTGTAAGGCAGATGGCTTGCTCTGGCTGTATTTCCTTGTTTGTGTATTTTCCTTGGCATTAATAATTCTTTTTTAAACTTGGGTCTCTCCCCATAATCCCAGCCTTAGTGTTTCCTGCTGCCCCTCCTTCTCCCCCTCTGGCTTCTGGTTTAACTTCACAGATTTGGTGCCTCCTTCAGGAGCAGATTAAAATAACACCTGGGGTGGAGTTTGAGTTTGGCCTTCAGGGAACTGGAGGGGTGGGGCTGGGGAAGATGGTCAGGGAGTGAAGGCAGAAGAAGCCTCTGGCCTCTGGAGTCTGCTGTGTGCACTACCCTGCTTTCCCAGGACTGCCCGTGTTCTGGGAGATTGGGTCTGTGCTGGGAAGCAGTGGCTTTCAAAGTGCATATCGATCCAGTGTGTATAGAAATAAAAATTAAAGCTTCTGTCTGCCGGAGTATATTTTATTATCTTTATAATTGTTTGATAATAAACATTAGCACCGTATTTAATAAGTGTGCTCAGATGTTCTCTACAAGAGAGAGCACAATGTAGTATCCTAGATTGCTGAATTAATACACAGAGTGAGAAAGGACAGAACCGTGCCAGGAAAGGAAAGGCGTATACGGAATCCGAGGTGGTGGGGTGAGGGGAAGCCTGGTGTGGAAAGAAAGGCCCTAAATGCCCAGTAAGGGCGGCTGGGTCAGGCTCTCAAACAACTAGGTCCTTACAGAAGTCGCCACAATGCTTTCTCATCCTCCAATTTTATCACACCACTATTAAGTTTATTTTTTATTTATTCAGTAAATCTTCATTTGAATCGATGAAGGGGTGTCTCTTAAGTCCCGAGAGCAATGAATCCGCGCACTGTTGGTCTTGTGGTCTGACGCTCCGGGAGCACACGCATGTGCTGTCGTGTAACTGCTTGTGTGTGGCGTTCTCAGGCCGTTGGCCTGGGGACTCAGGTTTCCCCGTTAGTAGATGCGGCATTCATTCCCAGTGCTTCCGCTGCTGTGGGCGTGTATTGCTCAAGAGCTGGTCGTGGGGAACAAGCCAGTGAGAGTATCCCTCCATGGCCTCTGCATCAGCTCCTGCCTCCAGGTTCCTGCTCTTCGAGTTCGGTTCTGACTTCAGTCAGTGATGAATACTGATATGGAAGTGTGAGCTGAATAAACCCTTCCCTCCACAGAAACCAAAAACAAAACCTAGAAGGCTCCTCAGGCCGCTGGAGAGGCTTAGATCACCGATGGCTGGGTGTGGTTTGTGCCCAGTGAAGCATCCTGCTCAAGGCTGCTTAGGGCCAGTATCCTCAGCATGCCTGTGGCCCTCTCCCTCTGAGGCCTCTGAGGATTTTTGCCTGCTCAGTGATGCCTTTAAAAAAACATTGCCTTCCAAAATTTGCTGAGCATCTGCAGTTGGTCTTCGTGATTGAGGTGTTTGTAGTGCTGCTAAAATGTTAAGCTCCTGTCCCTCGTTTGGTGTGTATGGGGGTGTGTGTTTCTTTAAGGCTTGGGTCCTGTTGTATCGTGTACTAATCCACAGGAAGAAACTTCTCTTTTCCTAGTCACCCCCAGGCACTGTTCGGCAGAGCCGGGGTGGGATGGGAGAACAGTGTAGCCTTTGGAGTCTCACAGCCTCAGCTGGACCTCATTCTCAATCGGCGTCTGCCCAGACAAGCCCCTTCAACCTTTTCTCCATCCAGGTTTCCCTTCTGGAGAATTCTCTGATAACAATTCTCACTGTCGTCCTCAGGAGAAAAGGATGCTGAACGTTAGCGCCGCTCACTCCCAAACCCCACAAAACAACCAGATCAGAATGACGTTTTATCCGAAGATCAGAAGTAGACCGAATTCCTGCTGACGATAACCTTGAACTACCTCAGACATTTAAATACTAGATCTCAGCAGCGTTTCCCATCCTGGAGACTGGACTAGAGGAGGCTGTCTTATAGGGACATGAATTCAACCTTTGCAGAGCCCGGTTAGGAAGGACTGTGCTCATTTCTATTCCTGAGGTTTATTTGTGTCATGTTCCTAAGTGTCCCTCCCCCAAAGCAGTCATCCTTCCTCACACAACGCACAAGGCTGCTGTTGGCAGGCACAGCACTAAAGAGACGCTAATGCCTGCAAGGGTTGGTCTGGCCCAGAGGAGCAGCCCACATAGAAAGTCAATAGCATTCAAAGCAAATATATATTCTTGTGCTTGCGTATTTATTTAAATTCCAGACAGTACGTTTATAACTTGCATAATTAACCAGGGCTACAAAGTTGCCTTTTGAGGAGGCATATTTACACAGAGAAGTTATGCATATTTCATAGAGAGCAGACGATGTTAGGACACAGTGCACCCTTGCTTTGGTGTCTGGTGTGGAAAGCATTTGTGTCTTGATCAGTGATTTAACTTTGAGGCAAAACACGTTGCAATAAGAAGACTCTGATACCATGATCCTCATAATTTACACCCAGAGGTCCAAGAAAACACTAATATGTCTTGATAACCTTAAGAAAAATGTTTTAAAAATGGAAACCTGTTTGAACATTGTCAGAACGCTTTTAAAAAAAAACACCATGTTAGAAGTTGGTTTGATTCTGTGGCCTGTGGTGCAGAGGAAATGGAAGGAGAATGTGGGAGAGAGAGCAAAGACTGTTGTGTGTGACCACGTATGACAGCAGGCTCCTTCCTCTGTGGTTCATAGCTGGGACACACAGCAAAGGCAAGACCATGCATTTTAGAGAGGCTTGGAGGTGAAATGTCACAGCCGTCACTGGTGTTAGGAGCCACTGCTCACATGTTTGTTCCAATTACCTTTGAAATAAAAGTCACGGATTCTGAACTGACAGCGCTAGCGTTTATGGAAGACTTGAGGAGTCAGGCAGAGTTGTAGCTCTATATAGCATCTCGTTCTGTGCTGCAGCGTATTTTCTGGGTTTGGGGGAGGTGCAAGGTGAGTGCCTTTTTGGAGCAGAGGCGTTGCTTCTAGACCAACCAGATCCTGCTACTGGGTCTAAAGCTTGTGGCGCTCTGAGGCAGGACTTCAAACCACTGGCTCTGGCAGCTGGTCTGGGATCCTTGTACCTTTCTGCTTTGAGGCTTGTTTTGTTTTCTTCAAATCAGAAGATAGACACTCAGATTAATAAGGAACCGGCCAGAAGAACAAATTGAGATTCAAATCCAATAGTTTTGAGACAGTTTCATTATGTACCACAGACCAGGCCTTGAACTCACTCTGTGGCCTGTGTGAACTCACAGCAAACCTTCTTTGTCTCTCAAGGGCTGACATTACAAGCCAAATTCCAAATCTTACAGCACATAAGTTCAAGACTCTAATATTCTCTGCTCCCTACACACTCAAAACAGTGTCTGAACTAGCTGCCTTATGTGGTTGCCAGCGACCTTGGCCAGTGGAGCAGTAAGGAAGTAAGCCTCACACAGGGGTGCCAGGACCCAGAGTGTGTAGTCTCTGGCACTTACCCCTGGGGATCTTACCTTTGGCACATGTCTCTCAGATTTGGACAAGCCACGCTCCGTCCTGGTAAAGGGGCCAGAGCTAGAATGGCCGTCCTTGGCCATTTGAAACCCAAGGCAGAGAAGAAAACACCACAGACCACAGCTGGACGGAGGCGAGACGCTACCTGTGACAAGTGGGCTGCTCCAGCATCTGGAGTCCAGGCTTCTCTTGTCAGGAAAGGATTACATTCCTGTTAACTAGCTGTCTCTTCTCAAGCGTGGTTCTTGACCCAGCCACATGCTGCTCCTCCCAGAAACAAGCAGCTCAGACCCATGGCCGTGTTCAGAGCAGGGAGATGCAGCTCACAGTGGTCATGCCTGGTTCTCTCTTACAGGTGTTCACCCTGCTGTGGATCGCCGACTGGATGGTTCATCGCTTCTGGAGGAAAGGGAAGGACCCGGACAGTTTCTCCATACCCTACCTGACGGCACTGGGTGACCTGCTTGGGACAGCTCTGCTGGCCTTAAGTTTCCATTTTCTCTGGCTTATTGGAGACCGTGATGGCGACGTGGGGGACTAACGGGTCCTCGAAGCTGTTGCAGGGTCACCCAGAAGGAGAACACAAGGCAGCCACTGCTGCCCCTCCCGTCCCCAAAGCTCTTCATCAGTCGTGTGACTTACGCCAGGGTTGTCTGCGGTTCACCCTGACTCCATACATGGCCTTAATGTACTTTTTAAGGAATTTGTGCTGGAACCACAATGAACGGTATTTGTGCTGCTTTTTGTAGAATAAATAATTTGACACAGACATAGATACAAGCTCACACTCTAAAATTACTTAGGAAAGAATATAGGATGTTTACAATGAATTGTGTTGAAACCACAGACCTAGCAGACATGTACTTTACTATTAAGTTACAATGCAAGGTTAGAGGCAGGGAGCTTTAGCCTTCTTTGTCTTAGAGCTGTGTCCCGCTACAACGATACCATGACCTGAAGGCACCAGCCCAGCTTCCCTGAGTGTTAACTGTGCCCTCCTCCGTGGGAGCTGAGGTTGCCAGTCACCGATTCCTAAGCTGACTGCATTCACCCTGCTGAGCTAACGACAGACTGACCTCTCCTCTTGTTTAAAACTGCCCTGTGCCAATGTTCGTTTAATTTCCGTTCTCAGCAGGTAACCCCTGAAGTCGGGGCGAAGGGGCTCACCGCGTTACCCCAGCAGGCCTTTCTCTTGCAGTCCTCCCGCTTCGGTTCTGTCCTCCTGATTCTAAAGCCTCCTGATTCTGGGCCTTTGCTCTTTCGTGGGTTGAAAAGCTTTGATCTGATTTTAGAAAACAGTCCTCAAAGCAGAAGATGAGTTGAGCTGTGTTTGTGGGCACAAGGTAGTGTGTGTGTGTGCACGTGTGTGTGAACGTATATGCACGTCTGTGTACATGTGCGTGCCCGCAAGTGTATATGCATATGTATGTATGTGTATAAGCGAACATGTGTGAGCGTGTAGGTAGGCCTGTGTTCCAGAATGTGTAAGCATGTGTTTGAGCATGTGTGAGTGTATGTGTGCGTATGTGAAAAGAGATAGACAGATAGCAACCAGAGAGAACAACACAGACACAGAGAGACAACGTAATTTCTTTTTCTATAATAAGTACCATGTGATGTAACACAGACCTAGGAATTGGGAAGAGCAGGTGGCCCTGTGGCTCTGTAAAGCACCCTGCCTGTCAGTTGTCCCTCCGAAGGAGAAGTTGTGGCCGACCTCATTAGCATCTCATCATGGGCTTCATCGACAGAGACCGTCTCAAAACATTTTTCTCAAACTCCGGCCAATATCCTACGCACCGGACTGGCACCTGGCTAGTCAGTAGGAAGCCCTTTCAGATCACTAGCACTTAAGAAAACTGCAGTGCAATCTTTAAGACCATTGACTATTTAGTAATTTAAGCTGCTGAGGGAATAAAGTTCACATGGCGTTGATCGTCATGGTGAGTTTGTGTTGTGTGACTAGCAGTGGATTGCTGCATATGGAGGAGGTATTCTTACTCAGTCTTCACGGAGGCTGTGCTTTAGAGTTAGATATTTCTGCTCATTTTTAAACTTCATTCAATTCTTCTGCTTTATAATCAAACTTTGAAGGTATAGTTTGAACTAATTTTGGGACCTCTCCTTTAGAGAGTCACGTCACAGAGTGAACACTGATAAAATAAGCTTAAAGTTTATGTTGATGAATATGTAGTTACAATGATTATTTTGTTTTAAGAAACTGGTACTACCTTTCATATTATTATAAAGTATTTGTGAATTTGGGTTTTGCATTTGGGCTGTACATTCTTTTGTTTTGAGACAGTCTTGCTCGGTATCCCAGGTGAGGCTTAAACTGGAGATCCACCTGCCTTAGCCTACTGGGAATCTTTAACTCACAAAAAGTGCAGAGTAAGCCCCAGTGTTAGCGTTGGCCAACAGTCTCAGGCTGCTGTGCCATGCATTCCAAAGCACACGCAAATACTAACAGCATGGTCTTGCTGTGGATTAAATGGAGTCCGGAGTCCCCGTCTGTATTCTGTAGCAGGGCCGGGGGAGGGGTGCAGAGTGACATTTTAAGACTGCACAGCTGCAGAGAGACCAGTAGACTTCATTTACACAGCTCTACCCCACCCCCAAATGCACCAAGAATATCCACCTAGGTACCCGAGAGGAATACCGCTGGAGAAAGTCCAGTCCAGTGTTACTAGTCTTTCAGACTGCTTGCAGGGACGCCTCCACCTCATGTGTCTTGGTGGTCAGCACAGCCAACTCTGAGCTATTCATGCTCCTAAGGTCAGAGAGACCTAAATGAAATAATAAATGCTTTACCTTATAAAACATTTTCCATCTTATAATGAAGACTTTAAAGAACAATGCCTCATTTCTCTTCTTTTTGTCGTTGTTTTGTTTTTGTTTTTGTTTTTCAAGACAGGGTCCTCTCTATGTAACCCTGGCTGTCCTGGTACTCACTTTGTATCCCAGGCTGCCTCAGACTCACAGAGATTCCCCTGCCTCTGCCTCCTGAGTGCTGGGATTAAAGGCATGCGCCACCACCTGGTGATGTCTCATTTCTCCTAGCCGCTAAGCACCAATCCTCTTCCTTGACCTGCGGTGCCACAGGACAGCGGGCGGCTGATGTTCAGCCTTTGTCAGATGCACACAATGGGCAAATGAATTGAAAAGGGATACACATTTCTTTAGAAAACAATTGCAGATCTTTGAAAGTCTTACAAGTTTTATTTACCCATAAAATTCATTATCAGTCTTAGGTAAACTAACAGTATTTTTATACCACACAAAATCCTACCTTTCCAAAACTCCCTTTCCACTAATTTACCAGGCACATTACACACATAGCTTTAAAAAAAATCATATTTTTTATTCTTGACCATCCACCTTTTTTTTTGAAATTTCCAGAGTTTCTTAGAATCTAATAAAATAGAAACACATGATGTACCTTTGTGGAGACATCAGACAACCTCACACCATAAACTGTTCATGATGTAGACAAATGCGTCCTTTCAAAGTCTCTCAGTGGTGAGGAGTCCCTTCCTTCCCTCTATCTAGGTATAATTTATCCACTGATAGTGGTCTCTGGCACCTTGGAATTATTGTAAACCCAAGTCAGAATAAAATGTGAGAAGCCTATGCTTGTGCTGTGGCGGTTTCTTTGTGAATTACCCTGTCAGCTGCGGAACAGGGAACATGTTTGGAAATCCCCCAGAGGGGTCCAGCTGGTCTGCCGCTCCCTCCCCCGTATTTATGGGACATGGGAACTGGGCCCCGATGACAGCCGCACCTCCAGCCCACTGCTCACCTGTGCTCTGTCATCCCTCAGAGCCCTGGCCATCAGTCTCTTCTAGACAGAGCTCACAGTCTGTCTCTGCCTGGCCCTGAGCCCTGGCATCCGGCTGTGAGAGGCACATCCCACTCTGCCCGGTTGCCCACTCTGCCCCGGTTTACGTGTCTAGCCGCGTTCAGGAAGCTGAGTGTTCTGTTGTCACCGCTCGCCCTCGGGACAGTGACACGGCCCAACCAGTTCACTGAAAGTACATTCATCCAGGTCACCAACAGGATTGTGTTAACTCTAGTGATTAATTCCCACAAAAATAACAAGGGGGGGGGGGCAGAGGCAGGCAGATCTCTGAGTTCAAGGCCAGCCTGGTCTACAGAGCAATTTCCAGGGCAGCCAGGGCTACACAGAGAAACCTTGTCTCAAAAAACAACAACAAAATGCAAAGCAGGGGGTTAAATGTGACCTGATTACACGGGAGAGCCCTTGGCTATCTCTAACTCTACTTCCAGGGAAGCTCCTCTTCCACTGGTCCACCGGGTCTCAGTTTCTCAGTGTTGGGGCGCTCACCTGTGCCCCCCCCCCAGGCCCCACCTCATTGTTACGTCATCTACACTAATTTCTCCTTTACTTTCCCAGTCCAAGCCTCTCCATTGAGTTCCCCACCTATCTTCCCAATGCTGGCGGGCAGCACCACTCCTTAAAGGACAGACAGCTAGGCGGTGCAGCCACAGCTGTTTTCAAGGGGCTGCTGTACCCGACAGCTATAGGTCACTCGTTAAAGGCCCACTTCCCTCACCTCTGCAGAACTCTTGTAAGTCAGGAAGAAAAGACCAACAACCCAAGAGTGAGGCAGCCCGCGGTGGGAGCGGGGCTGGTCCCTGGACACTGGCTCTCACTTGTGCTCATTGGACAAAACTCCAGTGCCAACGTGTCTCTTCGTAGGTCCAGAGTGGGCCCCTCTCCAGCCCCCGATACAGCAGTGCCACTGAAAGGGTTGTGGGTTGCAGCCTGGGCTCCGCTAGGTTGGACCCACAGGTAAACAGGACTGCTACTCCAAATCGGCATTCCTGGAAACCCTTGTCAAGAGGGCTTCTGTTTGCCAGGAAAGGCGTTACTTTCTTACCCGCGACCTACAGCCCCCCAGCTCCGGAAGGGAGACTAGTTCTCTCTAACTCAAACAAGACTCCCGCGGATCAAAGCCTTACACTGCTTCCCAAGCTGCCCCAGATAACTCGCCCACCGCCTGCCCACACACACCTCTCAGAACTGGCCGGACTCCCGCGTTGCTCTTCCGGCTGACTCTGGGGAGGTAGACGCCACAGTCTGAATCCGCCCACGGAGCGGTGTAGTCCTGTGGGTTCACGCCTCCCTCCCTAAGACCTCCGTTCTCCCCGTGGCGTTACAGCTTCAGGGATAAAGCGCTCCGCTCCGTGTGAGCTCAAGGAATCTGTAAAACAGCTTAAAATCATGAGGGCGGGGGCCTTGCAAAGGATATTTACCCAGAAGCCTCCACGTCCTAGGGACCCCCCCCCAACACACCTGACTATTTCCAAACACACAGCGACCTACATCACGGCTCATTAAGGGCAAAGAAAAGCAGCTGGAGGCAAAAGGATGAGACGCATCTGCAAACTGCCCCTGCCGGTTTATGGAGCCTTGTCGGTTTACCGAGGGTTAAAAGCTTGGACAGACAGAAAGTGGTCTCCAATGGTGCAGGACCTAGTGAAAGCCAGTAGCCTAAGAAGTCACCACAGGGGGCCTAAGAGTGAGTGGGAAAACTGGCAAAGTACACACTTACAAAGTACACACTTAGGAGCCACGCAAAGTGCACGCTTAGGAGCCACGCAATCAAGTCACAAAAAAAAAACTAAAGGAAAAAGAAACTTAAAATTTTAAGGAAGCATCAGAACTCATGTGGGACAGCATCCACGGCTCTCCTCGCCACACGGAGCCCATGGGTCACATGGCTGAACATGTCTGCACAGCACAGGCAACTCCAGAAGGCAGTTTGAGCTAAGGACTGCCTTTGGTTTGGTGCACACTTCCTCTTTTAGTTAATTTCATTTATTTGCCTTATGTGTGTCCTTTTTGTCTGCATGTCTGTCTGTGACATGTGTATGTCCAGTGCTTGAAGAAGCCAGAAGAAGCATTGGATTCCCTGGGACTTGAGTTACAGATGGTTGTGACTCTCTATGTGAGTGCTGGGACTTGAACCCAGGTCCTCTGGAAGAGCAGCCAGTGCTCTTAGCCACTGAGCCATCTCTTCAACGCCACAGTTCCCCTTGCAAGAACTCCCTAAGGATATAGAGTCTGTCTCCGGCTATAGACAAATACTCATGATAGAGTCATGGCAAAGTATCTGAAAATGGTGTTTTGTTTCTCTGACTCCTCAACAATTTCTGCTGGTAGCATTTCCAAACTTAAACAGAACAAAATGGGAAATGCCTGTTTGCGGAGAGAATTGTTTGTGGCTGGCTAATTCGATTTGGCACACTCTTGTGAGCTTGTAGGGCTTCATATTAAAGAGATGTGTTTTATTGGACAACAATGCAAGCCACTTTGGACCATAAGTGAAGTTAAGTCTTTATTACGTGCCATATGTGAAAGAGAAAGAATTCTTTCTCTTGACGTAGAGGAGTTCCAAGGGTGCTCAGTGTTCCTAGCAGGTAACATGTGGGAAGGCCAATGACTTAACATGTGGAAAAAAGTTCGTGGCATCAATAAGGGTGACAATCGGAAGACACAAAGCATTCAACACTTAATTAGCAAAACACGTACTATCATGTACAATTCTAATTTCCCCAAACCTCTCATGACATGGAAGTGGAAAAGCAAATTGTGTTTGTGCACGTTGACTAACCCCTGTCCCCCTCCCCCTCCACCATCCCCACATCCAGGGCCAAAAAGCAAGTGCCATTCAAAGGAAGTAATACAATTCAGGCAGGAGCAGCTACGGCCTCAGGAAGGGAATGAAGCCTCCTCAGCGTTGGCTGTGTACATTCAGGCCTTATTTTAGGGTGAACAGCCATATCCGGTCCTGGTTCAGCTCACTCAAAGCCAGTGCCAGCTGCTCACGGCTGCCCCTGCTGGAGGAAATAGGAACTGCAAAGAGAGCGGGCGCCCTCCCGCTAGAGACCAGGGCGAGCATCTCTTTGGCAGGTGAGGAGAAAGGGTCCCGGGAAAGAGAGGTCGCTGGGGAGACAGAGGCCGCATTTGGCGTCTTCCTCTATCGTTCCCCATCTTATTTAAAAACTATTTTTGCTACATTGTTACGGGGGTGGAGTAAGATATTGTGTATGCATGTGGAGGCCAGAGAAAACTTTCTGGAGTTGACTTGTGGATCCTGGGGACTGAGCTTGGTTCTTCACATTTATCCACCGAGTCATCTCTTCTTTTTTTTTTTTTTTTTTTTTTGGAGAGAGGGTCTCTGAGCCTGGGGCTCAATAATTCAGCTACATGGGCCGCCCATCAAGCTCCTGGGATCCATCTGTCTCCCCAGCACTAAGGTCCAGACACACGCTGGTACATTCAGCTTTGGTGGGTGCTGGGTCTCCACACTCAGGACCTCACATTTATACAGTGAACGCTTTGCTGCTGAGCCATGTGCCCAGCCCTGCTGTCCAGGGTTTGCTGGAGAGATACTGAGCAGGTCCGAGCTTGAGCTCAACGCTGTTGTGAACAATCCCATCAGAGGAAGAACTGTGCATCCTTTCTCCAGAGACTGTTTGCAGATCAAGACGCTTTAGGGGACCCTGCTATAAATCTGGACAAAGGATGACGTGGTTAGTGGCCTCGGAGGAATAAAACACATCGACCATTCTGCAGGAGTTTAAAACCACTCGGTGTGGGGTAATGGGCACAATTAACACCAAAATTAGACAGAATGTGTAAATAATTGAGACTATTGAGCGTAGTTATTGACTGTACCACCCCTGGTCTGCGGATTGGGCAACCCCACAATTTATTAGAGAATGCAATTAGCAAGACCTTATTGGATTTTATGACTGGTTCCAGGATAGATTTGCATGGAAAAACTTGGTAGGTGGCTTTCTAAGAATAACCAACTGACCGTCATTTGAGTTTTGAGTGGATAAATATTGCCAGTAGCGGCAATCTAATCCCGGTCACCCTCCCTCCCCACTTCTCTCCAGTCTCCAGGGGGCTCCCACCCCACATCAAGTGGCTTCTTCAGCTTAGCCAACAGGATCTTTCTTAGTTCTTTGTCATTCACGTTTCCTTGATTTAGCTGGTGGTGTCCATCTTCTGTTTTATCTCCCAGCTCCTGCGTGGCTGACTGCTGTCAACGCTGGCCTAAGTGCTGTTTACTGAGCGAGAAAAAAACCTTAAAAGTCAATAAGCCCCAGTAGGGAGAAACAGATGACTGTTGGAACCTGTCAGGAAGGCTGTCACTGCTGTGGTGGGTCAGTCGTCGGTTTCCATTACTGTAACAAGGGTCTAAACTAATCAACTTGTAAAGAGAACGGGTTTATGTTAGCTCCTGCGTTCAAAGGTCCCGGTCCGTGATCGGCTGGTCCCAAGGCAAAGGAGCAAGTGATGATGGATGGAGTGTATGGCAGAATGAAACTGGCCACATCAGGGCTGGGTTACCAGAGAGAGAGAAGGGGCTGGAGCCTTGTGGATGGTTTCAGTTCATGGTGTTGAACAACAACAAAAAAAATTCCTCCTTTACTTCTGGGAAAGCTTCGTGGGCTTTTTGATTGCTTCCTGCTCGTTATTTTATGCTCTTGGGGGTCCCAGTCAGCTAGGTATTGCACCACCTGGGTAGATGAACCACCTCCCTCACCTCTCTCTCTTCTCTTGTGATTTTAAATATTCTTTCCATGCATTTTCTTCAGTTTTATCTCCCCATTCTTTTGCTGAATTCGTGTAGGCTAAGTTATTTTTAATTTTCTAGAACCTCTTTTATTATCTCGTCTCAGCACCTCTAGTTTTATGTAAACAATATCCCTGCTCACCTCTTGGCTGTTCTGTTTTCATGCTCTCTGTTTCCTCTGGGTTTATTTTTTTTTTTTTCCTCTTTGGTCCATGCGTTTTCTTTTGCTTTCTGACTATCTGGGGGCTCCATTGAGGAGCCCCTCACGGCCGTCGGTGGTCAGTGGTAAAGAATTAAATTTTAATACAACAGTTGGATATTCCCAGAGAGAACGTCCTCTGCGCCCACCTGGCAGGTGTATTGATTACAAGGCCCATTCCCACACCAGCTGCCCAGGGTCAGCAGCGAGACAGCCTTGTCTGTGTGTGACCCTAAGCTCAGTCCGTACAGGGTGCTATGGTGTGATTGTACTTTCCGCCCTAGCAAGCTCGTGTTGAAATCGGATTGCCACTGGGACTCTCTGCGCAGGACCTAAGAGAGGTACTTGGGCCCTGAGGCTCTGCTACCACCATGGGTTGGGGTCTTTAATAATCATCTGGGTGCCTGGTAAGAGGGTGGGGGTGTTTTCGTTTTCCCTTTCTCACGAGTCTGCTTTCCTTCCTCCATGTTATGATACAGCAAGAAAGCCTTTCCCAGGAGCTGGTACCACCCTGGTGACTTCGCAGCCTCAGGAACCATGAACCAAATGACTTACTCTTTGTAAATAAATACCCAGTCTCTGGCACTCTGGTATAGCAGCAGAAAGTGGGCTAGGGGGACCATATCTTGCTCTTACATTCTTCGAGGCCAACTGATGGACAGGTATGAGCGCTCCTGCTTATTCATGTCCGTGTTCCCCAGAGTCTTAAGTTAAATGGCTTCCCAGGGCTGGAGAGATAGCTCAGCAGTTAAGAGCACCGGCTGCTCTTCCAGAGGTCCTGAGATCAAACCCCAGCACCCACATGGTGGCTCACAGCGTCTGTAACTGTAGTCCCATGGGATTCAATACTTTCATCGGGCGTGCTGATGTACATGGAGACAAAACACTCATGTACATAAAATACATAAATAAATAAACCTGAAAAAAAATGAGACAATTTCCCATGCCAAGAGTGGATGAGCCTGTTCAACAAGGATTGGCTTAGACCACCTCCATCACTTCCAATAGATCCACATCTAACCGTATCAGTCAGTCCCTGAACAAACACCGAAAGGTCAAGGAAGCCACGCCAGCTGGGCTGGGCTCTGCTCTTCCCTACAGCAAGGCTGTAGTCTAGTAACCCCTGTGTCTTCACCCTGAAACAGGAATAGTAATGACTTCCGGCGTGATGAGCCCCAGACCACTTGAGTCTATTTGCTGCTCAAGAAACTGCCTGATTCAAGAGGTATGAATTCATCCTCTCAGCATCCTATAACCTAGAGGGCCGCTTGTCTGCTTTCTTTCCTGCCCCCTCTCTCTTTCCCTCTGAATCAGAGTCTGTGGCTTCGTCTCCAGTGCCAAGATGATGGAAAACTTTATTCATTTACTTGTTTAATTTGTCAAGGCCCAGACTGGTGTCAAACTCAGTATACAGGAGAATATCCTTGCTGTCAGAGCCGGCTGCCTCTGCCTCCTGAGCGCTGAGAATACAGGTGTGGTTTATAACACGCTAGGGAGCGAGCCTCGGGCTTCCAGCGTGCTAGGCCAGCGCTCTGCCAATGGATCGCACCCCTAGCCCAATAAAAACATTTCCTAGTTCCTAAAGACTTTTGGGCACTAAGGATAATGATGCTTTCCCCATTGACCTAAGCATTGCTTATTGTATCCTACAAAGTATAAACTAATGGATTTTAGGAAGTGTTCCCTTCAGAGTCTTGCGATTGAGGGGAGGAAAAATCACACAAATATAACACGGTGTTAGTATTAACACGTCAAAAATAGTACTTGGGGTGAAGAGGAAGCCGGCGGCGGTGGCAGCGGGAGTCTGGCTACTTGTTCTGGGTTTCTAAGCGATCCTTAGGCTCAGAAGCAAAATTCCAAATCCAGAAAAATCACCTTGGGCTCTGCTCTTATCGTGGGTAGCTCAGATCTGTAAATTAACACATGGAAATCCGAAGTGACAGGCAGGTGTGAAAGGGAACTCAGAGAAACAGCTGTTTTCAGGGATAATATTGAAAATACATAAAAGCTGTTAATAAATAAAAAGAAGCCCATATGTGTAGTTCTGAAACCCAAAGCACTTCATTCCTGGCTTCTTCCCACTCCCCAAGTGTAAAAATTTTTCCCCCTAAAAGTTAACCAGTTCTGCCCAGATTTACATAGATCCTTCCGGAAGCATCGGGATGAGGTTTGGCTTAGTGTGAAAGATGAAGGATGGTCTCTATCATGACTGGAGGGCGTCTAGTAAACATCAAACTTGGGCTCACAAACACAGGGTGGTCCTCAGGCGAGAGTTGACCTCCACCTGGAGAAGCTGGAACCAAAGCAAGCGGTCAGCTCTAGGCCTCGCTGCATGGTCTTTGGGTCTTGTGTGGTGATGGGCTGAAGGGACAAGAAGGTACCACACCGCCTCAGTTTCTTTCTGCCACCACTAAATATCAGGGTGGACCTGGCCATGTCTCCTCCAGCAGACATCACTTCTACAGAGGATTTGGATTGACCCCAGTTGGTGTGGGAAGTCTTCCTCTGTGTGTTGTTTTCTTGGTTAATGAATAAAGAAACTGCCTTGGCCTGGCAGGGAAATGGAACTGAATGCTGGGAGAAAGAAAGGCAGAGTCAGAGAGATACCATGGATCCAAGGCCGGAGATGGACGTGATGGAACTTTGCTGGTAGGCCACGACTTTGTGGTGATACGCAGATTAATAGAAATGGGTTAAATTAATATGTAAGAGTTAGCCAATAAGAAGTTAGAGCTAATGGACCAATCAGTGATTTAATTAATACAGTTTCTGTGTGGTTATTTCGGGGCTAAGCTAGCCGGGCAGCCGGGATGAGCAAACAGGCCCTCCTTCCTACACCCAGTGTTTGGCAGTCCCGAGCCACTCCACCGGGTGGAAGGCTGGCCCATGCCCAGGGCAAGTCACAGAGGCAGGGACTGTCATGCAAGAAAAATGGACAGGCCTTGGTCGTCCTGTCAGGAACTCAGTGGGCAGAGTAGAGTAAGCTGCCACTGTCCTTCCCATGGGAAGGCCAGGGTTATTGGAAGTCACTGAAGATCAATGTTCTGACCTGCGTGGCAAGCTGGCGGGGCAGAGAATGGCACGCCCAGCAGCCGCAATCAAAGAATGATGACTTGGATCAATACTGGGAGGATCTGAGGAGAAAGGAAGCATTGAGATGTGAGAACAAAACAAATTCCAATGGCAGAGAACAAGAGGGGGAAAAAAAAAGGCCATATAGCATTCCCCAGGGCTGGCGAGGTTGGCATTTACAGGCTGGGCTGACCTTCAACCCAGGCCAAACACAAAGGTACTGAATTCACAGGTCCTAGATCCCACAGCTGTGAGATTGTTCATGGGGAAGAACAGCAGTCGGAGTCTTAGTCAGATGGAAGCTCTCTTGAGACGGAAATTTTCTAGAACATTCTCAGAGGTGTGGTCAGCAAGGGAATGTAAATGTTTATAAATCATAGTATAAAACACGAAAAGCCACGATACAAATTCTCGAAAGAGTTGGTGTTTTTGGGTTAATCCACGTATCTGGCCTCTGTAGATTTCCCAGCAGGCTCTCGATAATCGCTTTTTTGAGACATACTGTTTCATGTAACGCAGGATGGGCTAAACCTCACTATGTAGCAGAAGATGACCTTTAACTTCTGATGCCCTTGCTCTCAGTTTGCCAGGGCTGGGATCACAGTCGTGTGCCAGCAGGTCTAGTGTATGTGGTGCTGAGGTAGAACCCGGAGCTTTGTGCAGTGCTAGGAAAAGTTTACCAGCTGAGCTACGTTTCAGTCTCTGAATAACAGCGTACATGGCAGAGGTGCGTCCTACTCCACCTCTGCGTGATGAAGAGATGGGCGATGACCTGACCTTTCTGGGCCTCAGTTTCTCCATCTATAAAATCAAGGTGGCCCGAGTTCCCAGGCTGAATCGGAAACTCTCGGCACTGATGGGCGTTTGAATGAAGACACTTTCAAATACAATGTATATTGCATGCACATCCATCCCCAGCCCCTGCTTCCCAGCAGAGAGTGCCAGTGCTCGCCCCTGGTAAAACATGTGAATATTTCGGCAGGAAAAGCTCAGACTTTCACAGTAAGTGGGACAAGCACAGACTATAATTAGCCTGTGTTAGCTAAGGTCAGGGTTTGCTGCCAAGCGAGCTTACTTCAATTCTATCTTTAAAAAAAAAATCTAAGAATTTTTTTTCCTGAATGTTCAAGGGTTTTATGAATTTTAAAACTGCAGATGAGGACTGTGGAATTATTCTGTCTGGCTGAAGCCGCGGGCGCCGTGTAATCCGCCATCAGCACGCTCTTTGGGTAGTCCCACATTTGGGGCCCATAGCTTGGCAAGCAGAACCCAGAAGGGGGCTGGGCTTTTCAGAGTGAATGCCAAGCATTCCCTGAGCTGGATTTTGTGCAGGGCACGGGCTGTGCAACCAGAGCCTCCAAATCCTGCACACCTCCAGGCTTCTGGAATGATAATCAACGGTGTAAGATGTCCTCCCTCAGGACAACAGCTTTACTGGCGACCCACGCTCTCAATTTGCAAATATGATCCACCTACCAGTTGCCAGGTGGAGCTTCTTAAAACACAGGCGGAGCTTCTAAAACACAGGGCGGAGCTTCTGAAATCACAGGGCGGAGCTTCTGAAATCACAGGGCAAGGCGCTAGGTAGTGCCAGAAACAGTGAATATTAGCGGGTAGCCTCCAAGACTCACAGACCACACTTTGAGTTGTTAGTTCGAGACTCCCCCCCCCCCCTCATGTCCCTGAATGTCTGTCTTCACTCTTCTTGTTCAGTAGCCTTCCCTCAGTCGGCTTCTGCCTGGGATTCCCATCGACAGCTACTGTCCTCCCACGTGGCCACGTGGCATCCCCCCCCCCCAGTTCCCAGGTGTAATGGAAAGATTAAAAATGCTGCAGGATCCCCGGCAGCAGTAGGCAGCATAAATGCTGTAGGTCCCCAAGCAGTGGTAGCGGGCCATGTGTTGGCAGGCAGCGGGCCCTGAGAGCAGCCAATCTCAGGCAGAGACGGCTGCCCATCCCCGAGCAGTGACTGGTCCCAGGCAGGGTGACACGTGGTGGGTGGGCAAGAGACAGAGATGTCCGCCTACGTGAAGGCCCCTTGAGGTGTTGGGACGGGGCAGAGTAGCGCTCTAGGAACCATCAGGTTCACACCCAGAGCCCATTCTGGCTTTAGGCTCCTTGTTCTCTGTCCTGCCATCTGCTTTGTGCCAGGCAGTGACTGTTTCTGACCTGGCGGTGACTAGGCCAGGCTCATTCATGACTGTGTGGAAGATTGGAAAGCCTTCGCTATGTTTTCTACACCAAGCTGCATTGCCGTCTTAAAAATAACCCAGAAAAGGAGCTGAGTGCGTGGCTGAGGAGGGACGGTGCTTGCCCAGCGTGGATCTAATCCCCGGCTTCCATTCTAAACCCGGACGTGGGGCTGCATGCCTGTGGTTCCAGGAATTGGTGAGTGGAGGTAGAAAGATCAGACGTTCAGGGTCAGCCTTTGTTACGTGCAAGGTTGAGGCCAGTCTGGGCTCTAGGAACAAACAAAGATTAAAGAAGAGGAAGCTCCTTAATGCAGAGGCTATTTTTCATGCTCATAATTTGAATGATGGTCCCTCTTCTCTCCCTGGCAGACCATTCAAGAAATCAGAACATATTTTGATTTCTGATTTGAATTTGGGTGTAAATTAATTTTTACTTTCTTTTTAAAAATCCTTTTGTTTTTATTTAAGTATGTGTCTATTATAAAATGTTCTTATCAAAAAAAAAAAATTGGGAAGTCATACTCCAGAAAAACCCACCTCTTTTCAAGATGGGGTACTTCGCCCCTTTCCCTAGTGACTTGGACCTGTGGTGGTGGTGGTCTGGGGGAGAGGGGCTGGAGGAGCTGCGCCCACCTAAGCCTTATTCTCTGCACTTCCTGCAGTGTCCGAGAGAGGGCGCCTATGACACTATCAGAATTTCCTACTGATTGGGCAGACTGGAGCCCCTCTCTGACGGAAGCAGAGGTAGGCAGGATAGTCTTCATTTGCTGTTTCCCACCGGGTCTGCAAACAGCCCGAAGGGACAGGGGTAGGTGCTGGCAGACTCACATCTTGTCTGATTGACAGGCAGTGCTTCCTGCCCATTTGAGATGACTAAGTCCCGCTGTCTGGGCATCTCTCAACTGCAAGGGTAATGGTGACACCAGCCATGAGTGGGAGCCCTGGTGCTGGTGACAAAGACAGCTGGTGAGAGGGCACAACGGCCATCATATACAGGGTGGTAAAAACAGAACCGAGGGCTGAACGGGAGGACTCACTGTAGTGCTGGCTGCATAGGCGTGAGGATGCAAGTTAGATCTTTAGAACTCATGAGAGAGAGAAAAGTAGCTGGAAGAGAAGTGTACACTTGTAACCCCAACACTGGGGCTTCCTCACCAGCCAGCCTCGCTGAACTGGTGAGCCCCAGGCCAATGAGAGTCCCTGCCACAAAAAATAAGGTGGACAGATCTGAGGAATTAAATACTCAAGGTTGCCCTTTGGACCGTGTGCGCGTGGGCACACATACAAACACACAGAGTCACACATACACACACAAAGCCACACATACACACACAGAGTCACAGAATTTTGTTCAGGCTTACCTCAAGCTCAGGGCAATCCCCCTGCTTCAGTGACTGCTGGGATCATGAGCTTCCTGCACAGCAAGCTCACTCCTCCCATTGTTTCACGGATACCTGTTCTGTGTTGCTTGATGAGACTGGCTCCTAGAAGCTTTCAAGTGGGATTTCTCCGTGGAAATACATAGGGAAGAGATTTGGGCAATGACACCTGCATAGTTCTGATACCCGAATCATGAGCCAAATAAACACGCTCATCAAGTACCCATCTCCAGCTTAACTGTGACGGCTAATCTCGATTGTTGTGGTAGTTTGAAAGAAAATGGCCCCCAAAGGGAGAGGCACTATTAGAAGGTGTGGCGCTGTTAAAGGAAGTGTGTCACTCTGGAGGCCAGCTCTGAGGTCTCTTATAGGCTCAAGCTACTCCCAATGTTTCAGTTCACTTCCTGTTGCCTGTGGCTCAAGATATAGGACTCTCAGCTCCAGCACCATGTCTGCCTGCATGCCACCATGTCCCAACACATTGATAACAGACTGAAACACCAAAGGTACAAACCTCCCCATTAGATGTGTTTCCTTTATAAGATGGTCATGCAATAGAAGCCCTAACTAGGCCAATTGTCAAATCAATGGGTTTAGAATCACCATGGGAACAGTCCTCTGGGCATGCCTGTGGGGGATGTTTTTAGACTGAGATGCTAAGACCACTCTAAATGTGAGTGGCGTCACAGCCTGGGTTGGGATTCTGAACTGAATAAAAAGAACTGGAGCTGGGCACCAGCGTCACCTTCCCCACGCCTCCCGATTAGGGATGCCATGTGATCACCTGCCAGCACCATGCCCCCACGATGGACTGTAGCCCTCACAGCGTGAGCCCAAACCATCAAGAATAAAAGTAAACTAAGACACCATCCATGAAGCCGTAGCAGGTGATGTGGCCAAAGACACAGTGGAGTCTGCAGCGGGGTCTGTGGTTTCCTAGCTGTAGGAATGGGCAGTTGAGGGGGCTGAAGGGATGGCTCAGTGGTTAAGAGCACTGGCTGCTCTTCTGAAGGACCCAGGTTCAATTCCCAGCAACCACATGGCCGCTCACAACTGTCTGTAACTCCAGTTCTAGAGGATCTAGCATTCTCATGCAGGCAAAACCGCACTGTACATTAAAAATAATAAATCAAGGAAGGAAGGAAGGAAGGAAGGAAGGAAGGAGAGGGAGGGAGGGAGGGAGGGAGGGAGGGAGGGAGGGAGGGCAATTGCTCAGAGAGACACGGTTCCGTGCCAGGGTGTAGGGTGTGAGGACACATTAGCGTAGGTTTGCACACTGGCTCTGCCACCACCCACGAGGGTCTTCACTGCCTTGTTTTTGACACGGTGGCAGGACCACACTAGGCAACGGGCTTTCCAGTGAGCACAGACCTTCTAGAGAAGAGCAGGTGATGTAAAGCCCTGTCCATCCAGTTAAGAGGACCTGGTCACGGGGGAGAGGAGGGTTCACACTCACACATGAGC
This sequence comes from Chionomys nivalis, assembly GCF_950005125.1. Taxonomy (NCBI): domain Eukaryota; kingdom Metazoa; phylum Chordata; class Mammalia; order Rodentia; family Cricetidae; genus Chionomys; species Chionomys nivalis. Next base: position 2,950,200 of record NC_080110.1, read on the forward strand.
TGGGTGACCACAGGCTGAAGGGCACAGCCCATCCCACTCCACCCCAGTCTCAGCAACGAGTCACAAACAGACCATACACAGAACATACCTTTTTTTTTTCTTCAATTTAATTGAAGTTACTTAGAAAAATAATCAGGCTTGAATGGCTTTTCCTGGAGGAAGGTTTGGGAACACTTCACGCGTCTGTTGGCAACATGGAATTCAGCTTCTTTAACAGTATAGTAATATACAGGGAGAGAATTCTACAACAGGCCCTCAACTGCGTACAAATATGCAAAAAAAAAAAACACGCTCCACAAAGATGTTAAATTCTATGTCCATATGCCTTACTGAGAATGCTCAGAACAGAATACGGATACCGCCTTTTGTACCTGATGAGAGCAGACCAAAATTTGCCTGCTGCTGACCAAAGGTCCAGCTGGTTCTAGAAGGTCCTGTTGCCTATTCAGAGGGTCTGTTTGGCTGTGGTGGGGAAAAGCTGGGGATGCTGGTGGGCAGAACCTGGGGGAGTGACGCGGTCAGTCCTGCTGACAAAGAGGTGGGCCATGATGGGAGTGGGGTGCCAGGAGCGCACAGGCTGGGGCGATGTGTGTGTGTGTGTGTGCGCGTGTGCATAGACTGTGCATGTATGTGTGTGTGTGTGTGTGTGCACATCCACATGTGTACGTGTGTGTGTGCAGAGGAGGTCTGGGCAGAGGAAGCGAGCAGGAAAGCAAGCACAGTCCCTGTGGCTTTGTCAGTTGAAGCAGAATAGTAACGCAGCTATTATCTGAGCTAAGTGTCTTCAGGCCTTGCACAATGTCCCGGAGCTCTCTCAGAGCCTGGGCTAGTCTTGTGTGCTAAGAAGGGCCGGCCAAAGTGAAGCTACTGGTTCCCACAGTTCTCCTTCAGGCTGAACAAGCAGGAGAGAAAGGCTTGCCCTTGGGACCAGGTGGTCTGTCCTGAGACCCGGACAACGGGCTGTTCTGCTTCCCAGACCAGCTGAGAAGGGCACAGGGTAGGGGGAGGCTGGAGAGGCTGCAGGCAGGGATCCCTGTGGCTGATATTCTAGACATTTCCAGTAAAGGGGTAGGCTAAGCAGGAATGTCTCTGTCATTCTACTCAAATGTACCTGGTCCTAAAAACACAGCTGTGCCTTTGAATAGGACCCCGGCCCAGAGCCGGGACGCCGGCAGCTCTTTTTCCTAGCTAAGCACGAGAGGCAAGAGAAAGTCTTTACGTTTTCCTGTAGAAAACACTTGGGTTTCCAAGCACACTTCACCGACGGATATCTTCAGCTAGGGACACAGAATGCTTCCTACCTTCTACAAAACAGTCGAACCAATACATGTTTTTAAAAATGTCACTAGAAAATAAAATGCGAACACAAAACAGGAGAGGCCCTCATCCCAGAAGCATAGACACATGATCCCCCTGAAGGATGATCTTTCTCACTTCAGAGAGAGAGAGAGACAGAGTAATGGCCATCTGCACACAGCACTGTACCACAGATGAAAGACAGACATGCAAAGCACGAAAACCAACACGAATTTCCATTTAAAACCCCCAGAGCACACGGTTCCAAACTGTGGGTGGAAGTGAGAAGTGTTTGTCATGAGGCCATTGTCCCCATTGAGTGGCCTTTAAGGCCAGGAAGAAGGGACTGTTTCTGTGTCCTTATGCCACCTTCCCCCTCCACCACAGCCAAGACTTCCCTCCCCTGTGTTTGGAGGGGCAGGCTAACTGTCTGGGGGCAGCATCCAGATGGAGCCATCCCACTTGGGTAGAGCCTAATTCACTTCACCCTCTTCCCAGACAGAGGCTGTGTGGCTGTTTCTGCTTGTTTGTCTGCGGAGGGACCTAGGAGGCAGTTGTCAATCCTTGCAGACCTCAGACAGGCTAGACCACCCTCACCAAAGGCTACTGTGTGAAATGCCAGCTAAGACACACCTGCCGTACGGGACACCGGGTCCTGCAGCTCAGAAATGCTGCATTCTCCCAGATTCGTGAGGCAGAGCATGTATGTATGAAAAGGCCCTGAAAAGTCCTGCAGAGAAGAACCTGACTTAATTTTGTTTCCTAAGGATATATGACCACAAACCCCTCCAAACTGATACCCTACAGAGCCTGGGCTCTGTGGAGCACCCCTTAGCGACATCATACAGAGTGCCCTATCAGCAGAAGGTCAGTTTTGGAGGACAGGGACGGCCAAAGTCTGTCACCGCTCTTGGTCAAAGGCATGACATAAATCTATCTATCAAAGGCGAGGGGAGAGAGACTGGGGAAGGTACCTGCGTTTTATAAACAGCTGCCGTCAGCTGCTCTGGCTCGTATTCCCCTCACATTAAATAATTTCCTCTGTGAGACAGAGTCGCAGCTACGGCTGCTCCCAGGCTCGCTGTGAGCCTAACAATACCATCTTAATAGTTTCTATGAATAAATTATTCATTATTTTGTTTTTCAGAATATTCTCACCCCTTCACACTACACTGCATCAAAAACAAAAACAAACAAAGGAAACCAACTAAAACACAAAAAGCAAAATTTATACCCCACTCCCTCCCCAATCGTGAGAAATATTATATACAGCATCTGCTACCCACCCGGACACTGGCTGTAATGGGAGTGTGGCTCAAATGTCAACTGAGCAGCCTCAGAAATGACTAGAAATGAGGACAAGGTCTGGGCGTTGATCAACAAGGAATAGGAAGCACTGGTTTCCAGCGGTCTGGAGGAGAGGGAGCGTAGGTTAAGATCCCGGGCAGCTGTCCTGGATGCTCTGTCAAGGCAGGGACATGGGAGGGTGTGCATGTGCCCGTGGGTGCCACCTTACCCGAGACAGACATCACTAATCGATCTCAACACACCTCCATTCATGTCTGGAGAAGACTGAGGCTTCTGCTACCCAGAAACTGCAGCTAGACAATACATGATCAAATGTTTCTGCCATTTCTTGTGTTGGGAGATGAACTTAGGTCACTCAGTGAAGTGGACCGACCCAAATGTGTGGTTTTCAAATTTGTGAGCTGTAGAAAAATGCAAATCTGTTGGGGTCACGGACTCTCTGAGCTACTTTAGAATAGTCCAAACCCCACGTGAAGACCGCAAGGGTAGGGGCTGGTTCACTGTTGAGCAGTTTGCCCTGTGTTCACACAAAGCTTGCTGAGAGCCAAGGCTACTGGGTTCCTTCAATGCTCTGTCTGCAGTCAAGCCTGGACAACAGTAGATGCTCAATAAATATTTATCAAATATAAAATAACAGCCACTCTTCACCAGAACTGGAAAGTGCCAGTTGAAAATTTCCACAAGAAGCCTATTCTCACAGACTGGTAATTTTGGTGAACAGAAACTGCCGCCATCTCCTCTCTCCTTGGGTTAAAAACTTTCCATTTCTTTACTGCTGGGGACTCTGGGGTTCCCGCAATCCGTGTGAACCGCTCCCGCCCCGCTTCTTAGCACAAGGACAATTTACTTATTTCCAGCAGGGTTTCTTGAACGGTGGCATCCACACATCCCAGCTGCTGTCACCACGGGATTCCAGGAGAGGGTGGTGAGGAGACAATCACACCCCTAAACAAGCCATAGCCGGCAAAGCACAGACCATATTCTCTTCTAGAAAGACACGAGCAGTCTGCTGCCACAGAAAGAAACCTACACAGAGATCACGTTTAAATTACTATAAATAAGAATCATTAGACTTCACGGAACACACAGTTTGTGGAATTCACCAGAACACAAGGACACCTTGGAGATGGTGTTGCGGTTTCCACTTCTAAAGAACAGGGACGATCCACCCCGCTCCCCTGCACAGACAGCTGTCCTTTCCCGTGGAGGATTTAAATAATTCTTGCCATGCCGCTCGCAGCATTCCCCCCGAGACATATTAACTTACAAAATAACCCAGTATCCATAGAATTCTTTTGACAAATAAAAAATCTTAAATTAAAAAGCAGGATTCTCTCCTTCTCTCCCCAACCACCCCCCCACACCCCTTTATTCCAATTTCAGGTAGTTTGGCACTGAGTAATTGAACATTAAAAAGTCCAGTTTGTAGACTTCATAGAGCTGCGTCTGGTGCTCGGCGCTGATGTTCTGGAAGAACTCCGTGGTCATCTCGTCGGTAGTTCTGGTGGACTTTGCATAGGTGGGGAACTTCAGGTAGCCGCTCACTCCGGCCAGCTGCAGCACGTAGTTGGAGTCCTCCTCCAGCGTCTCGTATTTGCCCACGAGGTCGTAGTGGATGTGGCAAGGGTGGCAGAGGGAGTAGACGGTCTGCCAGTGCTCATTGAAGGGCTCCTCCCGCTGCGTGTGGGGGTCGATGAGGTAGGCCACGAACTCCTCAAACTTGACGTCGTCCCCCTTGCGCAGGGCCTCCTGTGTGGCGTTCTTCCGCTGGCGGCGGATGATCTTGGTGCCGTAGCGCTTGTGGAAGGAGGTGTTGTACTTCTGGGTGAACTTGTTGCGGTAGGCAGACACGAGCCTCTCGAAGGGCTCCCGCACAAACAGGAACTTCATGTAGCTTTTCAAGCGGTGGTTGATCTCTGGGATGCTGTACTGGTTGAGGGTCTTCAGGTTGGCCGAGACGTGGGCCTCGTTGGCAGGGATCTCCATGGGATCGCTGTACTTGCCCCGGCCGCTCAGAACCATCATGAGTCTCTTCCAGTTGGTACACGCCACCTTGGGCACGTAGCAATAGATGAGCTCGTGGTCCTCATCCACCACCAGGTGCTTCAGGTCGTTGGGGGTCAGCACCCGACGCTTTCGGCTCATGGCGCTGTTGGCCCGGCAGGTGTCTGTCACTTGGTCCCGTCTCATCTGGTGCAGGATGGCAGTATTGGACAGCTCCAGCTGCAGAGGGGACAGAAGAGGGAAGAGAAATGAGTGCTCATCTAGAACATTCCTACGTGGTTGCGATGGTTGGTGATCCATTTATTCAAACAGTTATGTAGACCATGTGAGGTGCACAGCTTTTGGAGGCAGGGTGAGGTGAGACTCAGCCTAACTGCTTAGAGGTCAGAGGGGAAGGCCTGGGAAGATGTCTGTGTTCTCTACGAGCAAAAGGCCCTCCCCAGAGTAGATGTGTTGGTTAGTTTTAACTGTCAGTTGGATACACCTTAGGATCAGCTGGTAAGAGAGTATAAACGAGGAATTATCTGGACTAGAATGGCCGAGGGTCACGACTGTGGGGGACTGTCTCCATTGTTAACTGATGCAGGAAAACCCGGCCCACTGTGGGCGTCACTGTTCCCTAGGCTGGGCTCTGTTCTACAGAAGAGTGAAAAACACTAGGAAGTGAGACGTAGGAAAACCCGGCCCACTGTGGGCGTCACTGTTCCCTAGGCTGGGCTCTGTTCTACAGAAGAGTGAAAAACACTAGCAAGCGTGCAAGGAAGGATGTATTTATTCTTCTCTGCTCTTGACTGTGTTTTCATTTGTTTTCATTTCCCCCCTAGTACAGGCAATAGTCTAGACCTGTAAGCCAAATAAATCCCCTTCTCCCCACTAAGTTGCTCTTGGTCAGAGTATTTTATCACAGCAACAGAAATGGAGCGAGAATGGTTAGCCAATCCCAGTCAGCATCTAATCCCGTTATCCCTGAGGCTGTCATTGAGTACCAGGACCCTGATGTCACATGTGGGACCTAGGATATCTAGGGTGGGACTTGTTATCCAGAAATGCTTAATGGTTTCAAAAGATATCACCACTACGGCTGGAGAGATGGCTCCGCAGTTATGAGCACCGTCTGCTCACCCGAGTTCAATTCTCAGGGCCTGCATGGGGGACTCACAAGTCCTTGTACCTCCAGTTCCAGGGCATCCAACAGCTTTTGTGGGCACCGTGCATCACACAGTACACAGATGTACTCTGCAGATAAGACACCCCCACACACTGAATAAATCAAATCACCATGACAAAAACACAAAAGCGACGAAATTCTTACACAAAACTCTAGGCTCCAGGAATCCCACCCAGCCTCTGTGAAGCCTGGGTTTTGGGGAGCCCTGAGCAGGTTGGAGGAGAAGGATGAGTTCTTGGCTTGAATGCCAAGGCAGAAATGGACAGACCTCGGAGAGTAGCCTGGATGTCCACTCAGAGGACAACGAAGAGTTATGACTTTAACTTAAAAACCCATTAATGTCACTTCCACCCCCCCCCCTTCCCTGGATGGCATTCTTGTCTCCAAGCAGGGCCCAAAGGAGCTGCAGTAAGGGTCATGAGCAGGAGCTGTCTGATGGGCTTAGATATCTGAGGGACAGCTCTTTGGGGACAGCAGAAGATGTGGATGGCAGTTTGTTCCTTATCACTGGAAGAGAACACTGTTGCTTGCCAGCCCAGAATCGACAGTTCTACAAAGCAGGGGTTTGCAGGTGGCTCCGTCAGGGAGCGGTGCTAGAGGAGGAATCTCTTCTGCATTCCTACCTTTCCCTTCTTCCTCTTTTTCCCCCTTTAAAGAGGCTTGAGGAGATCATAGCAGAGGATTTGTGTGCAATTTTGAGGATCTTATTTGGTTGTTGAGCTTCTGAACAACAGGAGCATGGGGGAAACGAAGACAGAATTTCCTTGCTTTTGTTATCAAAGAGAAACACGTTTCAATTGTTTGGGGGCAAAGGATGTACCAGATCTAAGGGATTCAGAAAATTCAGTCAGGGAGGGAGGTTCTTGGATCCAGTATGCTCAGGACGGAACCTTCAAAGGGCTCAGTCTTTGGCTGAGTGAATGCCAACACTGGATTGCCTAAGGAAGGCGGTGATGTGTGTGGTCCCCTCTTCCTCTCAAGGAAGGAGCCCCCTGAGATTCTTACAGAGGCCCCAGAATCCACGAAAAGAACATCTGCCCTGCGGAGCAGCCCTCACCCCAGCCCCGTCACTCTCTTTTGGGCGGGCTCTCCTCGGCATCAGTGATAGTTTATGGAGGGCTTCTCAAATGTGGGCACGTGTGGAGGTCACAGCGTCCTGGCTACTCCCTGGCTTCCAGCCAAGCTGGAGGTGTGGCGGGTGGAGAGCCTGCCAGTGTTCCTCTGCTAAGATGGAGCAAGATGCCACGGAGTGAGGTTTAACCCACAGCCGTGTATCCCCTGACAGTAACGGATACTGAGTTCTTAGATCTAGCCCCCCAGAGTGGTGCCCCCTCGAGGCCTCATTCCTTGGCCCATGATGGCCTCTCCTGCTGGCTCTTCGCACTGTCCTTTCCCTTGGCAGGCACTCCCAAACCAGCATACCACCCTCCCTCGGCAGGCACCCCCGAACCAGCATACACCATCCTCCCTCAGCAGGCACCCCCAAACCAGCATACACCACCCTCCCTCGGCAGGCACCCCTGAACCAGCAAACCATCCAGGCAGCTCTAGTTTTTCTTAATGGTATCTTTAAAGCCCTGCCTCCGGTTCCAGTCCTATCCTAGAGTCCTCCAGGCTGGAGAAGTTAACACGGATTCAGTGGGAGAGAGAACCCCACCAAATGCCAAGCGTGGCTGCTGTGGGGGACCACGCTTTGAGGGCTGCAGATCCATGCTATGTTTCGGTGGGGCTCTAACATCTTGGACCAATTCTCAGTCGTCCTTAATGACAGAACACAGAACCCAGTTTACTATCAGACGCCGAGTGACTCTACCCTCGCCCTGCCACCAACCCCTTTCATCTCCCTGTGATGTCCTCAAAGTATAGGCCAGGGGAGGGGCGGGGCCTAGGATGTCCCGAACACAGCTTCTGGCTCTGGGCTGCATCCGGCATGCTTGATTTGATGTCTATTTTTAATCTGGACATTTTGAAAGCCAACTGTAATTACCGTGAGGATCGAGCTTAGGGGGTGTTTTAAGACGTCTTTAAGTTTTACAGTGTTTTATCTTAAAAGGAAGAGTCCGCCTGCCCTGTGAGGTCTGCAGTCTCCTGGGATGCAAGACCCATACCGAAGCAAGCGGCACCCCCTCGCTGCCTGTGGTTGGAGAGACCCAGGGAAACAGAAAGCCAGATAAAGAGGTAAATCTGGAAGCTTCCAATGACTCCCCACCTGTTACAAGTGTTGGCTTGGGTCCAGGCTGGGTTTCCCAATTAAAAATTCTGAACGCAAGGCTGCAGGGACAGCTCAGTTGGTGACTTGCTTGCCTGCGGAAATGAGGACCTGAGTTCATCCCCTGACAGCCCCTTTAAAGGAGCTGGTTATAGTGGCACACACTTGTAACCCTGGGGCCGTGGGGCTGAGATAGTCCTGCCCTGCATTTCTGTGGTACCGCGGACACCCGTCGTCCTGAGTTACAGGGATGGTGAGAGCACCCGATGGATGGATTTGCTGACGAAACCACAGCCCCAGCAAACACTGGCACCACGTCTACAGCTGTGTTTACTACCTGCAAGTCATCACTGGCCCACACTCTCTGAAGGAGGCATCGTCATTAATCCTGACTTGCAGATAATGAAACTGAGTCACTAGGAGAACTAGCTTGCTCAAGGTCATGAACCAGGAATTGGGGCTGAAGTTCAAGTGCTGGAAGACAGCACTGAGACCCTAACTTACGTGGCTCCTGGGGTCTGAAGACACACCTGGGAGTTACCGTCGAGTAGCCAAGGGGACTCAACCCTGGCATTTCATAGGTGCCTGTTAGGCTGGGTTCTACTCCTATCCCAGAGGTCTGTTACCAGGAACTTCAGGGCTCTAGTATTGCCAGGGCAGGAACCTCGGCTTCATAGGGTCCAGGGTCAGCAGCTGGACTAACCTGGGATCTGGGTGTGAGCCTTGTCAAGTTTTACCAGATCTGCTGGGGCTGGGGTTGCCTGTGAGTAACCAGCTGGTGTCCTCCCTGGCCTCTGACAGGAAGGCTTTCAAGACGGTGGCTCTCTTGGAGCCCCTGCTGTACCCGAGCTAGCTGCTTAGTTTTGGGACCCTGGGACAAAGAAAAGCCAGGTGGGCATCCTGAGGAAAGCAATCAATCGGTGTATTAAGAGAAAGTTCTGAGGCTCAGCCCTTGCTTGGCTTGCGTGCGTGTTGTATACCTCCTTGCACGTCATAATTCACTCGCTCTGTCCTCAACTGCCCTAGAATCGTAACTCCCGGGCTCCCGGGGTGCAGGCATCTCCCACTATCATTGGTCCTCTGCTGTACTACAAATCCCTGACACACACACACATATATATATATATATATGTATATATATATATATATATTCGAATGTTTGTTGAATGAATGTGTGAATGCACGTATGCACGACTCACTGCACACATGTACGAGTGAATAAGTAATATACTCACACACACGTAATGCACACACAAAAGAATGAGTGAATGAATGATGCAGGTATGAATGAATGAAATGGGAGGCGGAGTCTGTAGAGGTTCTTGGTGACGGCAGAGGCTGCACGTCCCCTTGGTGTCATCTGCTGCACTAGCTCGTCTTCCCACGGAGGCTGTGGGCCAGAGCCTGAAGCACAAGCGCATTAGCAGACGGGCTCTGGGTCTTAGGAGGAATTGGCTCCGACTGCCTCGGCTCTGATGAGGGGAGAGAGAGCCCTGGTGCTGTCTACCTGCCCAGTGAGGTCAGGAAACGGGAGCCGTTACACCAGGCTGGAGGCTGAGAACGAAGGAGACGCAGAGGGCTTTGCACAGGGCACGTGCGTGCGCGTTGGGGTTTCTTTCCAGGAAGCAGCTGCAGCTGAAGGGGCCTCATTTACATCTCAGACCCGCTGTGAAGAGTGGTTGGGACACAGGAATGGGGCCACTGCCAACGGGACTGGCTTCCCATGAATGGTGGTCCAGAAGACGGACAATGGCAAGGAAGGGACAGAGCAGGAGGCTGGACCCTGAGACGGGCTCTGCACCTGCTGCTGACACACTCTGGGGACCTCGGAAGTCACTGCTGGCGGGGCGGACGGATGCAGGCTGGAGACTGCCAGCTCCCCCAAAGGGCTGGGCTGCCTGAGATATTTGCGGGAGGCAGGAATGGTGGTGGGTGTGGCCCTGCAGGTTCTCCTGGCCTCTGACTGCACACTTGACTGTGTGGAGTCGGTCCTGCCTCTCTAGGGGCATAGCAGCATGTTCTACTGAACATGCTGCCCGAATATCTTGGCCCCCCAGGCCGTCGTTACCCACTGTAGCGTGGGGACAATAACTGTGCAGTTCTCGGGGCTGTTTGAGGACCGAGGGCTCAGAGAAAAGCACACGGCACCATGCCCGAGTCTCAGGGAACACCACGGAAGTAGAAATTCTCTGTTAAACTCATTGTGGAGGACTGCCTGGGAAGGGGCTGGCAGCAGAGCCCGACACCTGCAAGCCCATTACTGACCCTGAACGTTCAGCATAGGTGAGAATCCCTGTCGTCTGGTGCCTGTGGCCTCCTGACTCCACCCTAGGAATCTGACGGTATGGTTGGGGTGGGTGGCCCAGACGCCTGCTCCTGACCACGGCCCTGGAGGTCTTCCCATCACACCAGCTGTGGTGGCTTTGTTTCACCTGGAGAACCGCTGACTGAGCGTCTTTCTCGGGGCGTGTGCTCTGCAGTGAGCGTCCAGCACACATCTGTCATCTGCACACAGTGCCTGTCTCCTGGCGATCTGGCATCTCAGTGACGGAGAAGATGGGCGGATGTCACTGGCAGCAGCTGTGCATTAGAAGAGCGACTGTCCAGCTATACGGAGAATAGCTATCAGCATGGATTAGCGCGCTGTAAAGCAGGCGCGGACGGCAGAGCACTAGAATCGTGTGTGAGTGTGTGCGTGCCTGTGTGCTTGCCGAGGTCAACCTTGGGTATCATTCCTTAGATGCTGTCCACCTCCCCTTTGAAGACAGAGTTTCTTATTGGCCTGAACTCACTAGACTTGCTGGGCAGTGAGCCCGGCCACCCACCAGTCTCTGCCTCCCCAGTGCTGGGATTACAAGCACATGCCACCATGCCGAGTTGTTTATGTGGGTCTAGGAACTGAGGCCAGCAAGCACTTTACTGGTTGACCTATCTCTGAAGCCCCTCGACCTTGCTCTAATAGAGGAGCAGGTTTCAATAACACCCCATTTCACATTTCTGAAAGTTTTCACACACTATTCCTGGTGAGGAGGAGGCTGGGATTGGACCAACCTGGCAGATAGAGCCCCAAAGTATTCCTCCCTCTCCCACAAACCTGGGCAGGCCCTGAGGAGCCACGCCCAGCAGCAGGCCCCTATCTTCAACGATTACATCACCACGAACGAACACAGTCACTATCTTTCCTGTCTCCAGGGCTGCAGGGGCTGGGCTGGTCCATGCAGCCTTGTGTTCCAAGCACTGGTGCCTGATACTTGGAGGATTCATAAGGAGGATTTGCTTTGTGCCAACACGTTAGCATCTCTCTAGTGCCAGCTCCTTCTCATCTCAGGGAAGATGACCTGTGGTCCTCATGGCAGTGTACCAGGAAGGCCACAGGGTGGCGCTACTGGGACCAGCATCTCTGAATTCACTAGCTGAGGAACGTCAGCACCTGAGATTTTTAGGTTTCAACCGAGGACACAGAGCTGTGCACAACAGCCACACAGATGACCTGGAGCCCAGGGATGAGCAAGACACCAGGCTGGGGACACCAGAGGTGTAAACACCATGTAGTTTGTAGATTTTTGAACTATTGCACACATGGGGGTCGGGTAAGGGGGGTTCATAACCCAGGGCTGGGACATGCCTTTGTGACCATCTATTCCCAACCGCAGGTTTTATTCAGACTCTGGTGGATGCTTAGCTACCCATTCCTAGGATGCAGCAGGTGGAAGGAATCTTCTCATTCCATCCAACCGGCAGCTACCTGGGTGTACAGGGTTCCAGGCCTGAGCACGGGATGAGCCAGCCAGGCGCTTGCTGCCGTGTGTGGTTCTAGCCCACCTCTGTGCACCGGCGGAAAAGCACCCTCTACTTCCTCTTCCTAAGTGGAAGCCCCTCCCTTGCTTGAGGTTCATTTGTGTGCAGGTGCACACTTGTGGAAACCAGAGGTCAATTTCTGGTCATTCTCCGGTGCCATTTTCTCCCCCTTTATGGAGGCAGGGTCCCTCATTGGTTGGAGCTCTACTGGCTGGCTAACAGGCTCCAGGGAGCTGCCTGCCGTCTCCCCAAGGCTGAAGTTACAAGCGAGCACTGCCACGCTTGACCACCATGCCCAGCCTTTTTTATGTGGGTCCTAGGGGCTGATCTCAGGTCCTCAGGCACCTCTCTGACCGAGCCATCTCCCAGGATGCAGAAGGCATTTCTGAGAAACCCGTGGGGTGGGGATGGCTGCAGATACCGAGCAGGTGGCCTAGTTTCTTAACCGTAACAGGGAACGTGGGCTGCGTACTCCTGGGCTGGCCTGATTTGGGAACTCATTAAAATGAGCGAAGAATGAGGAACTGGCAGGTTTTCTTTTAAAGGACAACGAGTTCCTCTCCTTGGGCTAACAGGAGAGACTAAATGAATCCATTTCTGGATATAATATTTAATGGGAAATGGACGCCTCCCACGGAAAACACTGAACACACCCTGAGGAAATTTGCTTTGCCCGGCAATGGCTGCCCAGGGCGGGGGGGGGGTGGGGGGGCTTTGGGTTTGCAAGTCAAGGTCAGAGGTCAGATTCTAGAGTCAGGATGCTCGCGAGCCCTGACAACAGCTACGTAACTTGGGTCAGTCATTCCCACCCTCCCAGACTCAGTTTCCTCGCCAATAAAGTAGGTGTTAATAGCATTAGACAACTACAAGCTCTGGTGGGTGCTTATAAGGTTTTATAAATCAATTTCATAAATTCATCTGGTTGCACACCATTTGGGAGGCAGAGGCAAGTGGATCTCTGTGAATCCGGCCAGCCTGGGCTACACAGTAAAACTCTGTGAACTGAGGCTAGCCTAGGTTACAGAATTAAACTCTTATCTCTAAAGAAGAAAAAAAAACCCACCTTATTTATATATTGTTGGGTTTTGGTATGTTGTGTGTGTGTGTGTGTGTGTGTGTGAGAGAGAGAGAGAGAGAGAGAGAGAGAGAGAGAGAGAGAGAGAGAGAGAATGTGTGCTGTGGTGTGCGTGTGGAGGTCAGAGGACATCATCATTTGGGAGTTGGTTCTCCTTTTCTTCCATGTGATTTAGGGATCAAACAGTCCCTCTGTTTGGTGTGTTAAGTGCATTTACCTGCTGAGCACAGTTCCAGACACATTTCAGGGAGAGAGAATAGCTTGTGGGAGGGGTAGCCTGAGGAAAGAGAGAGACTGCTGTGCAGTGTGCAGGGATGAAGCGAGGAGGGAGGCTGGGTCAGACCTAAGACGAGACCAAATTCCCTCGTTGGGTCTCTGTGTGCTCATCTGTAAAATGGGCCAAAAAGAACCATGGCAGAACGATGGCTGTTGAATCAGACACCAGCAGCAAGTTCTGCACCAAGTTCTGGCGCCACACGTCAGGGAAGATGTGAAGGGGGAGAGAGCTAGCTTCCGTGTTTGGGTGACAGTGCTGGTTCAGCTTAGGAAGAAACTCACTGATTTCCTCCAAACTGGGGTGTTCAATAAAGCCCTGGAAAGATTAGAAATAGGCTGGACAAAGGAGAGGCCAATCGAGGGAGGATGGGGGACAGAGGGCAGACTTGAGCCAAGATCCTGGCTGACTCAATCTGTGGTATACCTACAGCAGTGTGTGTGTGTGTGTGTGTGTGTGTGTGTGTGTTTCCAGGGCCTCGGAAGTAGATCGACCCATCTATGCTGGACCAGCTCAGGGGTGGGTGGGGAGGACCCGTGGAGAGGAAGCTTCTCAGACATAATGACACGGGTCACAGAGGAGGGACTCTGGGAACCTTTTTTGTACTCTAAGTGGCATTCTCCATGTCAAAGCAGCCAACAGAGAGAGGCTCAGAAAAGCAAATGGGTCCGGGGCCTGGGGATGGGTCCTGTGGGGACGGCTGACTGTCACAAATGAAAGGACCTGCTCTTGATCTAACAGATGCCTCCAGCTCTGGGGAACAAGGGCACCTGGTGAGAGCAGGGACGGCCCTGCAGCCTCCCCGGGGAGAAACCAGTGTCCGACTGCTCCCTGCGAAGCTCAGTTTCTACTTCCCCTTCTGTGCAGACTCACCTGGTAGGGATTCTCTCTCTCTCTCTCTCTCTCTCTCTCTCTCTCTCTCTCTCTCTCTCTCTCTCTTTCTGTGTATGTGTGTGTTTGTGTGTGTGCGCGCGCGTGCAACCTCAGGTTTTTATGTTTTGAGACAAGGCAAGGCTTGCTCTTGCTGACAGGGAATGTGAGTGGAAGCAAGGGTGGACCCCCTCTCCTATCCACTCTCCTGGAGGTAAGTCTGCCTCGGCAAAATTCAGCTCTTTCTTTCCCTTCTATTTCTTCTTTTTCTTGCCTACTGTAACTATAAAAACGAGCCTGGAAACTAAAGATCACTGGAGGCCAACTGTGAGAATAATAAAAGTTCCCAGTTTCTCATTACCCAGAACCACCGCGCATGCCCTGCCGAGGCCGCCCGGCTTCTTAAGCTTCTGTTGGCGTCAGACTGATCTGTGTGCATGTGTGTAGTAAGCGCATGTCTACATGTTTGTGTGTGCACATGCATGGTGCAGACGCGCAGGTGAGAGGCTAGAGGTTGACCTCAGTGTCTTCCTTAATTGTTCTCCACCTTAGTTTTCAAGACAAAGACGTTTCCCTGATTTTGCAGGACTGACGGCAAATGAGCTGCAGGATCCTCCTGTCTCTACTTCCCTAGCAACGGGAGCACAGACAGGTACTACCACCCCTGGCTTTTTATATAGATGCAGGGGATCCCAACTCAAGTCTTCAAGCTTGCATGCCAGGCACTTTACCAACTGAGCCATCCTCCCCCAGCCTCTCAGGCCACCCCTCCCCATCTAAGAGCAAAGCAGGAATAGGAAGGAAGGAGATTACATCTTGAGCTGATCCCTGAGGCTGAAGGAAGGTGTTGGTGGCTGCTCATCCCCTATCCCCACCCCCTCACCCCCTCACCCCCTCCACCTCAGTCCCTCCAGCCTCTGAGTTGGTGGAGTCTGGGAAGGCGGGTAGGACAAGCCTTTGCAGGCAGGATGGGGCCTTAGGACAATCAAGATACTGAGCTCAGGACTTCAAGGTCCTTGCTAACTCTTAAGTTGAAACTGGGCCAAGATCACTCGAGCTATGAAAAGCAGAAGGCACAGTTCCTGCAGGGCTCCACAGGGCACAAAGCAACGTGGGGCACTGGCTTTAAATCAAAGCTCAGGTGGCCTCAGGTGGTGTGAGGCTGTGCCCCCAGCCCTCTTGAGCCCTGTGCTTCCAAGACAGCACAGTCAGTGGGTACAGATGGTCTTGGCGCCAAAGGGGGGCTGACCACTCAAGAAGCCTTCCAACTGAGGTCAAGGAGGCAGAGCTGACATGCTTCTTCCTGTTTGTCTAGAACCTACTGTGGAAGCCAGAGTAGTGGTTCGCTTCACCGGAGCACACAGCTTTGGGGAAGTTTTCAGGCCAGCCTGGAGAGACTTGCAAATCAGTTTCTGTGGAAGCACCTGAATATACACTGATTGCAGCAGCCTAATTACTGCTTGAGGAGTCACTTACTCAATTAGGGCTGCAGTCAGAGAGGGGAAGATCTTGATGGACAGTGAGGATGTAGTAATCATCACCATCATCATCATCACCATCATCATCATCACCATCATCATCACCACCATCATCATCATCATCACCACCACCATCATCATCACCACCATCATCATCATCATCACCACCATCATCATCACCACGATCATCACCACCACCACCATCTTATTCTTTTTTTTTTTAAATTTATTTATTTATTTATTTATTATGTGTACAATATTCTGCCTGTGTGTATGCCTGCTGGCCAGAAGAGGGCACCAGACCTCATAACAGATGGTTGTGAGCCACCATGTGGTTGCTGGGATTTGAACTCAGGACCTTTGGAAGAGCAGACAGTGCTCTTAACCACTGAGCCATCTCTCCAGCCCCACCATCTTATTCTTATATATTTAGGTTTTTTTTTGTATGTGTGTGTGGTGGGGGAATACTCATCTATGTGGGCACATGTGGAGGTCAGGGGTTGACATTGGGAGCCCTCCTCTGCCACTCACCACCTAAATTTCTCTTGAAGCAGGGTTTTTTCACTGAACCACGATCTCACAGAGGTACTGCCCCAGCCCCCATCATCATCATCATCATCATCATCATCATCATCATCATTGTTTAGCTTTGAAAACTCAAGCCATCTGCTCTTCCCGTCCTCCCTCCAGCCCACAATCTCTGTAAGTTTAAGGCGTGTGTCTGGAGCTCCCTGGACTAGGGGTACAGTAGATGCTGTTGAATGGCTAGGGAATCAGCTGTCTGTAACAGTAGATTTCGGTTTAAATGCAACCATAAAGACTCATTTGCTCATTCGACAAACACCGAGGGGCATCTGGTGTGAAAGACGGTGGATGTGTTATCCCTTGCTCTCTGGGTACGGCTCCCCTGGGGCCCTCACCATCACTCCCTAGGGCCTGCTCCCTGGCAGAGCTCTGGGAGGAGATTTCTGCTTGGATTTGTATAACTCCAGCCACCTGAATATACAGACAGCTTCTACAGCTTGCCTGTCTGATCTCGACTAGGACACGTATCTGATGTTCCCTCAAGGGGTAACTGGGGTAACCGAAGAGCCTTGAAGGGCTTGCAGGGTCTTGAATGCATGACCTCAAGGTGTATGATACAAAATCCGAGCAATGCAGAGCTTTCGCAGACCCAGGGATTGGCAAAGGATAGGCACAATTAATTCTAGCAGGTTCTGATAATGTTATTTGTTATTGCTATGACTGCACTGTCAAGGTGGTAGCCAAATGGAAGCCTATTTCCTTCCAGATCCTAGAGACTAACTGCTCACTACCGCACTGGGGACCTCAGGCAGCGAGGAGCACCAGAAAAACCATCAAGAGAGCAGAGCTACCCTTCCCAACGACAGCCATGTGACACTTACTGGGCTTGTCCCTAAACACCTCCCCCATCCCAGCTGCTACAATGTACCTGTCTCATACCCTGATCTTCCACGGGTGTAATTCTGCCCAGCGGTTCAAACATACCAAAATCTTGCCAATGGGTTCAGCAGGGGATACATCTGAATCACACGCACCACATCCATGCCCAGGTATGACATCCTGGAGGACTAAAGCTCCCAGACTAAGTCCAGATCACTCAGCCACTGATGTCCCTCATGCCTATGCCACCAGCATGCCAGGCCGGTCCCTTACAGAAAACCCTGTCCTGGAGCAGGCTCAATGCAGTCCATTCTCCCAGCAGAGATTGGAGAACAAGAAGGCACACATCTCTTGATGTCTTCCAACAACACCGGCCACCCCCACAGGATTCTCCTGCTTGTATTGTGGAAAGGGTCTATTTTTAGTCTGAGTACCAGGTACCAATTCCAGGCAGCTGCTCTACACCACAGCCTATAAATTACAAGCTCCTTGGTTTTCTGTTTCCACTCAGCTGCCTTGGTTTGCTCAGAACAAGCTGAGGGGGCTGCGTGTGGGGGGAGGGATGTTTGATCCGGTCTCACCCTAACCCAACTCCTAAGCAAAATGTCAGCAAATGAAAAAGACAAAAATTCCCTTTGAACTCTGAAGCCGGCCCCAGAGACAAGGGTGGAGGAGTCTTTGATGGTGGCTTTTGTGCTACTTAGTCACCCTGAGAAGGAAGCAGCTGCCCTCTGATGCCCAGGAAGGTCCCACCTTTCTGCTGACAGGGGTCCGGCTCTCTATGTCATTCATCACCACAGCTACCGTATCTGCCAATCCAATGTCATTGCCTTTGGGGTTGGACAGAGAAGGACAAAGCCAAAAGATGCAAAAGCTCACCAACATTGTCCAGTCACACGTGATCGTTCAGGTGACGGCTGTCAAGATGGCGGATATCTAGACGTTGAGTGGAGGTCAAGGAGGAGGGAGATAATCTGTACGTCATTCCTGGTGTATTTAGCAACTAACTCTTTGTCTTTTGGACACGGGGTCTCATGTAGCCCAGGCTGCCTTGAACTTGCTATACAGTGAGGGTAACTCCTGCTCCATGCCTCACGTATGTGGTGTGGAGGGTTGAATTCAGGGCTCTGTGAAAGCCAGGCAGGCACTCTGCCGACTGAACCACTTAAACAACTTTGAAGTACACAGATCAGTGGCCTTAAGCTGTTATGTAGCCCCAGCATCTCCAGACACCCCTCGTTTTCACATCTGGAACTCTATCCAATAAAGAATCCCCTAACCCTGAGACCCTCACCTACGATGCAGCTCCCAGGTCTGCTCCTCAGGCCTGTAACCCCCATGGGACAACACTGTCCTGAAGGCAGAGTGGAAGCGGACAGGGGTTGCCCTGCGGTGGCTGGCACACCTGAGCCTATGTCCTCAAGGTTTAACCACGTGGTTTGTGTCATAATTTCAATCTCTATTTAAGGCCTTAAGCTCATGCTGTGTTTTCCTCTGAGGATAGACACTCACTCCATTTTCTGGGCTCTCCTGGGAAATCAGGATGAGCCCATTTCCAGGGAGGGTTCTCTTGAGTCACAGTAACAAGGGCCCTCTGGATGGGACAGACCTTCATACCAGAGTCTAATTTAGGCACCACACCTAAGACAGAGGCATTCTGAACAAGCAGGGTAGATATGGGGCACCCCATGGAGGCTTTCTTATTGCTCTAAGAACAGCGCTAAAGAGGGAGTGATTTGTCGGGGTGGGTACCAGGGAAGAGAAGACTCAATTCCTAACCTGCCGTAGGTCACAGGTGAATAAGCATTAGTGGGTGACAAGCACAGACTCTGTGGGCAGATCCAGGGGTCCCACGGTGCAGGGGGAGGACCTTGTCACAGGTATAGCCCAGGCCTAAGCTCACAGGTGTACCCCAGGCCTAAGCATACAGGAAACAGCTGTTTAGGAAGGGGTGGGTGGGCATGAAGGTGCTCAGAAGACGAAAGTCCTGACGGAGTGTGTGTGTGTGTGTGTGTTGTGTGTATTGTGTGTGTGTCTGTGACTGGGACTTGGGAGGGCAGGATTCATCTAGTTCAAAATAAAGACAGGACTTGGGGACACAGAGTACTTGCTTATCAAGTGTGAGGCCCTGGCTTCAATCCCTGGCATCGAAAAAAAGACAAAAAAAGAAAAGGTGTGGTTTTGCAGAAAGCTCAATGCTTAGCTGTAGATAGCATTTCTTTGGATTTTAAGAGTAAAGCATGCTCTAACGCGGCTATGGACTAGCTCTCTTGGGAAGCAAGGGAGGCTGCAGGTGAAAGAGCAAGGTGCGAATTCTGGGAATTCATTAAGGAAATCATTAAGGTTAAAAGGTTTGAAGGGGGCAAGGAAGAGGGAAGCAGGGAGGTGCTGACACTCTTGCTTGTGATGATTGCCTTAGGTGTGGTCTCCAAGGTCACGCAGAAGGTCAATGGCACTGGAAAGCTAAAGGAACCATTTTGAGGTAGGGGTGTGTGTGTGCATGCTTGCGTGCGTATGTGTCCGTGTGTGTCCGTGTGTGTGTGTGTGTGTGTGTGTGTGTGTGTGTGTGAAGGGGGCAAGGACAAAGACAAGAGGCAGCCTGGCCCCACCTTCCAAGCTGGATGTCTGATGGGATTGGGACAAGGAGGAACTGGGTTCCACCCTAGCCCTATGTGCCCTAGGTTGGCCCTCACACTATGTTTGAGCAGGACAGGATGGGTGGCTGGCCTTTGCAGACAAGCCCTCGGAAGGAAGACACTCAGGTGTGTGCAGAATCAAGCAGCAGAGAGGCCAAGGACAGAAACACCAGGGGAAGGTGTGCGGGGTGACCTGGGCTCCCTGCCTAGTCTGGTCCACTCCCCTAGCAATGTGGACCCCTAGTACTCTAAAGTCCCTGAACCCCAACCTGTAAAGGGGCAGCAGGAGTCAGCACCCCATAACTGTCATTTTGAAACGCACTCGTAGTAGCCAACCCTACCCACTTGCATGTGTGAACTTGAGTTTTTTCCTTTTAAAAAACATTTTAATTACTTTGTGTGTGTGCGCGTGTGTGTATGTATGTATGTGTATGTATGTGTGTGTGTGTACACAAACATGTAGTCAAAGGCCAATTCTCTGGAACCTGCTCTTGCTTCCACCGTGTGGGTCCTGGGGATCAAACTCAGATTGTTAGGCTTGGTAGCAAGCACCTTCACCTGCTGAGCCATCTCAGCAGCCCAGTGTGTGTGTGTGTGTGTGTGTGTGTGTGTGTGTGTGTGTGTGTGTGTGTGTGTTGCAATCTCATCTCATGGATCCTCTCTGATATGTTTTTTGTTCTGTTGAATAGCAAACAGGGAGGGAGGAGCGGGGGAGCTGGCGGCTCTTCTCCTACAGAGAGCAGCCAGGCACTCACCAGTGCTAGGACTTGGCTGACCTTTCTTCTGCACCCCTGGAGACTGGAGACAGCTCAGTGGGTATAGCTGGCTACTGGGAGGGCCAGAAGACTCGCCTGGCTAGGGCACACATGGGTCCCATCCTCTGATGGGTAGTGGGTAAGACATGCCTGCGGGAGGGCCTACAGCCGGGTTTAGTGAAGGCTGTTGCCTTATGTCGGGAAACATTTACTTTTGGTGCCATGCCCTGTGCCCTCAGAGCCACACCGTGCTCGGGAGAAAAGTGTTGCCTGGCCATCTCCAGATGCTCTAGCAGGGTTTTTGTGGCACAGGAAGTCCACTTGGAGACAAAAGTCAGGAAAAGCCTGCTGGGAAGGACTTCCAGGTCACGTGTGTGACATGTTTTCCCCAGCAGGGGACACAAGCAGAGAGCTGTGCCCTAGGCTGTCCTGAGCTGCAGGGTAGGAAGGTGATTGGTCCCCGAGAGCTCCTGGTGCAGGCCTGTCATCTCCCCACTAGCAGGGTGTGTGGGGGGGTCCCTCTGCTCCCCTGTGAATGTGCCTCTTTTGTTTGTTTGTTTGTTTGAGACAGGGTTTGTCTGTGTAGCCCTGGCTGTCCTGGAACTCACTCTGCAGACCAGGCTGGCCTCAAACTCACAGAGATCCACCTGCCTCTGCCTCCCGAGTGTTGGGATGAAAGGCGTGCACCACCACCGCCCGGCTTGTGAACGCGCCTTCTTAAAGAACATGCATAGTAATGAGCTATCCCAGCTAGGAAGGCACACAAATCAGTCTATAAAGCCCAAAAAGAGCTGCTGGGTGACCAATAACTTCACCTGAACTGACTACCAGTCAGAGCAACACCTTTAATGAACAAGCATTTGGGCAGAGTCTGCAGGCTGGCCCCATGACAATCTCGCGAGCATCGAGCGATGATGTCCCTTCTCAGCACTAAAACAGCTGTGACGACTTGCCTGTGTGTGGGGGAGACAGAACCAGCCAACCTCCATCCGTTCTCCAATAATAACGGACAGCGTGGCTGTGAGGTGCAGACACGGAGCCTGGGGGTCTCTGGGAGGCCGGCTACACTACCTATCCCTGGTTTCACTGTTCTGATCTCAGCCGTGGGGAGTAATAAGGAGCTCTGAGGATGTGCTACTGAATTGGAACAGGCAGCTTGAAGGCGCAGAAGCAGAGGACCAGTGAGGACAGGGAGGACAGAGTCCAGGTCGCTGGGCCCAAGTCCTCACTCTGTCACTGATGGGCTCTGTGAGCTCAAGTCATCAACACTCTCTGTGCCACCAACTTATCGGTTAGGTGGGAGCGGCAGCAGAATACGCCACGGAGTCATCACAGGAAGAAGCAGGCAACTGCTTTATGAGGACAAGACGGGCCCTGCGTGGTAGCAGGTGGCCCAGGGTGATGCTGGGTTAGGGGCACGTGTGTGACGATCAAGTCACGGCTGAGTCTGAGCTGTCATTCCTCTCCTGAGGTCTCGTTTCCCTGCCTCATCAGTGAAGGTTCCTGGAGAACAGACGGGAACAGCCCCAGGCAAAGAAGCCACGTCACTTCCCCCAAAACCATCTGTGGCCATGAGCTAGGCAAACAATCCAGCCCCAGACAGTGGGTACGTAGCGTTTTTTGGCTAGGGGCGAGAGACGGAGCAGGTGGAAGACTTGTTGCTAACCACACGAACCTAAAGTACAGGGTGGTTCTGGATTAGCAGGTGATGTCACACATCACAGAAGCTTTCCTGCAGAGGGGGAGTCAGGAGACATGGGGGTGAGCAGGGGAAATGCTCCAGCTGGCTAGCATCACCTCTGAGGAGAAGAGAACTGTAAACCAAGGGACAGAGGTGGATGCTACAGGCCTGTGGATTGCAGCCATGTGGGACCCATGCTGGCATGGCTTCCAGGACCACAGGACACATCTGTACTGCGACACACTAAGATGCAACGTCAGAAAGTGAGAGTGCCCATGATATTTCCTTCACTTTCTCACGTAGCATATGAGCTGCTTCCTCTGCCCTGGCATGGCCGGAACACTATCACACTCCCATCTTCGGCAAATACTTTCTAGAATGTGTCTGACATCAGCCCCACATGGGGCTTAGAGCCCATGGGGCTGTGATCTGAACAGCAGTCTGGGGCAGCTGATAGCGTGTGCCTCCTGTCTTCCTAAGGCAACTCATGCACTCACAAGCACACAAGAGGACGGGGCCGTGAATTCTTCCCCACTTTGTAAATGGGGAGACTGAGGCATGGATGACAGTGGGGTGGGGGCAACAGTGATTACCGCGTCCGATGCTTTGGGGCAAAGAATGGCCAGGGACTTCATCATGTCTCTCTGGCTCAAGTGTGCCAAGCCCCATGTAGGGTAGGCTCCTGTGGCAGTGGCTGTGGAGCCCTATGGGGGCAGGAGGGCAGGTAACCGCGGTCCTCCTGCCCTTGAGGCCCTCTCTAAGGTAACCACCTCGACTGGGGCTGAGCAGAGTCCTCCTCGGTCTCCAAGCCCATGCTGAGGATGCCATCTTTCTCCCTGAGCACAAGGCTAGCATCTGGGGCTTGCTTTACCTTCCCCGCATCAGGGAGCTTGTGGGGAAACGTACAGGACCATATCCTCTCAAGAGGAGCAGGATTAGTGACCCCCAAACTGATGCACCCCTGAGCAATGCTCCCCATGGGTGGCAGTGAGTTGCTCAGATGTCCTGGGAGAGGAAAGGAGGGTGGTCCACAGGAGTGTATCTTCTTTGGCAGCCACTGGCCCAGGCCCCCCATTCCTCTCTGCATCTCCCTAGCTGGGTGATTTTAAATCACTGTATCTTTCAACTCCCTGGCACAAAGGGCCCCTGAGAATAGCCTCCCAGCACCCCCCAAAAAGGGGAAGCAACACACCTACACTCCCTGGCCTCTCAGGCCATCTGTGGAGCTAGTGTGGGCATGGACACAGACGAGGACTCCCTGTCGTGAGAGCCAGAACTGTCCTTGTGGGGACAGGTAGGGACAGTTAGGCCGAAGGGTGCCACCCCACACAAGCACACACATGCTCCCTGTCATTCTTCATCAAAGCTCACACAGAGCAGGTGTGGCTGGGTCCCTTGGAATCCTAGCACAGGGATAAGCACACTGCACTGTGTACCCAGGCCGGCTTAACATGCGTGATTTCACCTTGTACTACCTGGAAGGTCCTCTGCTATCCCTCCCTAGGGCGCTGTTGTATAGACATATGTGTGCAGCCATGCCCATGAGGGTTACAACCCAGCATGCTGTGAGTGTGTATTCATGTGTGCCTGTGTCTACATGCCAATGTCTGCCTGTGCACGTGTTTGGATGCACAAGCATGCATTTATGAGTGTGTTGTCAGTGTTTGTGAGCCTGTGTGGGTGTAAAGTATATATGTATTTGTGTGTGCACACACCATGCAAGTGTGTAAAAGCCCTACACATTAGTGAGACGCGGGGTCTGCTCTACAGAGAGTTGTTCATTTGTCTCAGTTAACAGAAAACAAAGCAATCTTATCCTTAAGCTCCACCTCTGGTCTCCAGAACAGCAACTTTATGGTAGTGGTTCTCAACCTGTGGGTCGCGACCCCTGTGAGGTCAAATGTACCTGTCACAGGGGTCACCTACGACCATCGGAAAACACAGACATTCACATTATGATTCATGACAGCAGTGAAATTACAGTTATGAAGTAGCAACATGGTAATTTTATGTTTGGAGAGCATTAAAGGGCTGCAGCCTTAGGAAGGTTGAGATCCGCCGCTTTATGGCTTTTTGGTCTCTGGGACAAGAATGTTTCTTGTGAAGACGTGACTGGCCCACAATGGAAAATGGGGTATACCATACTACAGATAATTCCCGACCCCATGTCATGGGCTCTGGTTTTCTTCTCAGTCCTGGGAGCTGAACCCAGGGCCTCACACACACAAGCGCCCCAGCCACTGTGACGTTTGAAAAGCTCCTGTCTATTTGATTTTCAAACGTTGATTTCAGATCATTTATCCGGTGACAAGGTGCGAAAGCAGGTGGGGTGACCCAGCATGCGCCACACACGGGGGTCTCTTCCCCTGTGCATCCTACAGTCAGCTGCGGCTGTCCCTTCCCAAGGGCGGGGCACGTGCTCCACGGACGTTAGTCTGAGACAACAGCAAAGCTCACACGAATTCCTTCCCCCGTCTCCACGATTCCACAAGTCATTCTTCCCACAGCTCTGCAACCTCGGCAGCTGATTTCTCGTGTCCTTATTAGTTGAGAACCTTCACCTTCTCTCTCCCAGAAGTACTTCTCAGCCCTCTCTGCTGTGTCTGAACTGCCACCACCACTCCCTTTGCACTTCGGGGCTCACCTTAAAATGAGTTACCGTGACATCACAGAAGCAGTCTGCTAGTCAAGGTGGTGAGCGACTAACGGGTGAGCGGTGTATACATCATGGATACCACGGGATGATTCATACCTTAGGAATGATGGGGGTAGCGGTGCAAGATTTCATCGCGGACCTCATAACAGCCCGGATTTTAAGGCCTGTGAATTCTTGCTGCAATTTTCTATTTAATATTTGTGGAGCACAGTTGAGCGTGGGTAACGCAAACCTCCAAAAGTGAATGGGGTAAAGGGGAAGATAAAGGGGGGCAATTGTATTCTGTGTCACCTGCTTTTCTAGGTTCTCGGGAGACGGCCTTCCGGTCCTCTTGGCACGTGAATTGTCCAGAATAAAATGAGGCACGGTATGAAACACCATGGGCAATTTCGTGGGGACAAAGGGCAGGAGGGAAATCCAGTGGGCTGCTCAGGGCAGGGACATTTGATGAGGCAGCAACAGAGGCGGGACAGAGAGGCACGAACAAGTGGGGTGGTGGTGGGGACACACGACACGGGACTGGCCTGCCACGGTCTGTCAAGGGTGGAAGCAGGTCTCAGGGTGGAAGCAGGTCTCAACACAGTCCCCGGCAGCCATTCTGCCCTCCTCAAAGCTCTCTTCTCCACCCTCCACTTTTTAAAAAGATTTATTTATTTATTATGTATACAGTGTTCTGCCTGTGTGTACGCAGGCCAGAAGAGGGCGCCAGATCTCATTACAGATGGTTGTGAGTCACCATATGGTTGCTGGGACTTGAACACAGGACCCCTGGAAGAGCAGCCAGTGCCCTTAGCTGTTAAGCCATCTCTCCAGCCCTTCTCTCCCCTTTTCTCAATAGCTGTGTTCTCTGTGTTAACATTGGTGCCGCTGTGATGAGAACACTCCCCCTAGACCTCTTGGAAATACATCTAGTCTGATTGATTCTGTTATTAAGGCCAGCTCCCCAAAGACATGGCCCATCTCGGGGAGGACGACTGGGGCTGTCAATCTGGCTGGGTGCATGGAGCCGAGATGGCACACTGGACAGTGAGAGGAGGTGCCAGCCTCACGTGGTGTAACCTGCTCACTTCCTGTTGCCTCTTTCCCTGACATCAGACCCTGCTCCCAGGCTGCTGGCTACTCCGTGAATCCTCCTTTCTTGTCATGCTACCTAAGCCAACTTACTACTCATTGATTTATTTGTCTGTTTATTATCTGCCTGGGTTTATTATCCAACGGGGGTCCAGGGTATTGTTCTCTTTCCTGCCTAACACAGACATAGCTCTCAATAAATGCTACTGCATGGGTCAGTGAGTGACAGTTCCTGCAGATTGACTACCCAGCATGCCCTGAGCCCAGTACCCAGCATGCACCAAGCACAATACCCAACATGCACTTAGCCCAGGACCCCACAAATTCTGCAAGATAGTTATGTCCATTTTAGAGACGAGAAACCAGAGGCTCAGAGGGGCAAGTTAACGACAGAGACTAGGATTCAGGGACTTCAAACCTTCCTGACCATGAAGCTCCCACTCAGAAAACAGAGACATGACATGGGGCAGACTTGTGCCCACAGCATACAGCTGGCGTGCCAGCCTCTGTGAAGGAAAGAGTCAGGCTGAGCTGATTTTCATAGGAGGGTTCCAAGCTTATTCTTAACATCATGAGGCACGTGGCGCATAAACAGGGCGGAGTGTGCAGCCCCACACACCCCTCAGAGGCCTACGCTCCTTCTAAGTGCTGTGGAGAGAGGACTGGGGCCACAGAAGCCCCGTGGCACAGGATGTGATACCCGTCCATTTCTCTCCTATCTTGAGAGACAAATGCCTGGAGTCAAATCAACCTGCATTTCAGGCCTTTTCAGGCTGGGGTTCTGGGACCCCAACAGGGTGACTTTGTCCGAGGACAGAGACTGTTTTGAATTATGAATTAATCAAAACATTGGATTCATGTGGGCTGTCTGGAAAGAGACCAAGAGATGTGGGTCACAGGCTTCATCCTGAGAGGCTTATGACTCAAGCCTCCAGGAGAGAGAGCGAGCGAGCTAGCGAGCGAGAGAGAGAGAGAGAGAGAGAGAGAGAGAGAGAGAGCGCGAGAGAGAGAGAGCGAGCGAGAGAGAGAGAGAGAGAGAGAGAGTCACTAGAGTGTGTGCTGAGGTATGGCTTTGACGGTTTCTCCTCCTCATGGGAAACTGTCCCCAGCCCAGCGCACCTCCGGCTAGCATGTTTCCTTTCCAGGCTTCAGAGCTCTTAGGTTCACACCATCCTGGCCTGCACCACCTTCCGGCTTTATCTCCTCACCTCAGTTCTACATACTCAAGTTCCCGCCTGGGGCCAGGCACCAGGCCAGAGTCCCATTGAGCAAACACGATCTGCTCGGAAACGGCCCCCAAGGGACCTCTGGAAACGCACACAGCAGCTAAGGGCCACAGAGGGGCACTGCCCTGAATGCTTTTCACGTGGCCCTCCATGGAGTCTCAAAGTCAGGCCTTGCTGAGAAGGGGGAGGGGTAGGGGGGAACTATGAACAGAGAGGCGACCAAAAGGCAAGTCAGGCTGTGCTGGAGTTGGTGTTGAGCACTCAGTGAGCCTGGGGTAGAGGCACATGCCAGGGCTCACTCTGTGCTGGGTGGGACCCCTAGAAGGCATGAGTTAGAGAGAGACATGGTCCAACTTGGATTAACAGTTCTGGCTTCAGTGAGGGGTTTTAGGTGGAAGAGAGATGAATTGGGATGGATCCAGTCCAGACTGCAAGTCAGAGAGACTGCAGTGGAGGTGAGGGAAAGCCATGATCAAGGTCAGGCTACAGCCTCTTCACACCGGGCACGTGTACTTCTGTGGGTTTTAGTATCTTAGAGGCACCCACACACACACACACACACATATCTTTCTTTGCAGAAGACGGAGAATGGAACAGGGGAGGCAAGGCTTGGACCCCGGGGAGTGTGCTGGGACCATGGCCGAGGGAGCGCCGGATGATTCGGAAGGGGCCAGGAGAGGAGAGGCTGAGGCCTGCTGACCTCGTCACCATCCCGAAGCAGAGGAGGAACTATCATCCCCTCCAGCCACGTTAGAGTCAAACCATTCCTGGAAGGGGGTACCCAGAAACTGTGCGTGCAACAGGAGGCCTGGGGCTCAGGGTGAGGAAGGCGCAGGTTCCCATCAGATCTGAATTGTGTCCAATTGCCTGGGATCCATTATCGATTCTTGTGACCTGCTGTCTGCCCTTGGAGAAACGTTGAAATTGTACTGTCAGAGTGAGCCTAGCTAAGACGGATAGCAGGAGACGAGTTAATGTTTCCAGCATGCTTTAAGACATTGTGCAGGGCAGGGAGGAACTGGGCAAGAGGCCCAGGGAACAGGCGAGAGACATCTGCCCCAGTGCCTAGGAGCCTTTCAATCACTGGGGCAAAGAGCTGTCTGCTCCCTGGAGCTTTCCAAAGGGAGGAAGGATCCCGTGAGCCAGGCCTCCAGCGACCAAACACCTGCATCTTCCTATTGAAGTCTGGAGCTGGGCCGGAACAAGCCTCCACATACCACTGTTTCCGCACCTACACCTTAGGGCTATCGTGCTCTCCCGGCATTCTTTAGAAGATTAACTAGAACAGCACAGAGCACAGCTTTACGTATTAAGCTTCTAGAATGTGCTGGCCTCCACTGAGGTGTGCGACGAGAAACAGCAATAGTACATTCAACACTGTCATCGGGGACACCCATATGGACACTCTCTCCACTACTCATCTTTGGAAATGGGCTTCTGCATTCTCTGGGACCAGCGATCAGATGAATAAAAGATGGGTTTCCAGGGCCAGCCAAGGCGGTAAGAGCAGAGGCAGGCAGATCTGAGTCCGAGACCGGTCTGATCTACACAGTGAGTTCCAGGCCAACCAGCTGTAAAAGACTATGGTTTTTTTTTCTTGTTTTGTTTTTATCATTTTGTTTTTTAAAAACTGGGCTTCTAGAATCCAAGGTGACTTTGGGGGTCAGATGAACAGGTGTTTGGAGCGTACACATGGTTCTGTGGGGTGTGCCATCCAGCACCTCTCGTTCTGTGAACGAGAACCTCCGAGTCCCACTCCAACTTTAAATAAAGGTGAACTGGACTTGGGAAATATTGGAAATCTCTGTCTGGAGGGAGTGGGCAGTGCCGTGGCCCATCCTGTCTTCGGTCACACCTGGGTTTCAGAGTATGTGACTCCCCAGGCCTGCCCAACCCCACTAGAACCAAACACAAACATACCGATGATGCAGGTCCTGGTTCCTACATCCGAAGGTTGGACTTGGAGGGACCACACTGGCTGGCTCAGTGATACCTGTTCCTGAACACTACGGTGTTAGCCTCTCCTGGACTCGTGTGGGAGAGAGATCTGTAAACTCCTACAGGGCCTGCTATTGCTCCAGCTTCCTCGGCCTCTGAGGAGTGGGAATCCCCACCCCACGCTAGTGTTTCTACTGGGTGCGCCTCATTCAGGACTTTCAGGAAGCAGGGGTGTTTGGATTTTAGATTCCATGATTATGTTTTACCAGGTCTTCAATGCTGATGTAGCAAGACATGTGTCACTACAGGAATAGATTTTTGGGTACAGCCAAACTGATCCTATTCCTCTCGTAGAAAGAAGCGTGTTAGAAAGAGCAAGGGACCTTCTAAGCAGAAAGACATGGGTTTAGATTCAGCTTTATCATTTACTAACAGATTAGACTTGGAACAGTTACTCTGGATTTCTGAGCCGTGGTTTCTTCGTTTGTGTCAAATGGAGGGGTCAGGAGAAGGAATGAGATCCTGGTGTGTTAAATGTGAGGGGCCTGATCAGGGCAGGCATCGAATCCCGTGAATTCCTTTCCAAACCTCACAGATGTTGCCATATTAACCCCTTTACTGGGTCATTTTCCATAAAAGTGGCAGCAAGATGCGAAAGCATCCCTCCTGAAGGCAGTGGATAAAGGTGGTTGGGGGAGGGGCAACCAATGAGGCAACAATACCACCTCGGGAGGTGCCAGCCACCGAGCCACCTGCCTCACACACCTCCTCACGCGCCGCGCCCTTTCCACAGCCATGTGAGTTGATCACTAGTGCACGCGGGATAGTCCTTGTTCACTCAAAACCCTGGCACAACAGTGTTCCCCCTTCAGACTCTGGAACAGCTGCACATACAAATGCTAAACCTTGGAGACGGGACCCAAGTCTAAACATGGGATTCATTTGTTTGACATATACCTTAAACACAGGGGCTGAAGAGAATTTTAGACACTATCTTTTAACAATTTAATTTTTAATGTGGGATTTTCATGCCCACATTTGGGGTTTCTGGGTGCTCAACTTGCATCCTCCTCACTTAACGGACAAGGACACTGAGGTAAGTAGAGACCTAACAGTGGCTATAGGCATGCAAGTCAAGTCAGGAATTGTCTTCTGACCACCATTCTGTTCCGTAAGCAGTCATTTTCACAGTAATTAGGCAACGACTTTACAGATACATTTCTTATAAACAAGAGCAGGAGGTGGGTGTCTGTGTTCTTGGGGCTTCAGGGTAGGGTTCTGTGATTTCCTTCCTAGCAGTTCTTATTCAGATTATTATGATGATTATGAGTATTATTAGTGTGTGTGTGTGTGTGTGTGTGTGTGAGAGAGAGAGAGAGAGAGAGAGAGAGAGAGAGAGAGAGAGAGAGAGAGAGAGAGAGAGAGAGAGGATACAACCTTGAATGAAGTTCCTCCTCCTCAGGTGTTGTCAACCTTGTTTTTTTTTTTTTTGAGACAGGGCCTCTCACTCAGCTTGCCTGACGAGGCCAGGCTCTACTGGGGAAT
The DNA here is from genome assembly GCF_950005125.1 of Chionomys nivalis. Classification (NCBI taxonomy): domain Eukaryota; kingdom Metazoa; phylum Chordata; class Mammalia; order Rodentia; family Cricetidae; genus Chionomys; species Chionomys nivalis. The sequence goes on from NC_080110.1 coordinate 2,980,592, forward strand.
ATTATTTTCAGGTGTGTTGCTTTTGTTTATGCTGCGTTTGTTTAACTCTGTGAAGCTGTGATCCTTTGCCTGTCTAAAACGCCTGATGGTCTTATGAAGAGCAGAACGGCAGGAGAAAGGGCAGGCGGGGCTGGCAGGTAGGGAGGATAAACAGAAAGAGAACCAGGACGAGGAAGAGCAAGAGAACAAGGAGAGCAGGATGTCAGGGACCAGTCACCCAGCCAGCCCAGGAGTACGAGTGAAAGATAACAGAAGAAAGGGAAAAAGCCCAGAGGCAAAAGGTAGATGGCATAATTTAAGAAAAGCTGGCAAGAAATAAGCCACACTAAGGCCAGGCGTTCATAACTAACAAGAAGCCTCCGTCTGTGATTTACTTGGGAGCTAAGTGGCGGACCTCCCAAAAAAAGCTGAAAGAATCAAACATCACACAATCAGGCTCCCTAGCCAGCAAGCTCTAGAGATCAGCCTTCTTGAGTGCTGAGATTATACACACCCCCACCCCCACCTCCGACTCTTTCATATAGCTTCTGGGGATCGAATTGGTAGCCCCCATTTGTGCAGTAAGTGCTTTTCTGGCTGAACCATCTCCTCAACCCTCTACCAATATTTTTAAACAAACGTTTCCTGTTGCACCCTTTCCCTCTGCTCAATGTATTACGATCTCACTGCCCCTGCAGTATTAGAATTTAGTTAAAAGAGTGAACATTGACTTTTAATCTCTCTTAAAAAAAAATAGTAGATGGGTAGCGGATGAACAAACCCAGCATTTCACATCCAAAACCGTTTAATGTGGCATTTCTAGAGCTGAGTCACAGATTACAGGCAGCAGGACAAAAAGTGGTATGGTTCTGTGGAGACAGCCGTAAGCAGGGTGGGAGGCCATAACCTGTGGTGGCAAACAGGGTTATTCCTAGATAGGAGAGCCCACAAGGAGGTCTGGAAAGGGCTGCCCCAGGAGGTAAAATTCCAGAGGACTCCTGCTCTGTAAGAAGGGATGACATCACTTCCTCACCCCACAGAGTGAGCCTTCTAGGTCACTGCTACTGTAGGGGAGACTGAGGTGCTCGGCCCCACCATTACCCCCAATTCCCCTGATGTCGAGTGCTCTCAGGGACTCAGTGATGGCTGAGACCAGCGATGTCCCACAGAGACAGAATGCAAACCACCCCCCCCCCCCACACACACACACACTGCAAACTCTGGTAACAGCCACAGTAAAAAGTCAAATGACACAGATACTGATATGAATCACTTATTTAACTTAATGTATCCAAAATATTATCCTTTCTCATGATCAAACAAAATGTAACAGACATTGACGAAGGACCTAGTTTACCTCTTTGTACCCATCTTTGGTATTGTGAAGTCCGTGTGTGTTTTGTACCAGTGGTACAGCTCATTTGGCTACACATTCGAGTCCCACGTGACTGGGAGGCCATTTAGGGCAGCACCGATCCCGATGGACAGTCCTTCACCTTATGACGTATAAAAACCACAGGGACGGTCTGTTCTAATACAGGTTTGCAGGCCTTGTCCAGAGTCGAGTCTGATCTCTAACCAGCATTCTAGGGGCTTCTGAGGCAGCCATTTTGGACCCAGCAAGCTCAGAAGATACACCCTAGTTACTCATTGTGTATAAGAGAGAATAGTTGCTAGGCAGAAGGACGAGTCCCCAATTCACACCAGGCAGGAAAAGTCCGCTCTTTGTTAGCAAAGTCCCAGTTAAAGAAAGTATTTGATCACGTTTAGCTGAATTACGTTCAGGTACAAAGAGTAAATACAGATGTCCTTCTGAGCAGACAAGTCTTCCTTTAGAGAATAGATAAGACTTCCTGATTAAACACGAGGAATATTCATCTACATGCAACGTTCAACTCTCAAAAGTCCAGTTTGTTTTCTTAAAATGAAACTAACTTTGAGACATGCCCGCAATACTAACCCTCAGCAGACTTGGTGGGAACTCTGGCTTTGCTGAACGGGCTAAGTGTAGGAGACTCAAAAGAGCTTTAACTGGACACCCTCTGTATGGGCAGCTTCTAAGTCACAGAGGTGAGAATTGGGGAAGAATGTGTTTCACTGCTGCTGAGAAAGAGAAGGGGCTAGACACCCATCAGAGGTCACTTCTGTCACAACCCACAGGCCAAATCCTATTAGTTGCCCATTTATAGTTATTATTATTATTATGCATGCATGAGTGGGATAAACATGTGTGCATTTGCATGGAAAGGCCAGAGAACCACCTCATTGTCACCTTATTTTTATTTTTATTTTATTTTATTTTTTTTGTTTTTTGAGACAGGGCCTCTCGATGGCCTGGAACTTGCTGGGTCTCTACCCACTGGTCTCTGCCTTCCTAGCGCTGAAATCACAAATGCATGCTACGGCATTTGCATGGGGGTCAGAGAATGACTTTCAGGAGCTGGGAAAAGATCAGCCTCGACCGTCTCAAAACAAACACAATAACAGTAAAAGCCCCTGCCCGCTTTTCTTACAGACGGGTGACATAACTCATGTAACGAAGTCCCTTATTTCTGTGGGTGTCTGGCTTGTGCCCCGTTGGTCCTGGAGCCCTAGGCCTTGGCACAGCTACTCTTAGTCCCACAGAACCTGGAAGGCTGCTGTAGTCTCTGTAAATCTGTGGGAACTAGACAGGAGCAGGGGCACCTTGTGAACAAACTCCCACCCAATCTCCATGCCAGCCTTTGCAGAGAGAGTAAAGAACAAGACTTGATGTGTAAAATACCTAAACAAAACGACAACATTCTACTGTCCGATTCTTTTGGTTTTGGTGGTAGCTAAGAGCATAAAATATATTCATTATTGGAAGTATAAAACTTAATGTGAAGCCCCACAGATTCCATTCCAAATGCCTATTCTAACTGTATAGAAGTTCAAGGAGTTGGAATTTGGGTCTGGTTAATTTTGTGGTGTGATTTTTAAATTATGTTTTTAAAAAGAAAACTTCATAAAATTAAAAACAACCCCCCCAACAAAATAACACCAATAAAAGCCCAAAAGCTTTTAGAAGATTCCCAAACCTCATTAGTCACAGTTGCAAGCCTTGACCGGAAGTCTTAAAGAGTCCTACAGGAAGTGACACATTGTAACTGAGCTTGTGTGGGCCCAGCCCTAGAACCAAGTTTCCTTTTTTTTCCATTGCAGACATCATGAATCACCTACTCAGTCGCTGGTGCCTTCTGTACCCGAGGGGACAGATGACCGTCTACCACAATACAACCGCCCCATAGCCCAGCCTCTGGAACTTGGCCAGGGAGATCTGACTTTTAGAAAAAACAGTCATGACGTCCCATGAATCACCGTGTGGAAATGCCGGCTCCTATGAGGACCTTGGTGAGTTCCTGTTTCAGAAGTTCCCAGACGGCACAAGGGAGTTTGGGAAATACCCTGTCCAGCGGAGAGCAGAGGACCAGTCCCAGCAAGGCCAGGGCTTCCAATTTTGACACAACTCGTTCCATAGGGAAGTCAGACACAACCCTGGGGAGATAACCCACTAGCTAAGCTGCCACCACAGCCCTACCTGATGGCATTGACAAGGGATTCGGATCCCATCTACTGTGCTGTACCATCCTCACAGTGGGCCTGAGGGGGACGCAGCTGTGCCAGGCTGAGAGCCACACCCGAGCCACACAGCTAATGAGTCTTTAAATCCCCGGTCACCAATTCTAACGTTATGCCTAATGATTAATGTTTTAAAAAGTATAGAAAGGTGTTTGAAATTTATCATCAGGTAATAAATCACAGCTTATTTTTTTCTCAATGAAAAGCAGTTAAGTAACACAAGGCAAGCATATGGATTAAAAAGTCATAAAACGAGTCTGAGTTTCTTATACCAAACAACCTAATTTGCTTATACATAAATATCGAGGGACAGAAAGGCAGGCTTTTCAGACCCAATAGAATGATAAAGTGTGTAGTCACATCACACCCTGGCCCTTGCGGGAGGCTATATATTAAGATTTTTTTTTAGGACTTACACCTCATGTTTCTGGAGTAATAAGACAAATGAGGTTCTGCACATTTATTTCAGCATAAATTAATGCTAACCATCTGGATGGATAAGATAACCAAACAGCCATAAAATCTTGGCAACCTCCACCTGAAGAAAAATTGCTTGGGAGCTGAGAAGCAGGGCAAAAAAATCCACACGAGGTTTGCTGGAGGAATCCCAACACTATCGTGGGACTCACGAAGATTTCAACTCAATCTCGGACTTTAATCATAATACACAGACAGTGAGGCAAGCTGTGGGGGAGAGGTGACGGAGATAGCAAGTCTCCTGAAGCGTACTGCTCTGCACTGACCACAAGTGTCTGGGGTTTAATCCGAGCCACCCCATGGTCCCCAGATTGAGGGAGGCCCAGGGTTTATCATTTCCATTTCAAGATGGCAGAACTGGGGTCAGAGAGAGTGAACAGCACTGCCATTCAAGGCAATACTCTTTTTACTGCCCCATCTGGAGATCCACTCCAGAATCTACTTATCCACCCACCCACCCACCCCTCCACCCATCCATCCACCCATCCACCCATCCATTCATCAACCCATCCACCCCATCATCCATCCGTCATCCGCCAATCCACACACCCATCCACAATCCATCCATCCATCCATCCATCCATCCATCATCCATCCATCCATCCACACATCCACACATCCACCCATCCACCTATTCACCCACCCACTCATCCACCCACCCATCTACCCATCCATGCATTCACCCATCACCCACCAATTCACCCATCCACCCTCCCACCTATACATCTACTCACCTGACCATCTATTTATTAATCCACCAATCTATCAAACAAATCCACCCATCTACTCGTCCACCCACCTATACCAATTCTTATTTGTTCTACAATCCTTCTTGAAAGAAAAACAGTGGACACAGGCACAGGCGCTCAGGAGGAGCCCCGTCCTCACTGGCAACGCACCGGCCTGGGGCCTGAGTCTCCTCACTCTCCCCATGTTTCCTCTGCTGACTTTCCCTCTCCAGCATGTGCTGACAGTCGAGTGCTAAGCATTATGGGATTACGTTTTCACTTCTCTGCCCTTCTCCTCTGCAGCCTTGGTAGGATTCCAGGTCCCTGCAGCTTGGCTTACTCGATGGAACTGAATCCAGGGCTGATGTTTCTCATACATATGAGGCACCCCTTCATCTCACACTCGTGTCTCTTCCTTCCTTCATCCGATAAATATCTACTAGGTGTCTATTAACTGCACAGCAGTAGGCCTAAAGGATAAACCACGAACAAAATTCAAGTGTTAAATAAAACTGTGGTTTTTAGAAATCTGCCTTAGGGCACGGCAGCCTGGGGCTGGTCAAGTGAGGACGGGCCCCAGGAAGCAGCAGGGCTCAGACGGGCAGCATCTTACTACTTCCTGAGAAATCTTCCTCCGTGGGTGCTGCTCTGAACGGCTGTCTGAGTCCGCGGCCCCGCTCCTTGCCGTTACAGGAAAATTGCGCAGTGTAGCCACAGCTGCATTTCAACCTTCGGAGGTTTGGTGTCCTAACAAAACCGCAGGGCCATATCCAGATATGATTCAAAGTGAAAACAGGATTCAACCGCAGAGCGATCGCAAATGCAACTCACTTCCCACCCTCCCCACGATGACATCAACGACTTCCACGCGTAGACACTCCTTCACGGGGGACAGCAGAGCCCCAGCCGTGCTGAAGTCTGAGCTTCATTGTTGAGGTGCCGGCTCATCCTTCAGTGAGCAGAAGGTTTGTGGCTGAGGCATCAGACCAGCTGCCTTCTCTCTCTCACAGCTGACACCCATCCTTCCTTCTGCTCACCCTTCTTTAGCCTGACCCACACCGCCAGAGGCCAGTCACCTTTTAGAGGGGGCTGACTTCTGACCCTGAACACAAAATGAAAATGTGTAATTCAGAGATGGGCCACAAAGCTTGTTAGGCATTCTCCCAGCAGAGTCGGGAACAGGTTGTAGCAATGACTGGTTGCTATGGTTACACAAGCTGGCTAGGCAGTGCCAACAGCAACATTCAAATCCAGACCCCGACTTGCGCTGCTCCCTGTCAGAGGGATGAAACATATTAATAAATGACGTGGGGCAGCTTGCACTCCCGAAGGAGGTGGCTTCCATGATAAACAGACGCCATCAAGGTTAAATCCCTGCACCGTAGAGGGAACACCACCCTTCTCTAGTCTGTCTGTGTCAGAGTAGCAAAAACAAAGACTATACCCCATGGAGATGGACCACGCATAAAGACCAGGTCCACATACTATTGGTGGGACCCACCCTGGGGCAATCCTGAGCTGTCTGTACAGTAGCCCATTTCTCTGTTTGGTTTGTCTCCAAGGGCAAAGCTGAAATACAGCCATGGGTCCTGCAGGCTCGCAGACAGGGTGGGGCAGGGGCCCTCTCTAACTTGGGTGAGTGTGATCCCAGCAGATGAAGAACTAAACAGATCAAAAGAGCTGACACTCCTATGAGCAAGAGATGACTCCTCCTGCCCAGCCGGGAGATTTCTCGGGCTTTCACCCTGGAACTGAAACAAATGCTCTTCTGAGTGGATTTGAGCCGCAGAGGGTCTGCACAATACGGGACTCACCTGCGCCTGTAATCACTCGCTGCATTTCGCTACGGGAAGTGACTTTCTACACACACACACACACACACACACACACACACACACACGTTGTCTCTACAGAAAGCTCTAAGGCAAGAGTCCTAAGGAACACCTCTGAAGTTTTCAGCCCATCCTGCATACACCCTGAAGATGGCCACTGTGCCTGGGCCAGATGCAGCCTCTGGGATGGAGACTCTGCTAGTTCCTAACACTGTCTGAGCTCGTGGGAGGTTCAGCAGTCAGCCCTTCTGAGATGGACGAGGGGCCAATTCTCCTCGCTTCTGTCTGTCCTACCACTGTCCCAGCAGGCCAGAAGAGATAAAGTGAAACGGGGTGTCGTCTCAGATAATGGCTGCGTTTCTTATTAGTAACACCTGTGCGGTGAGTCCTGTCAACCCCACAGGCTCCAGAGTCACTTAGGAGATAAGCTTCTGGGCTTGTCTGTGAGAGACCTGTCCATATATTAATATAACCCATTAATCTGTGTGTGGTCATGTGATTGTGGCTTACCAGCTAAAGTTCCTGCGTCTGTCTCATGGCATCTCCTGACTCTGCCCTTCTTTCTCCCAGCATTCAGTTTAGTTTTTCCCACCTACCTAAGTTCTGCCCTATCAACAGGCCAAGGTAATTTCTTTATTTATTAACCAATAAAAGCAATACAGAGACAGAAGGACCTCCCACATCACCAGATGAATGAATGAGACGGACCATTTCGGACAGTGAGATGGAGGGGCACTGGGACGCTGGGATGGGGTTACGCCCAGGGCTATAGGAAGTGTGGCCATCAGTAAGAAAAAGGGGAACCAGGTCCTTATATAAGGCCAGTCTGAGGGGATCTGCAGGAGCCAGAGACTGAGGTGCAGGGTGGGAGGGAACAAGGCCCAGAACAACATGGTGGCCAAGGAGGCAGAGCCAAGCATCACCCTGTACCATACTGACTTCCTATTGCTCTTCTCTGACTGCTCCGAGCCCTACCCCCTACATTCTAGTGGTCCCTCCCATCCCAACTGGACTCCTAGGAAGATTTATTCCCAATTCCTCCTAGAACCATCACATAACTTGCACAAAGCTGATCACACAGGGTGGCCATTGAGGCGATCGGGACCATAAATATCCTGGGTCTCTTTTCATATACACACCGTGACAAAAAGACGCCTTGATCCACGGTGTTCACAAGAAAACGCTACTAGCTGAGCCGATGCCTGCTCCCCGTGCCCTCCTGCTTCATATCTGCCATCCGCCGGGCTCAATAACCCTTTTGTTCCCTATGGAGCCCGGTTCTGACTAGCTGGGACCAGGTTTGTTTTCTTCTGCATTCCATAGGCCATTACTGGGACCTCTTGACTGGTGAGCTGAAACTCTTGTTCCTTCTGACCACGCCGAGACACTGGGCTGTTTGTTGTTACAGAGGCATTAAAACCATGGCGGAGCCGTCACAGGGAGAATGGCTCCATTTTGGGGGGCCAATTAGGACCACGCACACTTTACACACTGAGTAATTTTCTGCTCTCAACAGCTAGGCAACTGTGCTATTATTAAAACCATCATTTTTTTTTTTCAGTTTAGAAAGGACAGGAGGAAGTGAGGGACCATGAAAGAAAAAGAAAGATAGAGAAAGGGAAGGATGTGTTGGCATTGGCTTACAGGGTTGAAAGGGATGGACACTAATTGTCTCATTTCAAAGGCCGTGGCTGTGAAGTACCCATGGGGCCAAAATCAAGGATGCTGAGGAAGACTTGGGTGACAGAAAGGATCACGGTTCCCAGAGACGGTCACATCCTGGTAGCTAGACCCTATGGCTAGTACGGCCAAATGGGATTTGCAGTCATGTCTAGCATGAGCTTGGAAGATGATGATGGGCTTCCAGGTGTCCCTAGGGCCACCACAGTTCCTCTTCTAGAAGGCAAGTAAGCCATGCAGTGTAGCCCTGCTGGAGTGGAGTCTCACCAGGCCCTCCAGAAAGAGCCTGGATGTGCTGCAAGCCTGACTTTGGCCCCAGGAGACCCGTCTCGATTTCTGAATCCCCGGGACTGTGTAAGAATTCAGCGTGGCGGAAACCCTATCCACCGTCACTGTCACAGGAAACATACATAATGTGGAAGCAAGGGGGGTCTCCTGCCCCAAGGAAAGAAGCAGCCAGAGGATGAAGAGAATGGACAAAGTTACTGAGAAAGTCGTCCCTGCTTTTGTGCCATCTCTAGAGAAGCTGGGTCCCAGTGCTCCCACCTCCCACGACACACCCCTGAGCAGGCCCCTCGGGCTGAGTGCTCAGACTTACACACATAAAACAGTGCCAGAGGGTTTTTCTAAGGACCCAACAGTAATGTAGCAAGTGTTTCGAGCTGACCAGATAGCACACCACAGGCTCTATGTATGTGTGTGGTTCAGGCTCAGAATACCTCTGTGAGAGAGAAGCACATGAATTAGTGAGTTTCCCGCTCACTGGGACAGAGTACCTGCTGGAAAAGGACTGGGGTGGAGTGGGGGGAGGATTTTGGCTCCTGGTCTAAGGGGACCAGGTCTATGATGGTGTGAGGTTCACAGCCGTGAAGGGGTCAGGGAGCAAGAGAAGTGGGGCTAGAACATGGCCCACTCTCCATCAACCCACTTCAAGGCGGTTCTACGATCTTCCAAAACAGCCTTGCCATGGTGGGGTCAAGGGTTCAAATGTGAGTTGACCCACTTCATGATGGTTCTACAATCTTGCAAGACAGCACCATCATCGTGGGGTCAAGGGTTCACATATGAGCCTTTTGGGGACCCTGAAACCCCAACAGCACTGGTGGGAACCCATGCCACAGGAAGGGAAACCGAGGCACACAGAATTGAGTTGCTTGAGGCCATAGCTTGGGACTGGGAGTCCGGTTCCAGAGCTGGTAGCCTTTGGCCTTTACATCAGCATGCAGCTGGCCCTCTGCTCCTCACAGCTGCCACTCTGGGTAGCGCCATCCACTCACCCATGGACTCAATCACTCATTCATGGATTTGCTCATTCATTCATTAATTCACCTACTTGTCAGAGTCACTCATTCACTACTTCTCTCCCTTGCTCATTTATGCGTGCCCCCACTCACTGGCTAAGCCTTCATTGATTTACTGACTCAATGACTCATTCCCCAGCTCATCTATGTATTCATTCATCGGAGTCTCATTTGGCTTCTTGAGTCCTCAGGATAAAGACACTAAAAGCATCCCCCACACTAAATCAAACAGCTAAGTCAAGCCTGCACAAGACAAGACCACCTCACCCAGAGGGAGATGCCCAAAAAGCGGCCATGCTGGGGAGGGAGCCCTGAGTATTCATAATTCCCGCAGAGACACGAGCGTGCACGAAGCTGAGGCCATGTTTGCCTACAAGGGCTTCTTCATAAGCTCCATGGGGACTTCACGGGCAATGGACGTCCACGATCATGTTTCTGGTCCAGCTTCACGAGCATCTCTTTGTACATTTCTCATTCGTCTAGACTATTTTAAACACGTCACCGACCAGAGTGGTCCATGCGAAAGCAGATGTTGAGTGAAAGTATCTGCATTAATCTGAGCTGCAAGTGCAATAGAATAATATGTCTTAAGAGGTCTTCAGCTCCTTTCTTTGGAACACGACAAAGTATTTTGTATTTCACTCCTCAAGTTAATGTGCACTGAGGCACAGGTATGGGCCTGGTATGTACGGCGTGTTAAAGCCAAGCAAACTAGGGTGCAGAGAGCTGGTGTGACTTGCTCAAGCCACACAGCTTCAGGGTAGGAGAGAATCATCACCATGCACAGATACGGTGTCTTAGAGCTGAGTGATGGGCAGCAAAGCTCACGAAACATTTGAGTACCTGAGCAGTTTTCTCTACTCAAGGGCGAAGGAAACCTCTCTAAACTGTTAGGTGGACTGGAGGAGTGTCTTTGTTGACTTGATAAGTCACCTCACACTTAGTTACTTCTACGTCTCTAGAATTCCGGTCCCTGGAAACTGTAACAGATGTATAAAGAGGAACAGACCTGGGAGATGCCTCAGCATGGCTGATGGGCTTTGCATCTCTGCCACTCTCCTGCATCGTTAGATGGCGGGAGGTTGGGGCCAGGCAGGTGGCCAGTGCTCAGAAACACCTGCTAGCATCATCAATGGGTATGAGTCACGGGGCAGCTCATGGAGGGGGGTTTCCTCTTACATCCCCATATGCTGGTGTAGCCTGGCAGACTCTGCCAGGAAGCGGGACCAATGGCCTCTTTATTCTCCTCCCTGGAGTTACCCACTCCTTCCTGCCCCATTTGGCACAGATACCTGCAATGCGTCTGCAGGACAGGGAGACCCTGCACAGGCCCCCGAGAGTCATTCACGCAAGCAGTTACTCTGTCCCTGGTGCCCTACCATCCCTGTGGGCAGCGTCCTCTGTGGACAAGCCTCTCTGGCTGACACTGTTGGGCATTTTCCTAGTTGGAGATGGAAACTCAGGAGACCTTAATTGTTTTTATCAAGTACCTGTATGTAGACGGAAGTTTCTGTCATTCCCCTCCCACCCCCACCCCTTGCAGTGTCCTCGACGCCCCCCCCCAGGTCCCACAGCCATTTGGTTCCAAAGAAACACACAGAGGCTTATATTAACTAAAACTGATTGACCTATTAGCTCAGGTTTATTATTACCTAGCACTTACAACTTAAATTAACCCATAATTCTTGTCTATGTTTAGTCACGTGGCTTGGTACCTTTTCTCAGTGAGGAATTTTCACCTTGCTTCCTCTGCGTCTGGCTGGTGACTGCATCTCTCTGTTTTTCCTCTTCCCAGAATTCTCCTAGTCTGGTTGCTTCACCTATACTTCCTGTCTGGCTAGTGGCCAATCAGCGTCTTATTAAACCAATACGAGTGACCACTCTTTACAGTGGACAAGATCGTCCATCCACAGCAGCTGAAGCGAGAGCAGAAATCCCAGTGTTCCCTCCCCCTGGCTACCACAGCAGCATTTCCTAACACCAGGACACTGTGACTGAACACTCAGAACGGCTTGGTGGTCACCGTGCCAAGGTGTCCAACCAACTGTTGGCTCTTAACCTCCAGCCACCCTGCCCTGGCACAGTGAAGAAATGCTGAGTCATCACCAAGTTGGCTCACGTCAGTTCCCATGGCCACATGATCACCACGAGATGCAAGGGACATCAGTAGCCCACAGCTACATGTCCTCTGAGGGACACAGGCGTGATGGCTGAAGAGGAAGCCTTGTTAACCAATTATCTTTAAGGGGTGGAACCAAGTTAGGGTGTGGTTTTTTTGGGACCTGGAGAAAAAAAGTGTGCGACCCAGGTACGCTCCTTCTGTGTGTGGTTTCCTCATACGGAGAGCTAAAAGCAGAAAACAATGTCTTCTGGGAGTGTGTGTGTGCATGAAAGAGGCTAGCTTAGAGAGAGGGGGGGATGGGAGGTGCAGATAGAGAGCTGTGAATGGAAAACCCTCAGGCAGACGCCGTCAGATCTAGAGGGTTAGGAGGAAGTGTTTTGGTTTTTGAGGGCTGGTATGTTCCTGTTGCCTCGTTGGCATCCCAAGGAAGAAGAGAAACAGCAGTGAGAGGAATCCCACCAGCTGGGTGGCAGTGGTGGCGCACGCCTTTAATCCCAGCACAGGGGAGGCAGAGGCAGGGGGATCTCTGTGAGTTCGAGGCCAACCTGGTCTACAGAGCGAGCGCCAGGACAGGCTCCAAAGCAACATAGAGAAACCCTGCCTCGAAAATCCAAAAATAAATAAATAAAGAGAGGATTTCCACTGACCGCTCTGTCCAGAGCACACACGGCCTGAGTAGACCTCGTCTTCCCTCTCCTGATGAGGCCAGTAAGCTATCCAGCAAACCATGCAGTGACTCTCCTGTTCATGTTGGCAAGCTTCCACTTCTGGCCAGTTGTTGGGTCTGACCAGGCTTTTATTAAAACAAGCCCAGGCTGGGGAAAGGATTTATCACAAGCCTTTTCTGAACTAATATTTGGTGAATTGAGCATTTTCTATGTACCAGACGCTGGCCGTCGTCCTGAGTTTGCTCAGGCTTTTTGAGGGAGCCACGAGTAACCCAACCTACAGGAAGTCAACAGGACAGCTAAGCTTGGGGCAGGAGGATGTGGTGGGGCTGGGATTAGATTCTAGGCAGCATGCTCTCTGCAGCTGGTTAGCTTTGACAGCACCAGAGAACCCCAAAACTGTGAACCCACAGTCCAGGCCGGATGGGCAGTTTTCTGTTGAGTGTCAGGAACCCTATGTTGGGCTTAGTCAGCTGGGCTGTGAGTCAGCGGGTCCTGGACAGGGCGGTGATGGTGCCTCATTCACAATCCGGACGGTTCGAACAAGAACGCACAGACCAAGCTACTGTGCTAGGTCTGCCCTCTGAGTCCAGCCTGAGGCAGCGGAAGGATCCAGAAGCTTCCTTTTTGGAGACACAACCTTCCCTTGCAGTTGCTCAGAGCTGGAGGGGGAATAGGTTCAAAACAAGCAAGGCTCTCTAAATAGTGATAAATACCTCAAATTAGCCAGCGAGTTTAAAAGCCTGCAGGCTGCTCTTTTTTCCCAGAGCAGGAACAGGCTCCTGATTGTAGCCTGTTAGAATGGAACATTCAGACGAGCCTGGAGTCGGCAGGCAGGGGAGGCGCTGGGGCTGCCCTGGGACACTGGCCCAGCTGGCGGGCCAGGGGACACAGTGGGCTTGTGGAGCATGAGCTTACAGAGGAGAGGCTGTAGCCAAAGGGAATCGGGGCCGGGGCCTTTCTCTCTTCCTGGGGCCATGCACCTTTCTATAGAAACGGGGACAGGGAAATGTCAGGGCTGAAATGTCTGCTCTAGAACACGAGAGGCTGTTCCGTGTTCTTACAGGAAGAGAACAACAGTGTCACTGGGGCCGGACACAACTTCCTCCAAAGCATAGCACCAGGACTCTCCCTCTTCCATGCAAACCTTGGAGGCTACTGCCATGAGATGAACTGTTCACCCCGGGAGATAATAAAGGGCAGAATGACAGACGACGACAGCAGAAGCACGCTGGGGTCTCTTCCCTTCCTCATTAGACAAATGATCTCTAGCCGCAGGGACGAGAGGCCTCACTGGCAAGGAATGGATTTCCTCCTTCGTCAGTGTGGTACCCTGCCCTGAGTGTGGAAACTGGGTTGTGACCCTGTCTACTCCCCTGCGGCTGCAGGAAGACCAGGGAAGAGGGTTACCATCTCAGGAACTTACACGCCTTGGGTCCTATCTTCCCTTCTGGCTTGGCCTTATCGAGGAACTCCGTCTTCTTATTGAGATAACAGGGAATGTGTGAGTCCAGACATCGGAATTCTAACCAAACTCCCCAGACTCCAGCTTCAGTGACAGCCTGGACTGGCTACACTGCTTCCTGAAGACTCTATGGATCCAGTTTGTTAAGCGACAGGCACCAGTCTGGCTGGCCACGCTAGTCACCTCTGGGACTGTACAAGAGCGTGGTTCTCTGAGCCCCGATGCAGACCCTGACGCTCAGACCAGTGGTGTCTGGGTGACCTGCTGCATCACCCACAAACCTCTGGGAGCTGGCCGTTGTGTTTCCAGAGTGTGGGAGGAATACTTTCATCTGTAGGCAGGTACGAATGAAAAAAAATATATATCATTTTCCCCAAGGAAAACCCGTGAAAATCACATGGCCTTATCTTAACAGAATCTCACTTTTACATGGCGGGATTGGAGGCAGGGGCTGAAGCCTGCTGTGCTCCATAGCAGCTGCTGGCTGACTGTACACACTTTGAAGACAAAAGTCTCATGCTTGTTTATTTGTTTATTTTGAGACAGAATTTCTCTGTGTTACAGTCCTGGCTGTCCTAGAACTCACTCTGTAGACCATGCTGGCCTATAAACTTACAGAGATCCACCTGCCTCTGTGTCTCTAGTGCTGGGATTAAAGGTGTGTGTGACCATCACCCGGCTTGATTTAAAAAAAAAAAAAAAAAGACCAGGTTTCATAGACCTCAGGCATGCAGGCCTCAGATTTACTACGTAGCTGAAGACGACTCTGAACTCTGACCTGGTTGCCCCAACCCCCAACAGCTGGGACTACAGACTCGCAAGAATCCCCTGTTCTTGTCCCCCTCAGACTTGAACTCCTGGGGTGGGTTTGAAGAAATGGCGTGTGTGCTTTTCAGGAAGGGGAATCTGTATTTGTGGCAGAGTCAGAGTGTTACCCCAACAGAAGCTGCGGCCGGCAGCAAGGTAAACACGGGTCCCACTCCCTTTCCATCCATGCTGGTCTAACTGTGAAGGGGACCTCAAAAACATGAGGTTCTCTCGGTCTTCAGAAAAAATTCCAGAAGAGGAAACAGGTCAGCAGGGATCCATCGATCCAGCTGCAGTTCTCCCGGGAGTGCGGCCCCAAAATCTGGCCTGGCAACCTAGCACCTACTAACCTGTACACAGATGACCATGCTCATCTTTACTGTCCATGTCCTCCTCTCTTCCCTTAACGTTCTATTTCCCCACACCCTGAGACACATAGTTTTATGTCTGTGTTTTACAAACGCAGAGAGAAGCCCTGGGTGGGGCGGTAACTCTGCCAGGGCCACACAGCTAATAACCGCAGTGACAGAGAACCAGGCCTCCGGTCAGGCCTTTCCATCTGTACTGTATTCTGGAAAACAAAATTCATGACTTTATTGAAAAAAAAAAAGTTTTGAAGACAGTGTCTTATTATCCCATGTTAGCAGGTCTTGAATTTGCCATGTGGCCAATTCCAGCTTGTTTCCGTTCATCTCTGTTCTGTCGTTCCTCGACAGAGTGTGGGGGGGGAGATGAAGCTGAGAGAGCTTGTGAGATGAGAATTCATTTCGGTTGCATGCCCTACGGAGGTTCTAGTCATCCGCGCAAAGCAGGGAGCTGCTGTCTGACGAACATAGGTGCCGGCTTCAGTTATTGTTAGACTCGACCTTCCACATCTGCCTCGCGGGTGACGCTATTAACGTGACTTTGGTATTTTAGAGAAAGCTCTCACAGTTTCATAAATATCATGAACGGCTCTAAGTTGGTGACACAAAAATGTTTCCATGAAACTTTTTTTTTTTTTTTTCAATTCATAACTTTAGGGCGCCACTAAGGCCTGTTTGGTGGATTCCATTTCCTTTATAAATCTGTGACAGCCTTGGGAAGTCAGAATGGCACCATAAAAGAACGTTGCCCACCTCTTGGGAAAGGTGCAGCAAGCCTACAAGTGGAGGGGACAGGCCGTTCATACTTTCAAGCTTCCCTGGCAAGCGCTGCTGCGGGCGGCCTGAGGTAATGTCCTCCGTTACTGGGCTGTACATTTACTGGCAGAAGAATAAATCTCACTTCTCACTTGAAGCTGTGACCCTCTCGAACAAACCACGAGGGTAGGAATCACGGCCAAGTCTGAACAGAACAGCCTTGCTGTCTCTCCCTGACCTAAGGAGACTGCACGTAGAGTAACACCTTAAATAAAATCTGCTGTCACCGTCGCCATCACAGCCTGTGGAAAAACGACTTTTAGGAAAAGCGTTGTGGCCCTTCGCCCTCAGGGCAAACTCCAGTTCGTCTCCTGGTCTCACTGTGGGTTCAGGCTACAGGCAGTTGATATTTGGGGATTTCCAGACAAGAGGTGGTAGCAAACTCGTGAGGCACCTCCACCGGAAGGGAGGAGAGGTCGGCTGACTCAGCAGCTGAAGAGATCAATGAACAGTAAGATGAGCCGTGGCAGATTCAGAGGAGCTGACAGAGCTGGCAAGATGATGGAACCCTGGTGAGCAGGGGCTCAGAGCACACATCACCACACCTTCAGAATTACACACAACGCCCAGCACAGCACGGATGTTCAGCATCAGTGATGGGCGGGTGGAGTGGGTGGCTGGGTGTGTGGATGGGCGGATAGATGGATGAGTGATTTGGCTGGTTGGAGCATAGATAGATAGACAGGTGGATAAGGGGACAGATGGATGGATAGGTGGATAAGTGCGTGGACAGGTGAATGAGGGGACAGATGGATGGGTAGGTGGATAAAGTGGGTGAGAGGGTGTATGGATGGACTGACAGAGAGGCAAACAGGTAGATGGAAGGTAAATGTGTAGAGAATTGATACAAGAATAGATAGCTGGGGGCTGGAGAGATGGCTCAGCGGTTAAGAGCATTGCCTGCTCTTCCAAAGGTCCTGAGTTCAATTCCCAGCAACCACATGGTGGCTCACAACCATCTATAATGTGGTCTGGTGCCCTCTTCTGCCTTCAGGCATACACACAGAAAGAATATTGTATACATAATAAATAAATATTTAAAAAATTAAAAAAAGAATAGGTAGCTGGGTAGATGGATAGATGACAGAAAAAGTGGAGGTTAAGGAGGGAGAAAGAACCAAATGGCCATTAGCAATTTGATAAAAACGATTCCTGGCCTGGTGAGGTCGCTGTGAGTAATGCTTTTGACGTACAAAGCAGAGCCAGAATTCAAGCCCTGAAACACGGTGGAGAGAGAACCAGCTCCCAAAGGTTGTCTTCAGACCTCCAGATGTGTGTCATGGCATAAATGCAACTCCCTTCATCCCCAATCCAAAAACAGAGAAAAAAGATCCTTAACTGGGCTAAGAAAGAGGGGCAGGATAGCCACACTAGTCAGCAGCCTTGAGACGGTGCCGAGGACACACAGACGGTGCCGAGGACACACAGACGGTGCTGAGGACACACAGACGGTGCTGAGGACACACAGACGGTGCCGAGGACACACAGACGGTGCTGAGGACACACAGACGGTGCTGAGGACACACAGACGGTGCCGAGGACACACAGACGGTGCCGAGGACACACAGACGGTGCTGAGGACACACAGACGGTGCTGAGGACACACAGACGGTGCTGAGGACACACAGACGGTGCTGAGGACACACAGACGGTGCTGAGGACACACAGACGGTGCCGAGGACACACAGACGGTGCCGAGGACACACAGACGGTGCTGAGGACACACAGACGGTGCTGAGGACACACAGACGGTGCTGAGGACACACAGACGGTGCTGAGGATGACGCAGGCAGAAACGTTTCCCAACAGCCACCTTCTCCACTCTGCTGGGGCAGATTCTGTTTATTAGGATTGGCCACGTGGCTCCTGGAGCACCTGCCCAGCAAAGCCACAGACAACACAAAGAACACTGTGATAATACTAGCAAATAAGGGGTTCCAACTTGTTAAGAGACAAAAATGGATACCCAAGGAGACAGCTGGAAGGGGCCTCATCACGGCGGGTCATACTAGTGAGTCTTCTGGGGATTGCAAACTATCTGATGGATGTGTGCGTTTGATGTTCTGTGTAACATAAATCCATTATTATTATTATTGTTGGTTTTTTGAGACAGGGTTTCTCTGTGTAGCTTTAGAACCTGTCCTGGAACTAGCTCTTGTAGACCAGGCTGGCCTCAAACTCACAGAGATCCTCCTGCCTCTGCCTTTAATGGCTTGCACCACCACTGCCCAGCTATAAATCTATTTTAAAAAATCTGATTAGAACAGTGTTGGGGACAGGACTTGGGGCTCTGCACATGCCAGAGCTGTGCTCTGCTCTTCCCTGTGCGCCCAACCCTCTCTCCGAAGCTTTACTGTGTTTTTGTTTCGTTTTCTTGCAGTGCTGGGCTCAAACCCAGGACCCCCGTGCGCACTAAGCAAGCGCTCTATCGAACCGTAGCCCCTGTCTGCATGCTCTCTTTCACACTAGGACAGCGTGTTCTTTTTTCCTAGTTTGAGAAAGTCTGTTTCAGACGAGCAAAAGTGCAGCCATGTCCCCCACCACTCACTCACTGAGTTCCGTATCTGGGCTTCTGAAAACACTTTGAAGGGAAAAATACATGTCTATACTAAACACATCGGGACTTTCATTTTCATAGGCTCATCCTGTCACCGAGGCTCCAGAACTACACATCACACTGATGCCCAGACAGACAGCAGAACGTGAAT
The DNA here is from genome assembly GCF_950005125.1 of Chionomys nivalis. Taxonomy (NCBI): domain Eukaryota; kingdom Metazoa; phylum Chordata; class Mammalia; order Rodentia; family Cricetidae; genus Chionomys; species Chionomys nivalis. The sequence goes on from NC_080110.1 coordinate 2,999,140, forward strand.
TAGCATTAGTCTTTTACATTGGACTCTGAGCATTCTTATTCCACATCCTTGGAAGGACGGAGTCCTGGAACCCGTTCCTTGCCCCTATCAAGTGGCAACTGATAAAGCAAAATAATCCGATCGGAATCTCTCAGCCAAACCACACACTCAATAGAGAACTGTGGGTTGGGAGCAAGGTGAGGTGAGCATCAGTTTGTGAGTCGATTGGAGATGCTGAGGCAGAGGGATGACGAGGCTGAAGCCAGCCTTGGCTACATACTGAGACTGAGACAGTCTTGAAAACAGATACTTGGATAATCTCTTCCCGCCACATGAACACACAAACCACAACGGACTCTCACACACGGAGCCTTGTTGCTGCCCAACCCAGGCCAGGTTGACCCCAAGCTTTGCGAGGCTCTTGCCAACGCCCTGGGCAGCCCCTGCTTGCAGAGTGAACAGTGGGTATCTGTCTTCCCGCTGCAGAGAGAACAGCCAGACAACTTAAATCACAGTAAATAAACCAGTGGCCCCTCGTGGGCTCCGTGGCATAATCCTGACTCTATACAATGCCTCCAGTTTTGCTACTTCAGCTAAATCATTTCTCCGTCCCTTCTTGGGAGTCTGTAAATGTCGCCATCTGGGACCGTAAACATTAAAATAAGGAGCCGTAAAAAATATCAGTAAACCAATTAAAAGCTCAAGCAGCAGTAAGCCTTCCTTGCATCACATCTGAAAAACAGCGGACCCCTCCCCTGAGCTAAGTCAGCATCCTGGATCAGTGGTTTCCACAGATTTTACTTCTTATTTCTCACAAGAACTCATGAGCAGCCATCTGGAGCCCAGGCGAGCTGGAGATCATACAACACTCCGCCATGGGGCAGAACGGATGGGAAACCTCTTTGCCTCTGACCCCAGAGAGCGAATGTCATCAATACTGATTGCAAGAGTAAAGCAATGACATAGAAACTAGACCATTCAGAAAACAACACACACACAAAAACATAACTGAATTTGAATCATAGCTGTGAACCGACTTATATTTACTTAAATCAAACTTCAAAGATAAAAACTGTTATCCACAAGAACACAGGGGAATCTGCCGCTGAAGATGGGGTTTTTGCCACACACAAAGCTCTTCTGTTGAGTTATTCAAGTTGCAAATGACCCTATGAAGAAAGTGTAATTGTGATCATTTCCAATTTTTAAAGATAAGAAATCTGGGGCTCAGAGATGTTACACGGGCTTCATGAGGACACATGACACACAAGAGCCAGCGCCAACAACCTGACCTCTGATCTTGGGATTCAGTTCATCTCTTTGCTGTATGACCTACTTCAGTCATGATGCCAAAGCCAAGGGATGAACATACGTGGAGACACCGTGAGTGCCAGTTGCCCTTCTAGCAATGTGGATCCCTGACTTTAGTTAACCTAGCGATCATCTGAGTTTGTGTTTCTACGAACATGCTTCCTGCTTTCCGGCACCTCCACCCATATGGAGCTCACTGATTCATCCTAGATGGGAAGGAGACTCAGGATGTTTAATTAAAAGTAACATCTTCTGCTGCCAAGATTCCGGGTTCTAATCCTGACACAAATAGAAAGAGCAGGTGGTTTCCAAGAAAGCCAGAAAGTACAAACACTAGTCACCTCCAACTCAGAGAAGCCCGATCTGCGGTCCTTGTGTTCCTGGGGTACCCTGAGACTGTGGTAAGAATCGACTTACTGAAAAGCTCAGTGCCTGTCTCCCACATCCTGTTGAGGGAACTCACGTTGCAGGGGGCCAGGCAGGGAGCTTGGGATGGAGGGACAAAGCTCAGGCAGAGAAGAGGAGGATCCGGTGCCCTGCTTCCTGTGAACAAGTAATCGGGCAGATAGAGCATCCCTCTAGTCTACATACGGGTTAACGGAGGCTCAGTGAAGTTGTCACGATTAGGTAATGCTGTGTTGGGATGTGGGGGACTGGTGATAACTGACATCCCCTATCCTATGTCCTATGTCCAGTTCTGGCATTCTGGTCCATAGAAGAGCGAGCAGCGAGGCCCAGGTTTGAACAGGAGACAGTGGGGTGGGGTACACTAGGAATCTGCACTGCCACGATTATTTCTCCGGAGTGCTGACCCCTTCTAGCCATGGAAATACCACAGAGTGGCAAGAACCCCAGACGGTCACATGAAGGGGATTAGACTTGAGGTCTATCCCCATCCCACGACTCTCTGGCATCCATGGGCTGGAGCTCCTCATGCGGTGTGCTCACCAGCAGACTCAAACCTTGGGATAGGTCACGGTTGCAGGTGGAGCTGGACTCTGCTTCCGTGAGAGCTCAAGTTAAAGAGGAATGTTAGACAGGTGTCCCCTGTTAGGAGTGAGGGTGGCATGAAAGGACGTGGTATGGATGGGGCAGAGGGATAAAAGAAGTCTTTTTATCTTTACCGGGTGCTGTGTGTGGTGCTAAACCCAACACAGACCTTGTGCTTAGTGAAAATTTCCTCCGGGCCTTTCTCTCCTACTGGGTGTGGCTCTTCCATCAGCTTCCTATGGTCTATGAAATGACCTCCCGGGTCTTCCATCCAAACCTGGTACCTCTAACATACTGGCAACAAAGAAACTTGTGGAGCCATGTTACCTCTTGGGCAGAAGAGTCAGGCTGTCTCCACCCTCTAATGGGGCAAGAGGCTAGCCCTAAACTCCATTCAGCCCTTACCCCTGGTGCACCGTGAGGGACCGAATGCTGCCGATACCCAGGGAGCCACAGGCCCAGGCTGCTGACCCCTTCAGTCCTGGGGCCAAGCAGCAGCTTGGTGCCCAGCAGACCTTCCGGGGCGAAGAGCAGACCAGCTGTTATCATCAAAACTGTACCACCTGGCAATGTTCTGGTAGCATCTACAGCATGTGGTTCTCAACCTGCAGGTCACGACCCCCTTGGGAGGGTCTAATGACCGTTTCACAGGGGACACCTAAGATTATCGGGAAAACACAAGTGTTTACGCAACAAACTCATAACAGTTGCAAAATTAGAGTTATGAAGAAGCAATTAGAATAATTTTATGGCTGGGAGATGGTCAGCATAACATAAGGAACTGTATTAAAGGGCCACAGCATAGGAAGGTTGAGAACCACCGATCTACAGGAACAAGGCCTGGGACAAGGCTGGGACATGGCGGTGAGCGAGATCACATGGTCCTAGGGGAGTGAAATGGAACCATCCATGGGACTTAAAACTTCCAACAGACATGTTTGAAAAGAGCGAAGCTGTCTAATAACCAATCTTTCCCCAATACCTAGTCAACAGAAAATACCAATGAGATCATTATTTGCACCCAAGTTTTCAGCCCTGGTATACATTCAGTCCTGACGACAGTTCCTGAGGCCGAATCGCTGTGCTTCAGTACTCAGAGGGGCAGGGGCCACCACACCGAGATGCAGACCTTGAGGGGACAGCAGAGCTCCTGGTGGAAACAATGTCACATCCTAAACGTAGTAATACAGTGGTCGGCCTTTCCTGCCACCCTCTGCAAACCCTTCTAAGACACTGGCATCACCACCCAGGGTGAGAAAAGGGTGCATTGCTTCCTTGGAATCACACAGCGGGCATAAGATGGCCAACAGATGACACAGAACTCAGATCCTGGGCCCTCGTGTAGTGTGCGTCCCCGGTCCTAGAACTCAAAGGCAGTCAGGATCCTTCTTCGGCCCTTCTGATGCATCCTCTTTATATTGGAGGTCAACGGACAATGTACCTGCAGTCCTCTGTAAGCTGAGAAGGCACTCATGGTGGATACTAAGGCTACTAAGTAAAAGGAAGTGGTTTATAATGTATCCAAGGCATCCAGCCCAACTGGGTTCCAATCCTGGCTCCACTACTTCCTGGCTGTGTAACTTCATTAGGTTACTTAGTCTCTCTGTGCCTCTGCTCCCTGGTGTGTACGATGGGGGTAATGACAACCAGCCTGGGGTGCTGCAGTGAGACCCACAGTGACACCCGCAGTGAGAACCACAGTGAGACCCGCAGGAGCTCACATGCCTGGCGCTTGCTTGGTACCTACGAGCACATCTACTGGGAACAGTTCTAATGCCCAGGGGGGTGTAAGCAGGACCCATGTGCGGGGTGGGGCTCTGAAGAGTTCATCCAGGCCCCAGGCCTGCACTCCATCACCTGTGGACCAGACTGTGAGGTACAGGGTGTGTACAAATGAGACTATTTGAGACAGAACCTTTCAAGAAGACCCCAGTAAAGTCATACTTTAGGGTGGCCTATTATAATTCTGTAAGACCCGCATCCTGTATGAAATACCGTAATATCGTACAGCAAGACGGCTGAGGAGGAGGATGGTAACATGGGCATGGGCTAGCCAAGGAAGCAGGCTGGGAGCACCGCCTTCCCTCACTGCCCTCAGATGGGACTGACAGACCGACCATACCTGTGCCCTCAGCTTGAATTTCCAGACCCAGAAAAGGTCTGTTGTTCCGGCCCAGTCTGTGGCCTTTTGTTCTGTAGCCAGCAGACTTACCCCAGGCAGACACATCCCTGCTCATCTCCCCCTGGGAGATTCTGAGTCGCTGTGGCAGAGGCCCAGGCAGGGACTTCCCCAGTGCCCCTCCACGGTGCTTGTAAAACCTGCTCCAAGGCCAGAGCACGCCACCCCACAGGGCTGTCGTGGTGGAAAAGTACTAGGGAAGGTGGGCAGATCCCCGAACACTGGGACTCTGTTCTCCTGCTACCTTCAGAGAGCCCCTCTGTGAGCTTAAAGGGAAAGAAAGCCTGCCTTTATTCTAGGCCAGCCTCTCTTGGACACCGTGCTGTGGGCTGGGCCAAGGCAGACAAGCAGTCACTCATGGAGCCAGGTCCGCCGCCACTCTGGAGCCCCCGGACCCGCAGAGGCATTTGCGGCCATTGGAGACCAGCAGACCTGAGGTGAAGGCAGTGGAGCTCAGGTGACCCAGCCTGTTTATTCAATCACACGAGTACCTGGAAATTAAAGAAAAACATCTTCCAAACTCTAGCAGTTCGAGACAATGACTGCTAATTTTCCAAGCTGTGCAATTCAACATGCGTATTATTTACATGCTACTCACAGAGGGAACGTGGGAGGTGACCTGCCTGCCACAGATTTTGTGAATTTTTTGGGTTTTTGTTTTGTTTTTTTATCCGTGGTGGAAGAGACAAGGGGCTGTCACTCCTGGACCAATTCTCTGTTCCAGAAAACTGTCACTTGAGAGGCAGGTCCTGAGACCCCACTTTCTCTTCCAGGTGGCTTTCAATCTCTAATCAATCGCGCCTGTCAGCCAGAAGAAATGGTGAAACACAGCAAACTCTGTGCTGGCTGACTGTTCCCCTTCAACCTCAGCCTGAAATGGAAAATTCTAGAAAGGATTTTCAAACTGGCACTGTTGTGAGCAGGGTGGCGGGATTTAGGGCCGTTCTGCCCAGGCTGCAGATCATCCCTCTGTCTGCTGAAGGCTAGAGGTCTCTACCTGCGGGCCACTCAGCCACTCAGCGTCTGCCTTAGCCACTGGGTCAGCTGTCACCGTGCTACACCTAAGCTCAGATACCCTCTGTTTGACGTCTGATCGTTCTGTCTTTCCACTGTTGTTAATGCCTAATTGTGCCTAATGTATGAGTTAAACTTTATAGGTACAGGATATACAGGGTGGGTGACAGCTTGGGATCTGGCTAAAAGTCTCAGACACGCTGTCATAAGTAGGACCGCAGATCACTGGCAACACACGTGGCCGGCGGGAGGACTCGAAACATTTGTACTTTGTATTTCTCTCTTGAACAAGAGAAAGACCCGCACAGAGATAATTAAAGACCAATTGTAGACCAAGGAAAGAATTTTGTCAGATTTTTGATGGTGGTGGTATTTGTTGTTGTTTGTTTGTTTTAGTTTACTTTGGTTATTAGTGCAGGGTCGTGCTACATTGCCCGGGTTAAGATCAAACTCATGATCCTCCTGACTCAGCCTCCTGAGCGCTGCAAATACAGGTGTTCACCACCACACCTGACTACGGAAACTGTCAGATAACTGGGAAAAAATGGAGAAAATGATCTAGTGCCCATAGCCTGAAGCCCAGAGCTGACCTCAGCAACACTGCTGGATTCTGTGTAGCTTGACTCGGAAGCCCCATGCCACACTTCCTTCATCAATTAAAAGTGATGCACTAGTGTGCGTGTGTGTGATGGCGCACACCTTTAATCCCAGCACTCGGGAGGCAGAGGCAGGCGGATCTCTGTGAGTTCGAGGCCAGCCTGGTCTACAGAGTGAGTTCCAGGACAGCCAGGGCTACACAGAGAAACCCTGTCTCAAAAAACAAAAACAAGACAGACAGACCAACCCATAAAAACAAAGAAAAGCGATGTACTTGAAGCAGTGTCTGAGGGCTACTCCAGTGTGCTGCCGTTTGAAGAACTCTCTATGGCACACAAGGCAGCGACCTGAGCTGGGAGTTAGCACAGTCATGTGCTCCAGAGACTTAGCAGGGGCAGGAGTGAAGACTGAACAGAAGGACTGGAAATCAGCACCAACAAGAACAAGACCCTGCCTTCTCTCCTCCACCGCCTCCCCTCCAGCCTGGCAGTTGTTCTGGGGCCATGGTGATGGCTTATCTCTGCGTGTGGCTCTTTATCTCCCCTGCTGGAGCAATATCTGAATGCCCCACGAAAGGGTTGGCAGTGCCAATAGTATCTCAGAATAACTGGTAAAAATAACTGTGAGGAGGAGATGGCACCCCCGAACCCCAGAGATGGCCTCAGGGCGTTAACTGAGATTATAGAGATGGAGCCACAGAACATGACCGAGGCCCCTTGACCCTGGAACTCTGGGTTAGGGCTGGATCAGAGGCATTACCTATGGTCCCCGGAGACAGATCGTGGAATCTCCATCCCAGGATAAACACACTTCAGTCCAGCGTCCCTTCTGTCCCTCACCTGGGGGGAACAACTGCTTTGATTGGGAGTAGACACTGATCTGCCAATCTTCCCAGCAGGGGCTAAGGACACGCTCTGTCCAGCAGAGAATAAGCCGAGAGCCCACAGGGACTGCCCAGAGCGTCCTGCTTTCCGGGCATGGTGACGGGCAGTGCAACACACAGCGTAGAACCATGGGGGACAGCAAACAACAAAACCAGCAAAGCAAGTCAGAGACCCCAGTGACACCATTTAGAAGTGCAGCGTAAGCCTATCCTTAATTCCATGCTCCCCGCAAGAGGGGACAGCTGTGAGTTTACAGACTCTGGGGCCCAGGGGCGAAGGACCCTCAGTTACATCCAGAAGAGCCTGCTACGGTTTCCTACGAGAACAGCAACCCCATGGCACTGTAGACACAAGTTTGCAACCTGCAACTCATGGGCCCTGCACAGAGAATGTGTCCAATATAAAATCAGAAACCTACCTAGATGTTATGAGTTGTTTTGTGTGTCTCATATTATTTTTCTGTTACTCAATCATGCTCATGAACTTTGTAGATGATGTCAACATTGTATCATCACGCCAAAGGGTTATTATGAGCATCTCAATCAAAATTATTTTATTTCCTAACTTTTTTTAACTCTCCACTTCACGTAACACTTTTTCTGTTAAACTGACTTTCTGGTATATTTCGTCTCAACAACAGGAACGCAAGTGAGGACACCTGGCCTTTGCTAGGGAATCTGGCCCGGAAAGGCCTGCTCTTCTCAGATGAGTCAAAAGAGGGACCCAGCCTGATCTCCAGCCTCAGGGGGCTCTGATGGGGCCCGAGGGATCCGAAGGCATTGAAAACAGAACAGGATCTGTCCCCAGGTGCCCTGCTGAGCCTGGCCTCCACCCTGGCATCTCTTCCATCAATCCAGAAACAGCAGAATAGGAGAAGCAGGAAAAGCAGCCTAAGTCAGCACTAGGTCACACAGATCCGCAGGGACAGGGAAGCCCATGGAGAGAGATACACATCGGTCACCACCCAGACGCCCACGGAGGACTCGGCACTGTCCTGGCAGCCCAACAAAGCCCCCTCTCATGCCCATTCCTGATTCCTGGATGCAGACAAACTTATTCGGCACTTGCAGGTCATGTCTCGGAATTCCAGGAAGGTGACACAGACGAATTCTTCTCCAAGAGCCACACTTGGATGGAAGGGAGAGAGCGGAGGGTGAGCAGGCTCCGTGGCCGCTACCCTGGGCTGAAGACGCTTTAAAAGATACTTTTAGCAAGTTGGACTGATATCACATGAGGCCAGGTATGAGCCTTTCCCCTTGTGACATCAGAAAAGGTCAGGTTTTGGAGCACTTTGGGTCTTTTGATTTTTCTGGTAAAGTGAGACAATTATTATTTGAGTTTCTGTGGTCACAGAGTACAGGATGCAAACGTCAGATATGGGACTCCTGGACCCTGCATCTTAACCACGTTAGAGCACCTAGGCTCTCTGCAGTGTTTCATCCCAGCACTTGGGAGGCAGAGGCAGGCGGATCTCTGTGAGTTCAAAGCCAGCCTGGTCTACAAAGTGAGTTCCAGTACAGTCAGGACTAAACATGAAATCCTATCTCAAAAAATTAAAACAAAACAACCCCCCCAAAACACCTACTGTGTGCAGGACCCCAGGTCAAAGCCCTTCTACACTTCTCGTTGTTTGAGTCAGACCCAATTCCAGTCCACAGGGAATCACCCTGTTGGCAGGGTCCCTGGCCACCTCTTCTCTGCTCTGCACCTAGGAAGACGTCACCATTCTCTTTCCTTCTGAGCCCCGCCCATCCCCCCTCCCACGGCCTGATTTCCCAAAGGCGATGAGCAGTGTGTCTGAGTGACCCTCAGGACAGGGACTTCAATGAGAGGCCAACACTTTTAGCGCTGAGGGGTATTTTAGTCATGGCACCTAGGATTAGGAAGGAGGGAGAGAATTCTCTACCCACAAATGAAGCAGAAAGCAGCCCTTGACCCCACCAAGTCTGTCTAGCTCAAAGTGGTTCTCTTGACCCTGGAGTGGTGCCAGTGACACCCTCAGATTTAACCCTGGACCTGAACTCCATGGCCTCTGCAGTCCATGCCAGGTCCACTTGGGAAGAACCCAAGCGATGTGACCACAAACAAATCAAAGATGTTCCTGTGCTGTTTTCATCCAGTGTCCAAGGGAGAAGACAGAGCACGCGACTTCATTACGGGTTAGAAGCAGGGCAGCTCCTTCCGGTGGCAGCTCCTTGCCCCGTGATCCCAGAGACTAGTCTCACTTTCTTCTGGAGTTAAGCAGTGGACGTGCTATGGGATAATGGTCTTTTATCCTGTCACTTGTATTATTTTAAATAAAATGCTGATTGGCCAGTAGCCAGGTAGGAAGTATAGGCTGGGTAACCAGGCAGGAAGTAGAGGTGGGCAATGAGAACAGGAGAATGCTGGGAAGAGGGAAGTGCTGTCTGCAGTCGTGACCCAGCCTAAGAGGAAACAAGATGTGACTGCCTCGCCAAAAAAGGTACCATGCCACGTGGCTAAGTCAGACAAGAATTATGGGCTAACGTAAGTTATAAGAATTAGTTAATAAGAAGCCTGAGCTCATGGGCCAATCCGTTTATAACTAATGGAGACCTCCGTGTGATTCTTTGGGTCTTAACGGCTGCAGGACAGGGCAGGACAGAAAACCCATCAACACTGGATGGAGCACTTGTAGGGTGCCTGGGGCTGCAGGACAGTGTGCAGGGGGAGCAAGCACCTCCAGGGAAGCCTTGCCATCGGCCTCAGCCTCTGCACTGCCATTCACTGGATAAGGCTCACACAGAGACGCCTGTGGCCCTTGGGCCCTTACTGCATGGGTCTGGTCATAAGGCTCATGCAGAGACACCTGTGGCCCCCAGGACCTTACTGCGCAGGTCTGGTCATAAGGCTCAGGCAGACAACTGTGATCCACGGGACCTTACCACACGGGTCTGGTCATAAGGCTCACGCAGACACCTGTAGTCCCCAGGACCTTACCACACGGGTCTGGTCACAAGGCTCACGCAGACACCTGTGGTCCACGGGACCTTACTGCACGGGTCTGGTCATAAGGCTCACGCAGACACCTGTGGTCCACGGGACCTTACTGCACGGGTCTGGTCATAAGGCTCACGCAGACACCTGTGGTCCACGGGACCTTACTGCACGGGTCTGGTCTCTGTTTCTTGCAGTCTTCAAACTCTAGTACAACACTCAGGGTTGGCTAGATGTTACATTTAACTCTACCACACCTGTCAGATGAACGGGTAGGTGAAAGATCACCTCCTCTTTCCCGTTTCTCCTCTCTCTCCCCCTTTGACCACTATTCCGTGATGAAGGAACCTGCACCACCACCTCTCTAGCTTGGGTTCAGCTGTTTTGAGTTACTCAGCCTGGAGCGGAAATCCCTTCTCTGCTACTGATATTTTGCGACCTTGCGCAGGAGGCTGAGCCCTGCAAACTCATTTTGCCTCTCCAGGGACAGATACGAAATAACATGTGTCCAACAGATTGACTATAAAAATTAGAAATATTATGTGCAAAAATGCCCTGTAATGTAATACATTGCCCTGTACATAAAAATACTTAACACATATAGCTAATACTACTGTTGTAATGACTATTAATGTCCATTATTAATAACTATTAATAATCCCTCCCACCCCCATTGGCAGCAAGGAGGACGGGCTACCTTTGCTGACATGACAGCCTGCATTCTTCAGACATTTTGAAAATGCTGTAAGACCGATATGTTAGGGTCCTGTGTCTCCTCTTCTGTCCCCAATTCTCTGCCCTCATCCACTTTGCTTTGCCCCCCAGGGTCTCATGGCACAGCCAGACAAACCTAGCTCCACACTGGCTGTGGGCTGATCTCGGTCAAACTTTAGCCAACACCAAGAGAAAATGGTGGAAAATGAAGGCGGAAGAAGAGTTGAGGGCTGACTGGGATTGGTGTGTACCCCCCCAATCTTCACCTGTGCCTGCAGGCCTCGGGGTCCCAGCAGCTTATCTGTGATTCTTGTCTTAAGGTGCCCCACATGCTGTGGGCTCTGAGTCTTCGCCTATCTCTCCCAGTGGACCTCTGGTGAGTCTCTCAGCTGAATTCTGCGTCTGGTCAGTCTCTCCTAGCCCATGAGTCAGGCCGAGAAGCCCCTCAAAGGACTGTCTCTATAACTGCGCTAAGTGAAGGGTGCTATGGGGACATCTTAGGGTGCATCCCCAAACAGCCATATGGCTCCTAGGCTGTGGCGTGGAGATCCTACAGTGGAGACGCAGGCTGACCGAGCAATTCTCAATCAGGGACTGTGGGGGCTCCTTACAACAGCAAGTAGTGGAGACAACGTGGATGCCCGACAAGAGGGGTGGACTGGGACACTTCCACTGTGGTAGTGTAGCATCCCAGAGTGGCTCTGACGACTGACCTTCACCTTGTGGTATGGTCCTTTCCCACCCACGATAGGGCAGGCCTGTGTCACAGACAGAATCCTTGCCCAAGCAACAGTTGCATTTGTGACTGTGGAGGTCTGAATGAGAATGACACCCCACAGGCTCATGTTTGAACAGTTGATCTCTGGTTGGTGGACGGTTGGGAAAGGGTTAGGAAGTGTGACCTTGCTGGAGGTTGTAGGTCACTGGAGAGGAGCGTTGAGGTTTCCAAAGGCTACCCCATGCCCTGTTAGCTCTCTCTGCCTCGTGCTTGTGGATGAGATGGGACTCTGCCTGCAGTTGTGAGCCCCAAATGGAATGCTCTCTTTTATAAATTGCTTTGGTCATAGTGTCTTATCACGAAGAAGATGATTACGAAACTGAGACAAGGCCTCAGAGAAGACAAATTCCTACTGGTTCCCCTAAATTGCTCAATCTGGATAAAGCCAGCCACCATTTCGAGAGGACATTTGTGACTCCAGAGGGAAGGCCCTGGGAGGAGCGAGAACATGACCACCACATGAGGGTACAAGTTGAGAGGTGGCTCGCAAACTCCAGTCCAGCCATATGCCCACGTCCCCACATACAGAGGCCAGAGGATAACGTCCTCTGACGGACACGCTCCATGATCTCACACATTCAGCTAGACAAGAAGGCGCGTGCATTCTAGGGGCCTGCCAGTTTCTGTCTCTCTAGCGCTGCGGTTACAGGCACACCGCCACACCCAGATTTTTACAAAGGTGTTGGGAATCCAAACTAAGGTCCGCAGACCTATGCAGCCAGCACTTTAACCAGTGAGCCATCTCCCCAGCTCCCAGCAGTGGGGTCTTTCGCGGCCAGGACCTTGTGCGTGCCAGGCAAAAGCCCTACCACAGAGTTCCTTCCCAGCCCTTTGGCGTGACTTGTTCTATTATAGATAAAATCTAAAACAGTGACAGAACATAGCAGATAAACTCTTATTCTGGAACAATATTTATCAGGTAAGAAATGTTCATAATCAATAGATTACTAGCACAGAGAAGTACATATGTGATATGATCTAATCTTTTGAAAATGTTTGTACTTTTGTGTGCTCAAAAAGACCATTAGAAGATAAATTTAAATGTTTACAATAATTACCTTGGAATAGAGAAATTAAAATGCTTCTCATCTTTTTTATTTTTTTCAGTTTTTCTATATTTGTTCCCCAAACGATCACTTTACAGCTCAAAAAGAAGTGTACTTAAAAACACAGCTCTCGCTGAGTGGAGCTGGTGCACACCTTTAATCCCAGCACTAGGGAGGCAAAGGCAGGAGGATCTCTGAGTTCAAGGCCAGCCTGGTCTACAGAGTGAGTTCCAGGACTGCCAGGGCTACACAGAGAAACCCTGTCTCAAAAAAAAAAAACAAAAAAAAAACCAGAAACAAACAAAAGTTCTTGTCGAGGGCCAACAGAAGCCAGTGCCATGCCCCCGAACGTCACAGACTCTGGACCCATGAGCTGTTTGTTTGGTTCACTTTGTCTTCCCCACAGGAAATGCAGAGGGAATGGTACTGAAAACATGACATTTGGGATGGGTAGGGGCTGGCTGAGCAGAGGCCGTGAAGGAAGAGGTGGCTTGCAGGCGAGAGCAGCAAAGCTCACCTTGGGGTCACCTTGGGGGCTCGGGCAGAGAATGCAGGTGCCGAGGCAGAGCAGAGGCACACTTGTCAGGGTGGGGGCAGGAGAGGAGAGGAGAGTGGGGCCAGGGTGACGAGGATGGAAAACGCAGTTTCTGCCCCTACACGGGAAGGGCGAACATCACCAATGTTGGCAGCACTCCGAATGTGACCACTGGAAAGGTCCCGGGATACCATGGCTTGGGAAAAGTGCTGGAAGGCACACATTGCCAAGCCTCCTCCAAGAAGCCGTCTGCTGAAGTGACCATGCTAGCCAGTGTGACCATGGTCACCAGCAGGGCTGGTGAAGAGGAGCTGGGAGCGAGGCCACCTGTTGGATGCCTGGTCTGGGCTGCAAGAAGCTTGTCTCTTCAGGATGGAAACCTGGGCTGGGTGACCACACTTGCTTTGGGGGCTGTTTTTTCTCCCCCATTCCATTCATTTGGGGTTTGTTTATCTTTTCATTTCCTAGTTTAATTTCCTTTCAATAAAGCTCTAATCTTATCTTGGCTCACCTCTTGGGAAAAGGGATTAGTCAGTGTGGCCAGCAGGAGGGGAGAAGGAAGGGCTGGGGCCCAGAGGCCCAGGCCTGGCAGGGTGCAGAAGCCTCCAGAACCCAGGAGGGCAGACAGCAACTCCAACTGTGGTCACGTCTTCCCCAGCCCAGGCCACATTTCCAACACAAGGAACTTCTTCCCAGGTGGAACCTGAGGCTGGAGCTCCAGGCCCAGCCCAGAACCCTAACCCAGGTTGGGTAGGTGCAATCACTTCTTCCAGCCTTGGTTTCCTCACTGGAATGACGGGGATGCAAGTTGAGACAGGCCCCGAGGATTACTGCAAGTCCCTGCCTGGAGTGTGTAAGTGGAAGTCAGGGTGAGTATTACTGGCCGTTTAAAACACGAAAGCTTTGCTTTGGTGGGTGAGCCCTCGCACTCTCGGGAGGACAGGCCCCAGCACCAGGGGACAGTCCTTCAAACCGCTCCTGCAAACTTTGTCTCCACACTGTGTCCTAGACACGGGCCTCCACCTACATCAGGGACTAGCTGTGCTGGGCAGCAGTCATTCTTCTCAACACGGCTGGGTTGGTCCTGCCATCACTGCTGGACAGAGGGAGTCACTGATAAGGACTCTGAGGCCAAGGCTTCTAACAGTTGCTAATTGCAGGCCCAGGGTTCAGTCCCAACCCAGAGTCACGGCCTCTCCCCTCTTCTTAGGGCACTGGGAAGCCTTTAAATTCGAAGCAGGATAGGAACACTAAAAAGACAGCCTCCAGGCTTGGCAAGATGCCCGGGAAGAGAGATGCCAGCTGTGGAAGCCCAGGTGTGTTGCTGCAGATGGCAGCGGAACTGTGTTGGCTTTGAAGGAAGAAGGCTGGCTGTACGGCAGGCACTGCAAGCTGGACTTAGACTCCGGCCTTGATGAAAAATGGAGATGGGCGGGGAGCTGCTCAGAGAATGACAAGAAGACCCTGGCAAGGAGGATGGTGTGTGTCACAGGGAAGAAGAGTCAAAGGCAATCTCAAAGAAAATGCAGTGTTTTTGGCTTCTTTCTTTCTTTTCTTTCTTTCTTTCTTTCTTTCTTTCTTTCTTTCTTTCTTTCTTTCTTTCTTTTCTACAAGGTCTCTAGTTCAGGTTGGCCTCAAATGCATTCTGTAGCTAAGGCTGACCTTGAACTCCAAGTGTGGAGTTTTATTAGTGTTGGGATAAACCAGGTTTGTGCAGCGTTGGGAACTGAACCCAAGGTTTTGTATATGCTACTCAAACACGTTGCCAACTTCGTTATAACCCCAGCCCCCAATGTAATTTTGCCCAGATGCCTTTAAAGTGCGTATTTGGAACTGTCTGGAAACGCCGATGGACAGATATTAAGGGGAGGCCCTCTGTCTGGGGTAACTGTAGGATGCACGTCCCATCAGTGTCGAGACGGTCGCAGCTCCATGCAGAAACCCCCAAAACTAGCAGCTGTCATGGCAGTCAAGACGAGAAGAACCAAGGCCCCTCCTTTTGCAAATGACACTCCTAAACCCCAATGGGAATAAGACACAGCTTGCTTCCTCTGGGCGTCATAGAATAAAAGCCCCAAGAAGCATGAGCGATTGTGAGAACCCCACCTTCCCAAAGCCCCTGAGTCGAGAGACCAGGAAGCGCACTCCACACTGGTATTTTCAGGCCCCTCACTCCTCAGCTGACATTTCTAGGAAAGACATCCTCAGCTTGGCAGACAGGAGCAAGTTGCGTGCACAGCTCTCTGGATCCGCGCCTGCCACTGGCATTCAGGGTTTGTTAAGCTCAAAGCCTGCACTCTTTGAAGACGCTGTAATTTTCCTGGCTTTAGGAAGCACAGACACTGGAAACAAGTGTCAGCCAATTACCGGGGCTTCAGGGCAGGGGCAGTAGATTATTTCACACGCTGGGCTGTGTGACTGACACCAGGGCGATGCAGGATTAGCAACAGGGCTAAACGAGGCCCACGTGACCAGGCCAGAAGGTCACTGAAAAGGTTATCCCACCCATAAGTTTGCACTGACCTTGCCCTGCCCAAGCTTCAGACTCAACAGGCTTCTTTTAGCTGAGTGCCTCTGATAAGATTGCCCATTCTGGTAGCTGCAGCGTCAGCCTGGGCAGACGGTGAACCCAACCCTACTCCCGCTGATAAAGTCACCACGCTGCACACGGGTGGCTTTTTGAAACTTCAGCCTATGGTGGCAATACCTTGTAGAGCAGGCCTTTGGATCGCAGATTTTATATCTGGAGATGTCGTCATTTGCAGAACAAAAGTGTCTGGGAAAACCCTCATCTGTACTCAAGGAGCTCTGGCACAGTTATTCCTGGGTCAGGAAACCAGGTTGAGGGCTACCCCGGGACAGGTCATCGCCCAGCTCCGTCCACCCTGGGTAGGTGTGCAGGCTGCAGCAGCACCATGAGAGGCAAGGTTCGGGGAAACATGACCCAGCAAGTTTCTAAGGGAAGCCAGGGAATCTGGGCAGGGTGCCAGCGAGTTCTGCTCCTGCTGTCAATAAATGACTCGAGTTGGATTATTAGACGCCACATTTGAGCAGTCGGGAAATGGGAATGACTTGCCTGGGACCTGACTGAGAAGTCGGTGAGGAGAGCTGTGGTCTCCCCACCTGCTGTGCCCACTCCTGTGGGACCCACCCTGCTGAAGCTTCCTCGGCTTGTGACGGGCACGGGACTCAGCAGCAGACTGAAGCCTAGAGTGTGCTGCAGAGAGTTTTCTCTGGGGTCAGCTCCTAGGCTGCCCCTTTGACTGCGGTGCAGAGATGAGCAGTTTGTGTCCCTGGAGGCCTCGGAGATGTCCCATGCTAGACTCCCTGGAACCCGGCAGAACCCGGGAACTCCCCGGAACAACCCCACGAGCAGACGGCAAGTGAGAGGTAGACATCCAGCTCACTCTGTCTGTAGCAGATCATACTAGTTGTTTGTTGTTTTAAAGGACAGGGTCTCACACAGCCCAGGCTAGCCGCAACCTCACTTTGTAGCAAAGGAGGAAGAGAATTTCTGATCTTCCTGCCTTCACCTCCCAAGCATGTGCCACCATCTGTTTTACATAGCGCTGGGGACTGAACCCAGTATTTCATGTGTGTGCTAGGAAAACACTCTACCAAGGGAGCACTCCACCAACGGAGCACTCTGAGCACTCCACCAACGGAGCACTCTACCAAGGGAGCACTCTACCAAGGGAGCACTCTACCAATTGAGCACTCACCAAAGGAGCACTCTATCAATGGAGCAGTCTATCAGCTGAGCACTCCACCAAAGGAGCACTCCATCAGAGCGACATTTGCATCCCCTGCTGAGGCGCATCTCGATTACAATCCCTGACAGAAGACTTCTAATCCATCCACCAAGACAAGTCACTGCCTGCTTTGAGGTATCTCAATGGCAAGAACTGAAGCGGGCACTCCCCCCACACTTATCCACAGTGCTAGTGGGCAATTCCACAGCACATTCCGTAGGCACTGACACTGGCAAGGCTCTTTCGCGATACCCAGGTGACCAGACTCCTCAAGACTCGGCCGCTCCCCTCCCCACGTCCTCGGATCCCACTTTCCAGCTGGTGGATCCAGTTCCGGGATCCAGGCACGGGGGCCGGGCTGCCTCAGAACTTACCACCTGTACAGAATGGCTGGCGTAACCACCTGCACTCCACAGCCTACCTGGAGCTGCTTGAGGAACATCTCATGAACCGACTCATTCAATCCTCACAACAAACCCCAGCAGCAGGACACAGAGAGGTGAAACACCCACCCTAGGCCACACAGCGAGAATACTAAGCGGAGACCTGGGTCCTTCCCTGTGCCTGCTGCCCTGGAGGCTGAGATACAAAGAGCTATCACTGCGTTTGCTATTTGTGACCCAGTTCCTGAAAAGTGAAATCATTCCGTGACGATTCATGCCAATCAGGAAACGTGTGTCATAAGGGGCCCCAGCTAACCAGGCAACAATCCTTCATGAGCTCTGGACTCCTCGGGGCTCAGAGAGGGGAGAGTCCTGGGCCCGAAGCAGCTTGCTGCTGTGAGTTCTACGACTAGAAAGAAACGATGCTACCAACAGCCACGTGGGGTTGGAAGATTCCACAGTTCAGAGGAGGTGGTGCCCCATGTGGCCTGGCCCACTGAGACTGTGAGCGGACTATAAGACCCTGAGACACAGACTAAGATTGCTCCTGCCCTGCCCTGGTCACTTTTTGATACTGTAAGAGAATGCCTGAGGTTGGGTGAGTTATAAAGGGTTAGCTTAGTTCATCATCTTGGAGATGGGAAATATGAGATTTGCCTGGGTTCTGGGCAGGCTCACGCTGTTTCAGCTGGTGGCAGGAAGCAGGATCAGAGCACGTGTGAGGGGGCCGTCTCCTAGTAACCGACACTCTCGGGGACTAACGTGGTCCCCCAAGAGTTGGAACTCCCCAGGAAATGGAGGAAATGGTACTGATGTACTCAGAAAGACTGCAGGGTCACTGGGGACCCAGTGTCAGCGGGACCCCTGGTGGAGACCAGCCACCTTCTCACCATAACGCTGCTCATGAAAACTAGGAAAATAAAAATTCTGGATTCTGGGAACAGCCAGGTTGTCGTTTGTTTCACGGACACAAATGTGGCTACCGAGGGTCTGGGCTGGGGCATACCTGGGTAGCCTGACAGCCCATGCCTTCCTGGTCAGATCTTAAAAAAGAAAGGCCAGAAGGCTCAGTCACAAAACTTGGGGTTCCAAGTTGCCAGCCTGTCTACCCATCCGGCTCCAGTGGCTTTCCTAGATCGTACCAGGCACACAGGTGTGTGGTGTGACAGCCTCCAGCGTGGAAGAGGGCATGAAACAGAGATGAAAAGAATACTGGACCTGAGCCTGCTGGGATCCGCTGAGGAGAGGTGAGGCCGGGTGCAAAGGCCGGGGGCTGGGAGGGAAAGATGGACCCAGAAAGAGGCTGAAGAGTGAGGACGGGACCTGCCATTTACAGCAGGGAAGAGAAAGCCAAGGCTCTGTCACCCTGGACAACAGAAGCACGCTTCATGGAGCATCCATGGCCCGGAGTCAAAATCCCTGCCTTCTGAGAAGCGAGCTGGAAGCGCTTCAAACCCAGAGAGCCTTGATAGCTCGTGTTGTGCCTGACAGCCGAGAATAGATAGCTTTGCCCTTTTCTTTTCTTGAACGAACATGGAAAACAACCCTAGGCAGTTGTCTAGGTGTGAGTGACTGGTTGGGGCTGTGGGGTGTCAGCGTAAGGTAACTGGAGGTGAGGAGGCTGAATGGAGGACAACGGAAGCCTCCTGTCTCCTGACTTCTTGCACCTTCTGTCTTAGTTTTGTGTCCTGGTGCCATGATAAAAGTCCTCACAAAGGCAACTTAAGGGAGAACGGCTTTATCAGGCCCACGCTTCCAGGCTACGGTCTGTCACTGTGGAGGGGTCAGGTGTCAGTAGTTGGTCACTCCACAGCCACAGTCGAGAGCAGAGAGCAGTGAGCACGCGTGCCAGCACCAGGCTGCCTCTCTCTGCTTCCTAGGAAATGGTGCCTCCCACAGTGGGCGAGTCTTCCTACCTTAGCTAACAAACATCAATCTAGCCCTCAGAGACAGCACGTCCTCAGGCCAACCCCACCTAGACAATCCCTCACTGGGACTCTCCCTTGTATCAACACTTAAATCCCCTTCCTTCTTTCCTCCTTCCGTTCCTCCCAGGGCCGTGGGAATGCTAGACAGTCTATCTCTGTTCTATCCCCTTAGCCCCCCCCCCCTGCTTTTTATCTTCTGTTTTTGAGTTAGGGTTTCACTAAGTTGCCCAGGCTAGCCTTTAACCTATGATCCTCCTGCTTCGGCCTCCCAAGCCTGAGATTACAGATATAAGGGCCTCCCCTAGACTCCAGCTTTTCAATGAGTGCTGAAGTCCCAAGACATCGCCACACGTGTCCTGTGCCACCTAAGAACCCCGGTAGATGATCATTTAGCACGTTGTGTTTGGCGGCAGACAAGGAGCTATGGGCTTAGGTGGCTGAGGGTCACGACCTGTGACTGTCCCAGGAAAGCTGTGAGACTCAAGGCAAGCTCTTAACCTCTCTGAACTTTGCCATTCTCAGCTGCCTTCTGGAATTCATCATTTAGCTTCTTCTCCTCCTGTGACTGAACACACAGCACACACAACTTAAAAGAAGGGAGGATTTCTTTTGGTCCATGGTTTCAAAGGATCCAGTCAGAGGTCCCGGGGCCATCACTTGGGCAGACCTCATAGGGGTGGGAGCACATGGCAGGGAGACTCTCCACCTCATGATGGCCAGGATCCAGGCAGAATCTTCACAGGTCTGCCTCCAGCTGTCTACTCTCCCCATCTCACAAGGGTCCCCAAACGCCAGCTGGGAACCAAGCACTCAGTATCAGAGCCTGTGGTCGTCAGATTTGGTCCAAATCAGAACAGGGAAGTCCGCCTTGCTGGGCTGGGAAGACCGAACGCACGAGCAAAGCTGGGCACGGTCCTAGGCCACCAATGCCGACCCTGTCGTCTCCTTCAGCAACACATCGCTGGGGATCTGCCCTAACCTTCTTCAGAGATGCATTAAACAGCCAGAGGCATAACACAGCAGTGGCATCCACGCCTAACAACAGCAGCCAGGTCACATTCTGAGCGCAGAGTGCTGAGGCAATCACTAGGCTCCACCCCTAACTAGGGAGCTACTGGTAGTCATGGCTACTATGGGCCAATCACTCTTCCGGGAGTGTGGCCAATGCTAGGCTGCCCATACTTCACTGTATGGCCCCACATCCATGCATACATGGGCAGCGTTAAATGAACTTAAGAAAGAGGAGGAGGAGGAGGTAGACATATTTGGGAAGACTGGGGGAGTGGCATGATGCTAGTTCATTGCAAACATGTATGAAGTTCTCAAAGTGAAAAAGGAAATCTGGGTGTGGTCATGTACACCTGTCACCCCTGTACTTGGGGACAAAGGGCTGAGGCAGGAGGGTCACACCAGTGCTTGCTGGCCTCCCGCCAGCCTAGCTCCGGGCTCAGTGAGAGGCCCTGCTTCATGTGGACAAGATACAGAGGTACAGAGGAGGGCACCTGACATCCTCCTCCGGCCTCCACACGCATGCAGGCATACATGCATGCACGCACGCACGCACGCACGCACGCACGCACAGGCTTACTCCTGAGAACCAAGTCCCACAGTGCGGCGGCAGGCAGTGCATGGCCTGGGGATTCTCCCGGAAAGGCCAGCCTGTATCCACAGACCCCAGAGATGCAGTCCAGTGAAACCAGCAAGGAACCTGCTCCCCCAGCCAACGGGACTCCTTCCTGTCCCTGCTCTGCCTGACCCTATAAAGTCTCAGCTTGCCTGGCGCTCAGAGGTTCCATGAATGCCTCTTTTACGGGTCACATGAATAGACAAAGGTCCCGCTCTTTGAGAAGGAAGTTTTTAGTGACATAATTGTAAGAGGGGATGCTGTTAGGTGGGGCTGCACAGAAAGTTTTACGAGGCTCCGAGAGAGCTTTTTCTTATTAAAATCATTATAAATCTTTCCCCAAAATAGCTCCAGCTAACTTGGGAGAAAGCCAGTCATAATTAGTGGGAAACCTGAAATGCAGGATATTTCTTAAAAAAAAAAAAAAAGCATTTTTTCATACTTTAAGCCCTCACAGAAGAAGAGACCCTAAGAAAGAGACAGTCTCTCACGAACAAACAGGGCGTCGTGTGTCGTGTGTTCAGCCAATGTCCTTACAGAGGGTCAAGGCTCTGCTGTGTGATGTGTGTGTTTAAGGGAATTGTGGGCCCTCACTGGGGAGAGGGTTGGCCAGCTCTGGGTGCCTCCATCTCTGCCGCATTCCCTGATTACGTTCTCACTAGTCACCTCACATCCCTGGTCCCTCTGCAGTGGAACACGGAGGGAATGCTATATTCTGAACGCACGGAGGACAAGCTAATGAGATTTTCACTGTCTTCGGGGCAAGATTTGGAGACGGGAAAGACGATGGAAAAATAAATGAGATCCCACAGTGCGGCGCTGGCCACAGACTTGGGTTCCCATGGCATCCGCTGAAGAGTCCTCCAGAAGACGGTTCAGGAACCGTACTTTCTTAGAAAAAGTAACGAACAGGAGTGAGTTGCCTATTATCTACCAGGAAAGACCCAGGAGGGCCCTGGGAGCCCCGAGGGCATGGTCAGGACATTTTATATATTGTTAGGCATATTCATCTTTGCTCTAGAACCCTGGCCCTTCTGGTTTCTCATCTAAGGGAAGGTCATTTTTGTGGATTCAATGGTATTCATACAGATGTTTAGTGACAAGGCCAGAAAGGCAGACTTTAAAAGCTGACTTTGTCTGTTGTTGGGGCGTAAGCAGCATCCTCTCTTCCAGTGTGTGTGTGTGTGTGTGTGTGTGTGTGTGGTGTGCTCACACATGTGTGCACCAGGGTCATATCTCATGCACTGTTGTTCTCCTAAAGTTTTTTTTTTTCCTTTGAAATGGGGTCTCCCACTAAACCTAGAGCTCGCAGATTTGACTAGGCAAGCTAGTCAGTGAGCTCAAGGAATTCTCCTGTCTCCAGCTCTCCCAGAGGCTGGGCTTACAGGTGGGCACCGCCATGGCTGCTTTGCACTTGTTGGGGAAACTCTGGTCTTCCTTACACACTAAGTGCTTTACCAAATGAGCCTGCTCTCCAGCCCCAGAGGCAGGGCTTTTAAAGGTCTGATTAAGATAGGCGGAGTCACAAAGGCCAGGCCCTGTCCGGCTGTGCTAAGTCTAGAAGGGACACCAGATTTGTGCTACCGCACTGGCAAGGCAACGAGGACATAGCTGGACGAAATCCTCGTGGGAAACCAGACCTGGTGTTCAGTCTTTCAGCTTCCAGAAGCAGACGGAAGCAGGTCCCCCGTGGACGCCACCCAGCCAGCCTGCGGCATCTTGTCAGGGCAGTCAAAGCTGAATGACGTACCTGAAAATGTCACGGGAACTTCATCTCAAGGGGACTGAGGTCTGCAGCGAGGCTTTGCCTGCCCAGTTCTCACACGCATTATACGAGAAGGCACAATAATTACCTTTGTTTTGTACGCGTTCCTGCCTTAACTCATTCATTTATTCCCTCCCTCTTTTCATTCATCCATCAGGTAAAGAGGTGACAGGCACCAATTGCCTCATGCATTCATTCAACAGAGAGGTCCCAAGTATCACACAGCGTTCTCCAGAGTCCCTTTGATCCCGAGAACGCCGAAGGCAGCACCCAGAAGGCCCATGTGGGATTCGGAGACCACCCACGCTTGACCTCCTAGGGATCTGAGGAGGGGGTCTGGCCCCTGGATCTCAGGTTCCCTGACAGTGACAGCCACTTAAATACCTATTGTTCCAGGCCATCTCTTTCCTTTTCTCCTCCTGCCAATTATGCGTTGACCTCCTTTCAAGCTTCAAAATTGAAGTTTGAATGTAATTGCTCCAACAATTCCCCAGTAGTTGCGCTAGAGCACAGCGCATGTTAAAGAGACACAGGGCCGCTCTGTTTCAAGGCTTTTCTCGCCAGTTTTCCTCCACTCTGCCTGGCAGCCCATTTCCCACCGTCTTCCCTAGGCAGGGCCCAGCTTCCAACCACAGCGAGCAAATGTCCTACGCTCTCCAGGGCCCTCACTCATCAGTCTTCCTGCTTGCTTGCCATTTTCAGAATGGAGACAGACTCGGATAAGTGAGGAGCCGTGGACTGAGCCGCATCTCACGGTGGCAGCAGAGGGGAGCGGAGAGAGGTCAATTTCTCCATCCCAGAAGATGAGCAGGACCAAAATTAAACAACCCTCCCTGACTTCACTTTTCAACCCCGGCGGCAGGACCAACCAACCAACCGGTGTCCAGTACTTTATCCATAGACACACAAGCTCTGACTAGGTCTAGAATAGATAGAAAAACGCCACTAACCAGATCGGGCACAGCACTCTACAGTTTGCCAGCAGCTACCCACGCTTACAACTTCGGGAGAGGACACTGTTAGTTTTAGGGTCTCAGAAGCCTTCTGATCGTCTCAACAAAGCCCTGGGGTCTGATAAGAAGGGCTGTCAGCTGAGGGACTGATTCTAGCCATGCCCACAAACTTGCACACTCTCCTCACAACCCCACCCCCACCCCCAAGATGGTAACAAGGGAGAGCTGTGCCGGCTACTCTACAGGACTTCTCAGACGGACCCCTGAACTGGAAGACCCATAACTGGCTGTGGTTATGACGACTACTGCTGTGGCTGGGGGGACAGTCACACATCAGGTGTGCCTGGGACAGCGCGAGTCTTTTGCTGTGTTCCTTACGCGGGGAGACAGGGAAACTGAGGCACATGGAGAGGTAAGTCCCTTGCTCGCTGCCACCCCATTTGTAACAAGGAGGATAATGTGCTCTGAACCGGCCTGCTCTCGGCCCTCTCTGGTTTAGACAGTTAGGTATCACCTCACCTACTGTTTATTAAAGCAAGGGCTGGCCAGGTGGTCAGTGGGTAAGGCACTTGCTGAGCAAGGCCAGCTGCCTGAGTTCGAGTCCCCAGGTGGGAGGAAAGAGCCAGCTTTACAACAATATCCCGTTTCTCATACGTGTCCCACGACACATGCACGCACACACAGACACACAATAAACTGGTGTGTATTGTGTACTTGTGTGAGTGTGTGTACAGAGAGGCCACAGTGAGTCAGGCCCCCTGGAACAGGAGTTACAGACAGTTGTGAGCCATCTGATATGGGTGCCGGGAACTGAACCCAGGTCCTCTGCAAGAACCATCTCTCTAGCCCCTGATAAGTAATTTTTTTTTAAAAAAAGGCTTGCTTTAGAGATTTATCCAATATTAAAATCTTCAGGCTTCCTTCTGTTGCACCTGTAAAATGGGGAGATGATATCCTCCCGCCGAATGCTAAAATACCTCCTGCTGGGCAACTAAGGAAGAAAAGACATTTCTCAAGCTCGATGGTGGGGACGGCAGTCCAAGCTGTACGGCGCCCATTCTTGCAAACAGCACCCTAAGGAGTTGTGTGTGGAAGCGAGAGCTCGCACGATTGACAGGAGGTGACAGCATGGGGAGGGGTCCTGTATTAGAGAATGCTCTCCAGGGAACTGACCGACAGGTCCCCAATGGCTCAATGTAGCGTTCTATCCAGCTTTCTCTTAGAGCGCCACCTCCCATCACTGTAGACCACACTTCTAACCATGACACAAGGGGATGCACCATAACCAAACCATGGCGTGCACCTGCTGCCCTCATGGAACTGCATCCAAGTGGGGCTGGCCTTGTCAATACTCTGTGACCCCAGGATGCTACAACACTGTGATAAAACAAGTCTTAACAAATCTTACTGGGGATTGCCACAGGGTTCATTTTTTTTTCTCTCTCTCTGTCTCCTTTCCCCCCCTCCCTCTCCATCGCTGCCTCTCTCTGTGTCTGTCTGTCTCCGTCTCCCTTTCTCTCTCCCTATCCCTCCCTCTCTCTCTTTCTCCCCTCCCCCCTCTGTCTGTCACTGTCCCCCGCCCCCACCCGGCGCTTGCAGTGGTGGTACCCCTATCTGCAGGACCTATCTACAGAGGAGCAAGTACACTGGAATCTCAGGTCTGTTCTTGCAGACATCACAGATGCTCCACCTGTCTCCTCCTGGCTGTTCCCTGGAGATGTGTAAGTGGTGAGGAGCCAGTGGGCGGGTCATCTGTGGGGCAAGGACTACCCTTGGCTTTGCTATGCCTTTTCCCAGAACCTCACAGTCCTCTCTGACAGAGACAGGAGGATTCCCTCTGTGGTCAGCAGGATAGACAGCCTCTGACTTGCTGTTTCCACCCAGAACTTCTCCTCTTTGGAGGGAGCATTGGGACATAAACCCATTCACACACCCAAAGGCATCTGCAGTCCCATTTTCTAGACTCAATAGGGTGGGGGACTCTGTTCATCTGAGATCACAGGCCTGCAGCCCCCCCCCCCCCAGGCTTCCTTTGGACCTTACATGCAGGGAAGTGCCCTTTAGTTCCTACTACAAAGGTATGTGGGCATATTAGGGTTCTCTTGCTGCTGCAGTTGGTCACCCCAAACTCAGTAGTTTAAAACACTATGACTCTTGTGGGGTTTTGGTGACCAAAGTCCTAAAGTTAAGGCACAGGCAATATAGGCTCCTCTGTTAGGCACTCAGGAAAAATCCACTCTGCCTTTTCCTGCTTTTATTTACTTTCTTACTTAATTTTGAGGCAAGATCTCAGATAACACTGGCTGGCCTCACACTCTGTGTGTGACGGAGGATGACCTTGAACTCCTAATCCTCCTACACCAACGCCCTGAGCACTGGGATTATTGGTCTTGCACTACCGTGTCCCATGATGCTAGGGATCAAATTCAGGCTTTAACACATCTGTACCGAATAAGCCGCAATTCCAGCCTAGTCAGTCAGTCAGTCTGTCTGTCTGTCTCTCTGCAACAGACTTGCCTCTGTCTGATGGCTTATGATACACAGTGACTCTCCCTAGAGAGTCCAGACAATCTGACCTTAAAACTCCTCACTGTGGCTGCATGGTCCCCTCTGTCACATAAGACAGCAGACTCCTGTGATCTGGGGGAGCATCCTGCCCACCACAGCGTAGGAAGTCAGCAATTACAGGTTCTACTGGCCGGAGTCAAGGTCAAGGCAGCACCACAGAGGGGCACTGCCTGCCTCCCATCCCCTCAAATGGCTTTAGCAGCCCAGCATTCCCGAATGCCACCATGGCTTTCACTGTTCCCAAGATCCTTTGCCGGAGCCTTGATGCCGTGGTCTCACACACAGGTGCTTGTGTCTAAGGTTTTCACCCAGAACTCCCTTGTGGAAACCGTGAGGTCAGGTGTGACGGGGCTTTCCAAAGTTTGTGCTGGATCTGGACAAGGATGTTAAAATGGAATGGGGTCTCGGAAGGGGGTCCCGGAAGAGCCAGGGTTTCCTGAGGTACAGGAGACCACGCCTGCTCTTTAATTGGATGACAAATGGCCGCGATTTGCCAGTGTTGCTTCTGGCAAGGCCTTATCGTTCCACGATGTTAATTCTGCCTTCCTCTGTGATTGAGTTATGTCATCAGATCCTGAAGAGAGATCTCACGGATAATTCCTCCACTCATCTAGTGCCTGCTCTGACTCCAAGAAAACCCAAGCTTGAATTTCTGTAATGTGCATGTGTGTATGCGTGTGCGTACGTGTGTGTACTTGGTTTATTTACTATGAAGTAGGATCTCAAGTAACCCAGGCTACCTCAAACAAACTATGTAGTCAAGGATGACCCTGAACTCATTCTGCAGCCGCCACCTCCCAAGTGCTGGGCTTACAGGTTTGCGCCACAATGTGCCCACTTTATATGTAGTGTTGGGTGCATACTAGGTGCAAACACAAAGCTTGGTGCACACTAGACCAGCGGTCTACCAATTAACAGCCCCTTCCTCTTATTAGTAGCAAAATGAAAATCGCACTGGTATATGCTGCTTCCTCAGAACTCAAACAACTATTTTCTTGCTCAAGAAAAAAAATGACACTTTATTACGGGCAGTAAAATGAATGAATGAATCTGCAAGGCAGTAAACAAAGGCTTTCTGTTTCGCTGGCTGGTCCTCATTAAGAAAACGGTGGGCAGCTCGCTGAGTGCACAGCATTCGGAGGACAGCAATGCGCCAGCCCGTGCCTTGGCGTGATGAGGGTATGCGGGAAGGAGGGCCACTCACAGAGGAGCCAGCCAGGAGCCTATCTGAGATCTCAGCTTCTCGTTCAGTCTGCTTCCCCCATGACCAGGAATAATTGGATGTCAGCTGTGTGTGAACTCCCCAGCTCCTTTAAAGGAGCCCTGCTTCCCAGAGACCAGCTCATCTATCCTGTCACATGAAAGAAAACTCACAGAGATGCAAATGGCTCTCTGAACTGAGATGTACCATTGGGAGATGTGAATCCCAAGCGTGGTGAGCAGGAGACAGAGGAGACAGGGGGTACGGTGGAATAGCACGCTAGTCTGTGCCTTTGAAGGACGAGCCTTGAGACAGACTTCAAGCCTCCTCATTTTCAAACCATCATTCCGGCATGCAACCTCCCTACAAATCAGCATGTGACTGGCAAGCAAGCCCATTGGTCCTAGAATATAGGTCCTTGGGACTGTCAATCACAGAAGTGCTGACCTGCCGGCTGGGTATACGGTTGGGCTCGCATAGTCATGAGACGGGGTTTTCTCCAGTTCATGTCTGCCCCTACTTAGTGGCTGTACAGTGTTCCTTCTTGCCAGTCTTTCTGGTTGAAAAAGAGAAACCAGAATGCTCCATTGGCAAACACCGTCGGCCTGTGTTTTTCCAATTCTTCTCCTGGGGAACAAATGGACTTTCTGCTTGATTTATGTCATCTGTGTAAATCTCAGGTGTGGCGAGCACACGTGCGTTGGGGTTGTGTGTGCGAGCACACGTGTGTTGGGGCTGTGTGCGAGCATATTTGCGTGTGCATGTGCAGGCCGGTGGTTGCTGTCGGGCACCATCTCCTGGTATTCTCTACCTTACTTGTTTATTTACTTATTCACTTTGAAACAGAACACTCACTGGACCTGAAGCTCACGGATTCTGTAAGACTGCTGGCCAGTGAGTTCCAGGGACTCTCCTGGGCCTGCCTCCCCAGAGTTGGCGTTAAGGTGCAGGACACCACGCCAAACAGCAGCTTTTTCTTTTCCTCTTAAATATGTGTGTTGGGGATGTGAACTCAGTTGCCCCGGGCTCGTGCAGGAGACACTGACCAAACCATCTCCAACCCTGTTTGCTTTCAATTAATTTATTTTTAATGTACATTGATGTTTTGACTGAATGTATATCTATGTGGGGCATCTTTGGGACTGGAGTTACAGATGGTCTTGAACTGTCATGTGGATACTGGGAATTAAACCAAGGTCCTCTGGAAGAGCAGCCAGCGCCCTTCACCACTGAGCCATCTCTTCAGCCCCACTGACTGGTTTTGACATAGGGTCTCATCTAGCCTAGGCTGGCCATAAATTCGATAACTTTGAATTTCTGATTCTTTGCTTTCACCTTCCAAGTGCTGGTATTTGCCCAAGTCTGCACCACTATGCTATGGTGGACGCGGTGCTGGGAACTAAACCCAAGGCTCTGTGCATTTTCAAGGTGGGTTGACCTTGTCCTCCGTTCCCCCAGCTGGCATCCGGGCCCGGCTCTGAAGCCAGCACTTCCGCCAATAGAAACCCAGCGAGGCCAGGGCTAATTAGCGCCACTGCCACCGTCCCCACCGATCCTCGCTGAATGGGCAGCTCGAGGCCTGCCCTGCCGAGAGCCTGCTTGTGCTTGCTCTCACTGGCTTAGGCCTCTGGTAATTAGAAGAATGATCCGGAATCAGCCACACTCCTCTTTGAACACCAGTACTTGGTGGAGCTCCGACAGCGGATGAAAGATGGTTGCCAAACCGTCTCCACCGAAATCCGCGGGCAAGGAGCATGAATAGAGGGGAAATTTACACATGGTTACTATGTCTGGGCAGGAACGCTCAAAAAGGAACATCTAAAAACAGCTGCCTGGCATCTTTATTCTTCTTCTTCTTCTTTTTTTTTTTAGAAATAAAAATGAAGTTCCAAAGCCACAGAAGTGCCAGCTTCCTGAGTCAGACATGGTCTCCAGCCTCAGCACATGCAGTCTTGGCTTGGGAGTGTTCTGCCTGGCTCGTAAGTGCCTGTGTGAGTCTGTGGGAGAGGTGGCCAGGCCGGGAAGGGGACTGTAGTTACAGGCACAGAATACCCTGCTCCCATTTCCCTAAATCCACCCACTGGGACTAGAGGTATTCTAAGAACCCTATGAGAAAGACTTAAGACTGGAAATAGTAAGGTTAAAAAAAAAAACACACACACACTGGTTGCAATACGTGGGTGTCATGTCGTCGTTTGGACACTTCAAATAAGTTAGCACATTTCATTTTGGAACCCAAATACCTAGAAACTGACAGTATCCCTCACTTTACAGATTAAGAAACTGGGGCACAGAGAGAATAGGAGAATACTCCAAATTCTCTTACCAGTGAGTACGGATTTGACCCTGAGGATCCTGACTCTAAGGACCCCAAGTCTTAACTGCTATGTTGTAGTTAGTGAGGTTAAGTATGCCACTCCCACTTTCCAGATGGGGGAACCGAACCCCCAAGACACTGGATTTCTTCCCGAAGGTGGCCCTGCCAGTTCGTGGAAGACATAGACTCTGAACTCATGACTTAGGGCTCCTTCATTTACCCTGTGCTGTTGGAGAGCTGACACACTGTAGGGCGAGGTGCGTGGCCGGATGGGGAGAGGGAGGGCTGACATACTCTGGGTACCTGCACTTAGGTTTTTAGGAAGCCTGTGAGGGGGAGGGGGATGCAGAGGCACCAGACTGGAGCAAATAAGGGACTCTTCTTCCTTGAAGTGCAGTGTGCTAGCTTGTGTTACGTCAACTTGACACAAGCTAGAGTCATCAGAAAGGAGGGAGCCTCAGCTGAGAAAACGCTCCTCTAAGTTCTGGCAGCAGGCAAGCCTGCAGGGCATTTTCTTAATTAGTGATTGATTGGGGGAGGGCCCAGCCCAGTGTAGGTGGTGCCATCCCTGGGCTGGTGGTCCTGGGTTCTGTAAGAAAGCAGGCTGAGCAAGCCAGGAGGAGCAAGCCAGTAAGCAGCACCCCTCCATGGCCTCTTGCTTCAGCTTCCAGGTTCTTGTCTTGTTTGAGGTCCTGTCCTGACTTCCGTTGATGATGAGCTGTGGTGTGGAAGTATAAGTTGATTAAACCGTTTTGTCCCCAAGTTTCATTGGTTATGGAGTCTGATCACAGCAACAGTAACTGTGACTAAGATACCTAGGAACCCTTCCATGGTGAAGTCTGGCTGTTTCTGGCTCTGGGGAGTGAGGTCGACCCAGCACTGAGCTCGCAGGGTCCAGGAGAAAGCGGCTGAGTTCACCGCCTCCGCACCTCATGGTAGGTTTTGACTGTGAAGTGTACCCAACAGACCCCCGTGTTGGAGCACTTGGTCCCCAGCTGGTGGCACCATTGTGTGTGTGGGGGGGGGTCTTTAGAAGTTTTAGGAGGTGGGACCTAGCTGGAAGAGACTGGTTTGCTGGATGGCGGGTCTTGAGGGTATTTTCTGTCTGACACCCTGGTATGATAAGCCAGTGGCCACTCCACTGCCAGGTCTTCCCTGCTGTGATAGGCGGTGTCCTAAATCATTAGTTAGAATAAATGAGAAAGGAAACTAATACAATACACACCTGGCCAGTCCCTGCCTGTGGCTGCCTAGAAAACCTGCTGGGTACCCCAGACTCACGAGACACAGCCCCTACCCACTAAAGGGCTTCTCACCTAAAGAAGCCAGCATGAATGAACCAAGGACACACCTGTAGTTAAGCACTGATAGTGAGGGCCATTTTAATGGCCACACCATCCAATATAGTAGCCAGAGGTCAAAGAAAGACAGACATGCTTTTGGGGTCAAACACAATCCTGTACTCCAGACGGTATATGAAAATGATAACATAGGATACCTTAGTGGTTTAAAGAAAAAAAAATGACACTTAGAAATGCTCATATTTTGAATGCATTAGGTTGGATAAAATACCTTATCAAAATTTATTTCACCTGTTCATGTTTTACCTGTCAGTGGCTACCAGAAAATTCCCAGAGGAAGAGAAGCAGGGAGTGCTCCCCAGAGGAGGGCTCCCCAGAGGAGGGCTCCTCTGTGTTAACAACAACAATAAAACAACAATCAGCAACAACAACTCAGCCGGCTTGTCTGTTGTGCGCCTAGACCGCTATATATTTTCAAATGAAATTCTGAAAAAGCTAAAACCTTTGCATTTTGTATTCCTGTTTTATAGGCAAGGTCTCCAGTGCTGAAAATGTTCAGCCCTTTGCCTGAGATCTACAGTGACCAGTATGTATATGGGGGGGTGGGGAGACAAGACCCCTCCACTCCTCCCCACAGCATGGTCCACAGAACTTGACAGCAAGCCAGGCTCTGGCACGCTCTCGTCACCGGACAAGGTCAAATTCCAATTGGCCGCAAAGCAGCTTGAGTTGTGTAATTTACAGAAAGATCAAATTATGAAGAGGCTGCCCCTAATTGAGGGTAATTCAGGAAATAACTTTCGGTAAATGACGGCTTGTCCAGCTGTGTTACCGTTCGGCGATTGCTGAGGTCACTTCTGTCACCCCGATGCTGCTTCTCCCACTGAAATGCATCAGAATCTGTTCACAAGACTCCCCTGGAGGAACCCCATTAGTTCCCACAATTCCTTTCCATATTTCCATGTATCGAGCCTACAGAGGCAGCCAGAGTTAGTCATGAACTCAAAGGCTCATTGCCACCCTGGAGAAGGGCTTACTTAACACCCTCATTCCTAAGCGGGTCACGGAGTTATGAAGGGGCTCGGAGCAGACACAACCACGGGAGCCACTGTGTCTGCTTGCTGTCTAGGGCCCGTGTGCAGTGGACATGGAGATAGCACCGTGGGCTTGCAAATGGGGGTCTAGCTCACACAGAACCTGAGATCTGACACAAACCAAAACGAACTGTGTTCTCTTAGCTTGACTCCTAACTTGTCCCTGACGACTGGCAATCCCTTCACAGTTTGACCTTCCCAGTGCCCTCAGAGCCAGCAAGCCCCAGAGATGCCCGTCTGTGCACCCTGAGTTCTGAGATCACAGGTGTGCACTGTGAGGCCCCGCCTTCTGTGTGAGTGCTGGGGTAGAACAGACCCCCTGTGTGTGAAGCAAGCCCTTTCCTGAATGAGCCATTTCTCCGCTCAGCCTTGGGTAGGTGATGCCTTCAATTCTCCTCTGATTCTCTTCGAGCGAAATGGCCCCAAGTCACATGACTGGGTTAGGCGCCCTCACTTCAAATATCCACTCCTCTCCTGTGACCTGAATTGCAGCTCACTCCAGGTCTCCACCTGTCCTAGCCTGATTGGAAATCTGACCAGGGTAGCTTTCTGCTTGAGTACAATGGAGCTGCTAACCACGGCCCAAAAAGGCAGCCCAACTGTGCCTGGCTTTGCGACGATCCTCGCTGGCCTAATGTCACTCGCCATGAATAAGGAATGCGACACTCGGGAGAACGGTACAGGTAGGGCGGGTTCATGCACTATTTCGTCTCGGCCGGCCAGCTGCCATTCTGCGAGGCCAGCTATCGGTAACAGCTCTGCATAAGAAACCAGACTACAACTACATCCACCCCGCTCTGCCTGGTGGACAGCTGTTGGGTCAAAGGAAGCTAATGAGCCGGGCGCACCATTGACCAGGTGGCTGGGATGAAGGGATCGATGCGGCAGAGCCAAGGCTGAACAAGAGCTGCCCTTTCTGGCTTTTCCCCGGCAGGTACTACCAACAACGTTCTTCCCAGACAGCAACTACAAAGGCAGACAGCCTTCCTCCTTGTTGATTATTTGGCAGGTGCAACTGATCCCCGGGAACCTCATCTGATTGGTGGCTGGCCTTATTGTATGTTCTTCCCTTCTTCTCACAGGAGAGCTCAGGGATCCCTTTCGGAGGGATCTTCTCCCAATCTGTTATCTGGGGCACCCCTTCTGGGGGGCTACAGGGAGCAAGAACCCTCCTAGCCTTGGGAAAACATTGCCTTCATATCAGAAGTCTGAAGTCTCTTTTGATCACAAAAGCAGGAACACAAGATGGCTTATGTTAGACTCAAAGAAGGGTGTCTGCAAATGAAAACCTGGAGGCCCTGTGCTTCTGAACTCTGAAGCCCATAACAAAACCCCCAGAAACTTTGGAACACATTGACACGCTGGCAAAATTCCAGACTAGATCAAATCAGCCACTAAGGGAATGGCGTAGGCTCTGTGTATCTCAGGGGCAGCTGAAGCTGGGAGCCACCAGTAAATCACAACACTTTAGAGACAGTGGTGTTGAGGCCAAAAGTTGGGGAGCCTCCTGTTTTAGAGAAGCGGCTGAGTCAGAGGTACAGCTGCTTCATGACTTGTGTATTTCCCAGGGACCCTGCTGTCCACCCACCTTAACTACCACTTAATCTTCCTGGGACTGAAGGCTTCTCCTGTCCCTTCCAACCAGGCCCCAACAGCATCCTGACTGCAGGCCATTCCCTTCCTCTAAATGTGAATGACCCTGGCCCCCCACCCTGCTGTTTGTCCTTGTTGTCCGCAATGCTGTAAGCTTCTGACATCTGATGTGTCTTCAAAGGCCTGACTCAAGGATGACCTCCTCTGTAGCGTCCCCACTGTGCACAGGACTCGGGGGAAGGGTGCTCGTCCACACCATTCTCCCTCATCCTCTGTGAGAGTTCTCTGCCGCGGGATTTTCTAGCTATCTCTCTTCTGGGGCCCTTTCTCTCTCTGTTTATTCTTCTGTGGAACCAGCAAAATGTTCTGAGCATGGGGGAAGATGCCACCCAGGTGGAAGCGAGGAAGACTTCCGCCCCTCCCTCTGAAAGAACGGGGTTATCAGAGATCTTAACCTGAGAGGGTTGTAAAGGTTTGGTGATGGGTTGCGCTGTGGCTCCGTGGTAGGGAAAATGACTGTTCAGGTCGTGTAGAGCCCTGGGTTCCATCCCCAACAGGACGACGGCGAGATCACGTTTGGTCACAGATGTGTATGACATGTTCAGTGAACACTGACTCCTTCCTCCCCTTCTTCCCTTCACTCCACCCTTAGTCCTGTGTTACCCTGGAGGAGGAGAAAGCTCACTGTAGCACACCAAGAGGCTGTCCCATAACACAGGTAATGGGACTTCGGACCTCAGGATTTCAGCCACACTCAGCAACGCATGATCCTCTTTTTCTCTACAACAGGTCCCCTAGAACACTACCGGATCCCCAAACACCAGGATCCAGGAACCCTAGGAAGCCTGCCGCCCACGCGATCTGCCACACCCCGTGCAGGCTTAGCTGGGCTGCTTCTACACTTATGGTCAGCACTGAGCCACGCATCCTGCCCCCTGAAACACTCTAATGACACGGCAGGCACACACACTAAAGAAAGCGGCAGCCGGGCAGGGCTGAGCCGCGTGAACGATGTTGCAAGGACTTCTGCGAACCCACGAGAGGCCAGGAGGTGGGGAGGCAGGAGGACAAGCTGTCTCGCCCTCACTGGCATTCAGGGACAATGACAGCCTCTCGCCCAGCTGAGAGCAGTGCTCTGCCCTGTGGGTCTGCACTGAGCTGGGGCGGCCCGCAGATGGCTCGGCCCACGAGCATGTGGTTGGCAACTCCTGAACTTTGGGTGACTCGGTGCCAGCTGATCCGATCGGCAATTATGTTTTATTTTGGGGCCAGGGAGACAGCAGCAAACCAGGAAAATTATAAGACGCTACAGTGTTATTTTGCTAAGAATATCAACTGCAAAGTTGGTTTTGTTCTTTTTTTTTCTTAACCAATTGTCCTTCGGATGGTTTGGGGATTTTCAATGTACTAAAAATAAAAAAAACCCTGGATACAGAAGTCAGATTACAGCCAACTGTCCTAGGGCTTATTTGGGTCTTGACCCAATGAAAACCTCGCTGTTGTACAGCTGTTTGGGGGAGGGGGGCTCATGCTGAGGGCGTGTCGATGGCGACAGTAACTAGTACAAGTCACTAGTGATAGTGTGTCCGATCTACCCAGACTGGTGGAGTTCCTTCCATACACAACTAGGAGCTCCAGCACCCTATCCATGAAAGGGGCAAGACCATCTAGGCCAGAGCTCACATGCACATCCAATTAGACAAACCCTCGATCCAGAAAGCATCTGGCCAAGGGCATGTGTCTAAGGTCACTAAGAAGTTAAGTTTCTCATCATAAAACAAACAGTCTCTGTTTGTACCCATCCTGGATTAAGCCCACATAGACAATCAGCAAAAACAAAGACGCAGATAGCATTTCTGGGGACAGTTCGGGTGGAGCCAGCACAGAGTTTGTCACTCGTCTTGGTGACTAGGCCATTCCAGGCTCAGCGGCTTTTCGGTAGGAAAATATGAGAGAACGCAGGGGAGCAGCTCAATCCAGTGTTAGCAGAGATGACTCAGGAAGGAGATGCCGTTTATGCTCGTCGGAGCGCTCGGCCCTTCCTTTCAGTTCCACAGCCCACCGCTAAGCAGGGCTGCTTCTCCAAAAACAAAGCCCTGCTTAAGGACTTTGTGCGGGAATGGGCATAACTGCCACTTGTAAAGGAAGCTAGACCCAGAAAAAAAAAATCCCCAGACTACATCCCCAGGAACTGGGGTGATCTTCCTGAAACAATGTTTGCCTGCATGGGCTGGAGAGGCCCAGACAATGTGCTCAGGACATCCTTGAAGGGCAGTGAGCCATCTACCAATGCCCTCCCCTGTGACGGTCAGGGCCACCTCCCCGCCACCCTAAGGTTTAGGTCAAGGTTAAATGTATCTCACTAAAGCAACATTCGCACCACTGTGAGGAGGGGGATGACGTCACCTCTTCCGACTGTCTGTCGAGACGCCATACAGGGTCATGCACACCAGTCCTGAAGCAGTGCAAGTAACCAACACAGAAGCCTCACCACGCTCTAAGCCCAGCGTGTCACATGGCAGAGGGCCAGGGAGTGACCAGAGCAGGAGGACAGGCAGCAGCAGGTCACCGCCTCCCAAAACCAGCACTTGGTATTAGTCCTGGCGTATTATAAAAGAGGGACGCAGTCTCGG
Organism: Chionomys nivalis; assembly: GCF_950005125.1. Lineage (NCBI taxonomy): Eukaryota > Metazoa > Chordata > Mammalia > Rodentia > Cricetidae > Chionomys > Chionomys nivalis. The sequence continues at coordinate 3,035,237 of NC_080110.1, forward strand.
AGTGGTGACATCGCTAGGACATGGTGATGCCGAGTCTGACTCTGAAGTCAAGGAAAGCGACAAACCCCAGACGGCGCTGTCCTCACAGCATTTCAGAGCGGGGTTCAGACGGGAGACTGTCACCTGGGTGAGGACTCTTCGCACCTTCCAACTTGTGCAGCTAGAGACGCGGGAGTGGGAACGGAAACCCCGACCTTCGCTCTTTTAAAAGTCACAAATATTTGGGGACCCCTGACATCAACCAGGTCTGGTGTTAGGCACTGGGGATAAGCGGTAGGCAAGATACAGTCCGCGGGCTTTCTGCCCAGAGGGTCGGTTACAGTGGAAGTGACTCTGCCCATGCGTCCTGTGCAGCTCATCAACATAGGATAGAGAGATAGATAGAGAGAGAGAGAGAGAGAGAGAGAGAGAGAGAGAGAGAGAGAGAGAGAGGATGGCTTTCAATACAGCACACCAGAACCCTCCATATGACCAAAGCCTGACTTGATCTTCACAAAGATGACAGTTTTGAAAGGCTAGGGCACTTAGGATGGCCGGGTCACTGAGGGCACCAAAGGAAACCCAAATATCAAATCCCTGTTGAGTCTCCGCAGAGGGCAGAAGGGGACGACTCAGGAGACGCTCCGCTTGCAATCACCTGTCTGCTCTGTCCAAGTCACACCTGGAGCCCCGGGGCGGAGCAGGGAAAGGGGCATCTCTGGACGCCATGAGGCCACCAGGGGTGCCCGGACTCTCGTCATTTTTTGTCCTCCAGAACGGAGCACAGGTGGTAGGCGAGAGAGTGGACAGAGATCTCGGGCTCAGGCCTCTGCGATGACTCTGAGAGTTTGTCATCTTCTCCCACTAGGCAGCATGGACTTCAGAAATACAAAACTGGGAATTCAGCGCTGAATGAAGCCCTGACGACTAGGCCATCACTCCCCCGATACACATTTCTCAGCAGTTACTTATTAAAGTCCGTCGGCACTGGCTTAGCGGCTCAAGCATCAGCTCTCTGCTCCAGAAAACAGTTAGCTAGGTGACACTCCCTCAGGGTGACCAGCCCAAGGGTCTCCGTTCACCCTTAAGTGACTTGTGGCTATTGCCATGGTGACCAGGCCTCCTGACTGCCCCTCTCTTCCCATGAAAGGCAAGTTCCCCCAAGTCCATCTTCCTATTCTCCTCAAGGCCATTGGCACCATGCTTGCCACCTTGTTAAACTAACGAGCCAGAGAGACAGGACAGTCACTTCACGCCCACACCCCAGCCAGAGACTCTTCTGTCGACAGTGCGGCATGTAGGCCATGTAGGTCTCAGTAATCCCACGTGGGGTGTGGGTGGCGAGTTTATCCATGATCATGTCTTTCTGGGAGTGCCAGCAAGGGGCTTCACAAGCCTGGAAGCTCTTGAAGTTCAGAGTCTCATAGCTACTAGGACTAGTCACCTACTGGGACTAGGTGAGCTCAGAGGCCCAAACACAAGGAAGGTCAAAAGTTCCATCCCACACAAATCCTCCACACGTCTTTAAACTGCTTTTTCTACAACTTCTAAAATGTTCCTGGGATACCCTGTCAAAATGCTCGAGACAAGAAATGGTTCAGATCTGTGTCCCCCTCCCCAGATTTCTGGAATATTTGTACATACTAGTGAGATACCTTGGGATAGGACCCAAGGCTAAACACGAGGTTCTTTTATATTTCATATGTATCCTACACACAGAGCCCGGAGGTAGCGTTATAGAGGATCCCCGTGTGTCTGCACTGTCACTGGGACCCACTCTGTAAGGTCAGACATGGAATTTCCCACTTTGTGGTGTCACACTGCTGTTCCAAAAGTTTCAGGTTGGGGAGTATCTTGGACTTCAGACTAAGGATGCTGAGCACGAAGGCAAGCACTCGAGGCAGGATGTCAGGATGGAGGACACACCAATCCCCAGAGCACACTGACAGGAGAGAGGTCGGGGTCCTACCTGGATGGGGTTGTAGAGCTCCTGCAGGGGACTTCGCGAGCCCTTCCGGCAGCAGATGTCCATCCCGAAGGGATTCCTCCGCATGACTGGAGAGAGAAAGTGAAGTTCATCAGAAAAAAGCTACAAAGGTTTTCTGACTGAGAGAGGGAAAGACATCTGGGGAGCGGGGAGGAGGAGGAGGAGGGCAAAGCAGGAAAGCCTGGCTTCTGCCAGAGAAAGCCCACTGCTATTCCCGACTGCAAGAGCACCGCGCTTTTCTGTCCCCAGCATTCGGGTGTCCATACCCCAACATCATGGACCACACGAAATCGCTTCCCATTGCACATGAGAAAATAAGACAGGCATCAAAGCTCACTGAGACACAGCCCCTTACAGAAGGCACCTTCAGAGTACCCAAGGAAGTGAGTGTGGCTGTCCTGGGTGTGGTGGCATAGTCTCGCATCACCCAGCAACAGGGCTGTGGTCTGAGAACTGTATCATGAGGTGACAAAGTCACACACACTGAGAAGGTGCCAGATAGTTGTTCCCGGAGGCCGCCTGGTGAGGCTGCCCAGCCGAACTCGGAAGACTTTCAGTGTAAGCATCTGCCCTGGTTGGCTTTCTGTTGCTGTGATAAACACCAGAACCAAAACCACCTGGTGAGGAAAGCTTACAGCTCCTGGTGAAGGTAAAGACAGAGCAGGTACACGAGACAGGAACCTGGAGGCGGGAACTGACGCAGAGCCATGAAGGGACTCTGCGGACTGCCTCTGTTCTTCACGGTTCAGTCTGCTTTCTCATACCACCCAGGTCCAGCTGCCCAGGGGTGGCACTGCCCACAGTAAGCCGGGCCTCCACCATCAATTGGCAACCAAGAAAATGTCCCACAGGCATTTCAGGCGAATAGGAAGAGGCAAACCCTCAACCGAGGCCTCCTCTAGCAGGTGTGTGAGGCTGACAGCTGAGTTATTAGGGCATCCTCGTAAGAAGAAATACATCCTAAAGTGACAACAGAAACCGGAGCACATACAGACCAGTAGCACAGCTGTTCACACTGTCCGCTGTCACATCTGTACCTGATGGGATGGGATGGGCTCTTACAGAACCATGGTGCAGTGTGTGGGCTTATCCCAGGGCCACCGAAGACCCGGGAGTGGCTCGCTGTAGCAGCGTTGTGACATGTCCGTGGCAATGGTGTCACTATGGTAGCTGTAGCAGCGCTGTGACATGTCCGTGGCAATGGTGTCACTATGGTAGCTGTAGCAGCACTGTGACATGTCCGTGGCAATGGTGTCACTATGGTGGCTGTAGCAGCGCTGTGACATGTCCGTGGCAATGGTGTCACTATGGTGACTGTAGCAGCGCTGTGACATGTCCGTGGCAATGGTGTCACTATGGTGGCTGTAGCAGCGCTGTGACATGTCCGTGGCAATGCTGTCACTATGGTAGGACCCTTTATCTGCACCATACTCTCACATGGTTCGATGCTGACCTTATCCCAACCACGCAGTGTGCAGGCAACACCCCAGACAATGGCTCTTCCTCCAGGCACCCAGGACCTGGGCTCCTGAGAACGGGGTGGACCATTTCCTAGGGGCCCCTCCTCAGTAAGTCAGAAGCCCTGTCTTTCCCAAGTTTTCGACAATCTGCATTTCCATTAAAATGTCAAACCTGAGGCAGAGAGTTTCTGGAGAGACGCAGCACTTATGACCGACAGATAGGAGAGTTAGAACTCCTTTCACCCGTCAGCAGCGAGGGGGCCAAGAACCCTTGTCAACAGAAATGAGCCCTTTCTTCATTTTTCCCATTCATGAAACATCCTAGAACCATGCACTTCCAACACTAACACCTTACTACAGACAGAGGGAGGGAGAGAAGAAAGGAAAAGAGAGAAGGAAGAAAGGAGGGAGGGAGGAAGGAGGAAGAGATGGAAGGAGGGAGGGAGGAAAGGAGGAGGGGAGGAAGGGAGGGAGGAAGAAGATAAAGGGGAGGAGCAGAGATGCAGGTGGAGGAGGAACAGAAGAACATGGGTTTTGTTCAGATATCAGACAGTTCATTAAGGAGTATTACCGTAATGAAGATGAATGGAACAAGACCAGCAGATGCTCCTGGAAGCCCAGAGAACACCCGGTGTGGGGGGTTTGGGAGATGGCTCATTTGGCAATGGTGGCCAAGGGCACAGTCCCCCATCCCCTGGAACAGATAGCCTGGGTTTGAACCATGGCTCTAACCATACGCCAGCTGTGCGACCTTAGACAAACCATCTATTTCCTTTGTCTACCCCTCATCTGGGTAAGGAAGAGGGCTGAAAGAGAACCTCTCTGGGCTGGTTGTGAAGGTAGAGTTACACAGACTGTTTAAAAAGTGCTTGACGAGTAGGCAAGCTCAAAGTTCCCGTTCCGGAGAATCCAGTAGATGTGCCTATGATCAGCGTTGCTCAGCTCCTGGTATAAAGACGATGTGGGAATACCTCTCTTCCTGATGTAGCACGTGGGCTGAGAGGGAGCTGGCCACCCTCCAATCAGGATATAGTCAAGAGACTAAGAGGGCTGATGAGGGGGCTGCCATGCAGGTGCCAACCCGAGGAGGTCAGAAAGCGAAGAGGCTGGGGCTTGGGTGATGGTTATTGCAAAGTCATTGCCATGGAAGCATGCAGGATTGAGTTTTGATACCCAGAAGCCACATTTGAAAAACAGGTATAGTGTCGTATGTCCAAAAGGGGGTCACCCCAGCTCTGGAGAAACAGAGGGGAGAACTCTGGAGCCCATCAGCCAACTGACCTAGCTGAAACGCTAAGTTCCAGGTTCAAAGAAGGAGATGCCTGACAGCAACCTCTGGCTTTCCATGTGCATTCATATGTGCACACGCGCGCGCACACACACACACACACACACACACGTGAAGAGTAATTTTCACAAGCAACAGGTAACTTCTGGAAGGTTTCCAGGGGAACCAACTCCCTCCGTTGACTTCTCCCTTTGAGCCCGCGGAAACCCTGAGGGGAGAGCATCCATTCCTGGTAGGAGAGGCCACGTGGCCTCTCTCCCTTTCCCTGCCTTCCCCAGGGGAGGCTGGCAAGCTTTTTCTGGAAAGGGCAAGTGCACTTAGCGATGTGTCATCAAAGAACAATAGGCAGACAAAGAGGAAGGCCTGCATGGCGGCCAGCTAGCGGGGTCCCTTTAGGAACAGGAATCGGACGCTCACTAAATCTTCCTGTGTTAGGAAATATGTTTCTTCTGTTTTTTTGTTTTAATGGCTTAACAAAAATAGGCAGTAGGCAGAGTTTGACTCTGAGGCTGGAGTTTGGTGATCCCTGTCCTGGAGCCTGGTGCTCCAATACAAGCGCTGCACATACCCTGCAAGTCCCGCAGCCTTCCCATGGGAGGAGGGATCTAGGAGCAAAAGTCAACACATAAAAACTGCTAGAACTTGATTAGGCTGTCCAGAAAAACACTGGCTCGTTGTTCGTCCACGGCTGCCCCAGGAAAGTGAGGGAGAAACTCTACTTTGTGTTTTTCTTTAATTTATGACTTCATTTTTCATTTCCACCAAAAAGGAGGCAAACCGTTGAGGGCACGCAGGTCCTCCGTCTGCACAATGGTATACCCGTGCTTGGACAGGAGAACACGGCCATAAAACATGTGAAACCGTGCCCGTGCCATACAAGACTGAAGTCCCCACATGGCAACAGACAAGCTCATCGGGACCTGCCACACTGAACACTCCACGGTGGAACCCATTAAAAGCCTTCTTTTACAGGGAGCAGTATTATTTAATTGGTTTATTTTCCTAAAACAAGGTCTTTAAGAAGCCTGGCCGTGTGGGGCCTGCAGCTCAGGTCCTTTACCTGTGACTTCATGGGGCGCCACGTAAACTGACTTTGGCACCCCAGGCCACAAAAGCCAAAGGGGCCTTTGTGCTATTTATAAGGGTGACAACAAGCCTGCCCCGTGCAGAAGGTCCTGTGTGTGTGGAGAACACGAAACCTTTCGGGGACATCACAGTGCTCTGAACATTTCACAGTTTGGATGCTCAGATTTCAGACTTTTTGGGTGAAGAACGAGCAACCAGTCCAGCAAGATGGTTCAGCAGATAAAGGCGTATGCTGTCTGGCCTGAAGATCTGAGCTCGATCCCTGCGACCCCACATAGTGGGAAGAGAGAACAGACTCATGCAGTTTGCCCTCTGATATTCACAGGTACATATGCTCATACACACACATGTGTACACACACTTGCATAATTAACTGGTTTTCAAGAGAATGAAAGAACAACCAGCTCATAATCTAGGCAAATATCCAAACAGAACCTACCATCGTAGATGTCCTAGGTGCCCACGAACGTGAGCGGTAAACTGAGTCTACAAATCCTCACAAAACCCCCATCTGTACTCAGGCCACCAACAATAGGAACGTCCCCAGAGACCCATGGCGTGGGAAGTCCTTCTGTATCTGTGTTGCTTTTATTGGTTAATGAATAAAGAAGCTACTTTCGGCCAGTGGCTTAACAGAACATAGCCAGGCTGGAAGATATATATATATATATATATATATATATATATATATATATATATATATATATATATTAGAGAGAGAGAGAGAGAGAGAGAGAGAGAGAGATAGAGAGAATATGTTAAGGGGAGGCCTAAAACAAACAGGCAAAAACATCAAGAAAAGTTAACCTGAAAAGATGCCCCAGTACCGCAGAGAATGTCCAGTGGACTGCACAAATGCCTAATACACACGAACCCAATCGCCTTCCCTCCTCAGGGTGCACAGATCTTGGAAAAGTCCAAGTCTTTATTACAGTCAGTTCCCATATCGGTACCCATTAGTATTTAAGGTCATAAAGCCAGGACCACCCTGAATAGAACTTTCAGCTTCTGAAGGTCGAGGACATAAATCTCAGGATTCAGTAAATGTTCCCGCATGGTGGGAAAGACACACAACAGCATTTATCTAAGAAGCGGGAGGTTCACTGACCCGGAAGCCTTCCCCAGGGGCTCCAGTACAGACTCGCTCATTCAGACACTCACAGCAGATAAGAAGGACCACTGAATGGATTCCTCAGAAACAATGCTGCTTCTGCAATTGCCTCCCCCAGGCCTGGGGATTCTGGTCCCTTGGCAGTAATATGGGCAAGTGTCTACTTGCTGTGTCTACTTCAAAACGCACAAAGTCTGGCCCAAGGAAAACCGCTTGTTAAAGCCTTAAATCAGGGAGGGGGTGGGGGGGGGCGGGAACAAGGAGGGAGTCCTAGAGAAAGTCACGGGTGAGGTCACTTCCATGCCAGCACAGGGGTAGAGGGAAAGGGTTGAGAAGCTGTTCAGAATGGGGGAGTGATGGAGTCAAACTGGTAGGGTGGAAAGCACAACAGGAAGAATGTTTGTACCCCTTCCCCCCACCCCGCAGAGTCCTACATTGAAATCTGGGGGGAGGGGCGTTTGGGAAGGTGAGTCAGTCATGGGGACAGGGCCTTTAGAGTAGGGTTACTGTCTGAATCAAAGTGACATTTTATCCCTGGAGGGCACAGAAGACACACACCCACGACGTCGGAAGTAGATGTCCAGCTGACGCTAACTGTCAGTACTCTAACCTGCAGGAAATGCATTTCTGTTGTTCAGATGTCACACGGCCTGCGGTTGGTTATTACGGAAGGCGGAACAGACTGAGACACACGGCTCAGAAAGTGGCCTGGCTGGTGGCATACGCCTGTCACCCACAGAGAGCACAGGGGAGGGGAGGGGAAGAAGTGGGAGACAATAGACATTAAGGGGGATACCCAGGCATGCATGGAGGAATGGATGCCCAGGGGACACCGTCCGTAAGCTATGGCTAGAATCATGGTTTCTCGAGTTTTACCAGGAAAAGCAGATGGCCACCTCGGAGTGGCTATGTAGAATAGACGTCAGAACAGGCTGGACCTATCAGGTCTCTCCTAAGCATCACAGTGCGTGAGCCTGAAAGATCGGAGAGGTGGGACTGGTCCTGGGTGGGAATAAGTGTGACCTGGTCAGCCACTGACTCAAGCTCTGTCATCACCTGCAGAAGTCCTACTCAAACTGAGTTCAGCCCTGAGAAAAGGACATCAGGCCGGCGGGACCATGGCCCACAGAACGGCCTCAAAAGGTGACTCCAAAATGGCCTAAAATACTTAAAACCAAGGATGGTTTCAAAAGATGAGAGATTATATGTGTACAAAAGAAGTAAATCTCCAGCCACAGAAAATAGATCTGTGTCTACACGAGGCCAGGGCTGGGGACCAGGAGTGACAGCAGAGACGTGGGTTTCTTTTTAGCATCATGGAGAGTGTGTGTGTGTGGGGGGGGTGCATAGTTCTGTCTATGTGGCCTGATTCATAGAACACTACACTTGAAACAAGTAAAATTTATTCATAAATTCAAAGCTCAATAAAACTACCTCCAAAAAGAATGTTTTCAGCAGAAGACTGGCAGTATTAATATTTCCAAGATTATGCAGCAATACCAACGTGTAAGATTTAATCGAACAGTATTTTCGTCCTGGTAAAAGTTAAAATTCTTTCTAAATTTGAACTATCAGGTTTATATTATTTAGATGTTAGCTTCTTCGGGGAAGTGAAGTATTCAAAAAAGACTTTTAAAATTTAAACATAATTTCAATTATTACAAGTCAGTTAAAAAGTTTCTTAAAGGCTAAATGTTAATCAAGGGTCGTTCTAGATGTTAGCCGGTCGAGTTTGTTGAGATTCTCAGAGGAAGGTTGTAGAATTTGGGACTTGAATTTCTTAGAAGCCTTCTCTGTACACAACGGCCAGCCTCTTGCTAATGGAAGTGACAGGGCTTGGCTACTTTAGGCTGACCATAAAGCAGGGAGCACAACTCACTGGGGCGAAGGGCAGCAGCCCATATCCCAACAGAGAGTGTTCGCGAAACCCACAGCGGGGGGAATCTCATAGTTGAGAAACTCAAGTCTCCGTGGAAAAGCGGTTCAAAGGACCAGAGCTGGCAGCTGACCCGGGAGAGGCCCTATGAATTTACTTTATGTCCCTTCTGAGGAGACTACACAGACAGCCCTGTGACACTCGTCTTGCATCCGCCATGCAGAAGTCGTCCCCAGCCTTGAGTGCTGGGGAATTGACCCCCCCCTCCCCGGCCGCCCTGCAGTTTCCTGGAACGCTTATGAATATACTTTGCAGGCTGCAGATAACGTGCCAGCATACTTTCATCCTGGTGTCTGGTGCTCCAAGTTTGACTCTCCAACTTGGACACGTCAGTGTCTGCCTCTGGGGTTCCCCCACGCTCACAGACAAGTGACGCAGCTCTTGGAGATAAGAAGCCCTTTGGGTCAACTTTGCTGTGAGGTCCAAACCCCCTGCTCCCTGTATTCATCCCTGCACAGGGCAGCTGCGTGTTAGTTAACACGGGGCAAGCGGCATCGGCATGCTCATGTCTCGCTCAGGACACCAGCCCCTCCTGCCACACAGCCCCTGTGAACATCAAAGACCACTTAGGAAGACCCTAAGTCCCCCAGCCTTCTCTCTCCTTTGTCTCTACCTATCCTAGAAGGCAGGAAACAAGGCGCTGTGGGCAGAATTGTGCCTCACCCCCAATTCGTAGCACAAGAACCTTAAGCTGCAGCTTTATTTGAAGATAGAGTTTTTGCGAAGGCAATTATAGTTACATGGGGAGGAGGTCACACTGGATGAGGGTGGGGCTCAAGCCACATAACTGGTGTCCTAATGAGAGGAGAAGAGGACGGGGACACACACACACACACACACACACACACACACAGGGCCATAAGAAGATGGCCAAAAACAGAAGAAGGTTGCAATGATAAGACAAGGAATGCCAAGGTTGCCAAGAGCTGCCAGAAGCTGGGGTGCAGGGTGGGGCAAGGATTCTCCCCTAGGGAAGCCTTCAAAGGGAACACAGCCAACTTGCCCCTAGATTTGGCATGTCAGTTTTCCAGAGCATGGGAGAACATATTTCTGTTGCTTTAAGCCACCCAGTTTGTCATCTGTCACAAAAGCCTAGCACACTAACATACATGAGTTCACAGGAGTTCACAAGCTATGTGCCTCCTGTCCTAAGGTGGCTGTGAGCCCAAAATAAAGCACCCCAGACAAAGGCTGAGGCAAGGCCCGGGCCCAGCAAAGTGTTGCACAACAGACAACTGAACATGATCCCTGGTGTGGTTTGGGAAAACAAAGTAAGACAGGGAACTACCTTCTGAATCACTTACCTGAGAACACTGCTTGAAAAACATGGCCACATGTGCCATGTCCCTGGAGCCAGGAAGGCATTAAAACCCCTCAAATCTACCTGCTTTCCTCTGGGAAAATGACATCAAGTGTTGTGAGGGTAAAGATGCTTGCTGCAGGAGACAGCTCAATTAGAAAAACACTTGTGGTACAAGAACGAGAATCTGAATTCGATCCTCAGAACCTGCATTAAAGAGCCAGGCTCACTGCATCTACTGCAATCCCAGTATAGAAGACACAGGAAGATTCCTAAGGACTAGTTGGCCAACCAGAGCTGCCTGCGCAAACCCTGGACCAGTGAAGAGAATAAGATGGGTGGGCATGGTGGTGCATGCCTTCAATCCCACCACTGGGGAGGGAGAGTTAGGGCCAATTCTGGGAGACCTTAGAGTTTACATAAAGAGTTCCAGGTCATCCAAGGCTATACGTGGTAAGACCCTGCCTTAACGGATGGATGGATGGTAGGTAGGTAGGTAGGTAGGTAGACAGACAGACAGACAGACAGACAGACAGATAGATGAGATATATATGATAGATACATGCATGAATACATACATAAGCTGATTGATTGATAGATGATAGATGGATGAGAGAGAGCGTGCACAGCTCTAGAGGAATACTCCTGAAGTTGAGCTCTGGTCTAAACATAAACACACACACACAAGCATGCACGCATGCTCATTTTCTTTCTACTAGTTAAACACTGGAAACATTCTAAGATGGCCAAAATTAGAGGGATAAGTCATGAAATAAAGTCTTCTTAAGTCTATCTTAGTAAATAATGGTATATTACTAATGAGTTGAACATGCTACTATAATTTTAAAAAATCCTGATGCAAAACCATGGAAATGGAGTTAGAGAATCAGAATTCAAATAGGAGATGAGAATCTCACCAATACAGATATACACGTGAGCCCACCAATACAGACATATCCACCAATACAGACATACACGTGAGCCCACTGATACAAACATACACTTGAGCTCATCGATACACACACTTGAGTTCACGGATACAGACATACACGCAAGCCAGCCAAAACAAATAAAAGTAGTGTTGGAGTGGCTTTGACACTCTTCGTTATGACTCCAACCTTACACCAGATCCAGTGCTAAGGATGTAACTGAAAGCCGTGTTCTAAACAAAGGGTTGGAAGCCCCCCAAAGAAAACCAAAACATGATCTGCAGCCCCAAATGGGGATCCTCTGAGCCAGAGCTCTGTCTGCCTCCTCCCCACACCCCTGCAGGGTAGGGGATGGAAACCACTGAGCCATCCCCACCTCTGGCCCCAAGAGACTGCAAAGAAGACAGTGTATATCTCAAGATCCCAGGATGTTTGAAGATAGCCCTGGTTGCTGCTCTTGGGGACTGTGGAGGGGCGAAAGTCATAAAAGTGGGTGATGGGGAAGAGCCACAGAAGATGGAGGAGGGCCAGGGATAGCTCTGCTGTGTGTTAAACCTTCTCCTTGAAGTGTGGCCAGCAGGGACAGGCCGCTGCAGCTGCATCCTATTAAACACGCCCATGTTGCCAGCTGCCTCCCTCCCTGTGAATCCAAGATGCCATTGGACCTGTGTGCCCAGTCTCTCTGCAACCAGGCAGCAGGGTGGGAGTAAGCATAGGGGAGAGAGAGAGCGAGAACAAGCAGAGCGAGCGAGCGAGAGAGAGAGAGAGACAGAGAGAGAGAAACAAAACAAAAATAACCTTAGACAACTATCGTGAGTTCCCCAAGGGGAATGTTTAGCATTTGAAGACTTTTATCCCCTTAAGTATAAATGTAAAAGCTGAATGCCAGTAAAGTGCAAAGGAGAGTCAGATCTTTTTCCAGAAAATCTAAAAGTCATGCCCAAGCTCCTTGTTGCTGTGGTAGGCTTGAAGGGGTGGCCCTTTTCTGTGTAACAAGGACATTTTAGCTACTAAAAGTCCTCTGAGTCAGCCAGGCAGGGCCTATCTGTGCAATCCAATTAAAAAGCCATCAAACAGTAAGATATTTGTAATTTGCTACAGCTACAGGAAGCCCAGCGGCTCTGTTTGTAGGAACGGCCAGTGTGTCAGAAAGGGTCTGGTCCTAAGTCGGCTGATGCCTACTGTCTGTGATAGTGGTGGAGAGGCACAGACAGGATGATCCCTGGAGTCTGCTGGTAACGAGTCCAGTCAAATCAGTGAGCTCTAACGAGTCCAGTCAAATCAGTGAGCTCTAAGTTAGTGAGAGGCCCTGTCTCAACCTGCTCTCCTCAGGCTGATGTCCAGGGTCCACCTCCAGCTTCTGCACATGAACATACACATGTACACGTGCACACATCCACAGTAATACATACACACGCACACATGCACACACATGCACGTACACACATGCATGCACACACATACATAGCAGGGGTGGGGGGGACCCTTAAAAATTTGTTAAAATTTTAGCCATGGCAGTGGTGGTGCACACCTTTAATCCCAGCACTCGGGAAGTAGAAGCAGGCAGATCTGTGTGAGTTCGAGGCCAGTCTGGTCTACAGAGTGAGTTCCAGGACAGGCTCCAAAGCTACACAGAGAAACCCTGTCTCGAAAAACAAAACAAAAAGAATTGGTTAATATTTTAATTGAACTATGTGAGAACAGCTGTCCTGTGTAGGCATGAATTGTAGCAATATCTCAATAGATATTATTCTTCTATGCCTTTGTCTGTTTTGTTTTGATTTCTGCAATGCCTTGGCCATTCTTAAAGAAGAGAGTTAACATAGCTTGGTTGGAGAGCCAGGACAGCCCAAGAGCAGGGCGCTGGCATGGACCTGGACCTGGCTTCTGGTGAGGTCCTCATGCCACATCTTAACCCGGTGGAGGGTAGCATGGTAACACCAGCACAGAAGTGCTAGCTCAGGGTCTCCCTCCTCCTATAAAGCCACTAAAGCCATGATGAGATCCCCAGCCTAATGACGTCACCTAATCTTAATTGTCTCTCAAAGGCCCGTAGATCATGAACTCTACCTGGGCATTAGGCGTCCACCGCCTGGACTTAGAGAGGTACAGCCATACTGTAGAGTATGACAGTGACCGCCAGGTGGTCCGTCACCTGACCAGGTATGAGCCATTCTCCAGCAGATGCTAAGAGGGTCACACCCTTGGGAGTGGAACCCAAGAAGGATCGCACGAGGAAGGTCCCAATCTCCTAAGGGTGCAGATGGGGAAACCAGGACAGCACTGGGGTTCACAGAAAGCTAGGAAGGATAGGAAAGGAACCTGGATATCTATCTTTCATTTCTAATTTAATAAATAGCTTTCATTAAAAAAAAACCCTCATCTTAATTTTCATAGGAAATGTGGAAGAACCTTTAAAAAAATTTTCATTTGTTCAAGCCCATTCAGTGAAGAGGACTTTCCAGCTGAAGTAGAAAGCCTCAGAGGCGTAGGTAGCCACCTCTGGGCAAAAACCCTCCTGGCCCGGCTACATTCTGGAAACAAGCTATAACAAGTGCAAGCTCACGCTCCTCAAGCTCCCGGGAAGACAGGAGCTCCCTCCCGAGCGGAAGGCAAGGCTCGGCTGCACGTTTTCCCAGAATGTTGACCGTTCACACAACTGCCCCTTCACTCACCCACAACGCACACGCCTGCGTGGCGGGAGGGTCTAAAACTCGACCTGCTAACAGGCCAGAGTCCCAGGTGCTTGAAACAAGTAGCTCAACGTGGAATCTAAGTGATTTATGAACCCCCTTTTTGAGAAGCCCACACCCTAAAATAGCTTATGCCCACAACGGAAGGTTGTAAGGAACACAGAAACGTCCATCGAATCCAGAAGCACATCCTGATTTTCCACCTGCATTTCGAGTCTGGCTTACACCTGGAGTCTTCCTTCTTAACAGAGCCACTAAAGATCTTCTATCCCTCAAATCTATGAGTAGAGCCATGGCCCCAAGGCTTTCTGGCCTCTGTCCCTAATGCAATAACTGAACGGGCTTGAAAGCAAACAGTCCCTGATCGTATTGGCAGACTGGGCCTTTTTCTTGCAACATCTGCAATAAAAGTGGCAGGTTACTTTGGGCTGATCTTCTGTGATCCCTATCTGTGGTCCTCAATTACAATTACAGCTCCAGGACCCCAGGATGATCAAAGCCAGTAGAAAGTGTGTGACTGACCCAGAGGGACAGAAGCAGCAGCAGGTGAGTTTGACACTGCCGGGTATCCTTAAGCATGGAGCATTTTCCTCCAGAGGCAAGGAGTCATTCAAATGAGTTAGCATCTCTGCTGTTCAGACTGGCTGGGGAAGTCAGCAGCAGAATCAAGGCTGGGGGGTCTGAGGACACAGCCAAGTGCCACACCCTACACGGGGACCTCACGTCATCCACGCTGGGACACATTCATCCTCATGAACCTTCCTGTGAGACAGAACAGTGAGACAGCCCATTTCAGACACGGGCTGAGAATTACAAATACAGGGCTCACTGAATGCCTGCTCCACCCATGCCCACTGCCTCTCACTATGTGGAAGAGAAACCCAAGGCCAGGGAGGTTCGATGATGCACCCAAGGTCACAAAGAGGTCAAACAATGTGTGCCTCCTTGAGTTAAGAGAAAAATATGAACAGAAGTTCAGTGAGGTAATGTGTGAGGCCAGAAAAGATTTCATTTCTGTGCCAGGACATCTTGGGACTGTGAATTACACCCCAGCCCCCAGGACAAGATGAAGGCCGCGGGACCCCTCTTAGGGGAAGTATTAGTTAATATAAGCAAAGTGGTCAGATACAAGCCTAGACTTAACTCTCTAGCCATGACTAAGCATTCACAGTTTACTGGGGACGCATGAAGGAAGGAGCAGGAGAGCTGGTGGGGAGCTGGCCCTCCCTGGGCATAAAGCATAGGCCTGCCTGATGCTCTTTTAGGGCTTGGCCCTCATTCTTCAAAGAGAAGAATCCAAGAGTATTTATTACACTGCTCAGGAGGTACCCAGGGTCCCCCAATGCCCTTCCCTCTCATAGGGAGCCCAGGCTACTTTCAGTATCTTCTTTGAGTGGCGCCAGACACAAAACAACCCCTCAGGAAATACCTAATGTTCAGGGATTTAACACACCGGGGACGTGGGTGAGGCAACCAGACATGCAAGAGTCCAAGACTCAACAGTTTCCACTTAGAAATGAAAGGGGTCTCCCTTTTGAATAGGGGTGGGCACACTGGGTGGCACAGCCAGCTTTCTGATGGCCTCCTTAGCCTCGTCCTTTTCCTCCACTCACATCCGGGTCACTCTCCAAGATAAAGGGCAGTACAGGACAGAGTGGCACCCTGGAACTCTGGGGTAAGACAAATAGAGCCTCCGACTCTGTCCTCACTCTCTGCCCCCCCTTCCGGGTCTCAGTGTCCTTCCATAGCGGTGAAGAGGGCCAGGCCAGGCCGCACCGTCCCGGCTGAGGCCAGTATTCCCATAACTCACGCTCTCCTTTCGCGCAGCGGCAGCAACGCTCAAGAACATTCCACGGGCAGGGTGCTCCTAGGTGAACAGGCCGGCTTTTGTGGCTCCCCTCGGAACCTGAAAACCACAGACCCACGGCCACAGCTACACGGAGTCAACAGTGCAAGATGTCTACACAGCTTCTGTTGACCCACGGCTTAAGACACAGAAGTCACTCTTCGCACGCGTACAAGGCCCATTTGTGCGGTTCTCAGCCAGGTTGGCCTTGCATCGCGGCATCTGAGACTCTGGCCCAGGTACCCTGGACGCTGTGTGTATACAGCAGGGGTGCTAGCGTGGTTTAGACACACATCCTCTATTCTGCCCGGGGAGATGGAAGCAGGCAGGAGAAGTTGCCTGGGGCACTGACCAGACAATGGATTCACCATCCTGTTTCACTAAAAAAGGAGAGGTGGAGACTTAGACACAGATTAGAGTTTTTCATTCACCTGTGTCTGTGTGCAAGCTTCTCACCTCACACCCAGGACGGAGAAACCAATTCAGAGCCCTGTCACCGATAACCCCACTCTGTCCACATCAATAGAAAGCTATTAGGAAGCATTCAGTGTGTGTGTGTGTGTGTGTGTGTGTGTGTGTGTGTGTGTGTGTGTGTATGTGTGTGTGTTGGGCCCACCTGAGGGGGCGGGGCATATGTGAGCCACAGTGCACTTGTGGGTGTCAGAGGGCAAACGTGGGTCTCCTTCTTCTTTGCGTGAGGGAGGGCACCTTTGTGGTGCTGCTGTTTGCGTTGTGTGCGTCAGGCTAACATTGTGTGCGTCAGGCTAACGTTGTGTGCGTCAGGCTAACGCTGTGTGCATGGGACTAGCTGGCCAGCAAGCTTCCCATCTTGCCATGGGAACGCTGGGACTACAGACATACATTCGCTAATTTGGCACACTACCCACTGAGCCACCTCTCCCGCCCAAATTGAAGCTTTAAGTTCTGTATATCTTGTCACTTTTTTTTTTTTTTTTAATGTGAAAAGTGGTATGGGATACATCCAACCAAACTGACAGTTTGCCAATGAGGTGGCACCAGGTCCCCGGAGTGTCTGGGGCTGTTAGTCACGTCCACCATCTTTGGTTTGAGTATAACAGGTGGGACCTTAGCAGGAGCCCACAGGCACCCAGCCCTCTGGATCTTCCACTGAGTCCAGACCAGTGCTCCCCAACATGGATACCCTCTCAGAATGACCAAGTGGCTCAGTGCAGATTCACAGCCCCCCAATCCAAACCCTCCCCTCAGGCTTGGGAATCCTGCCTTCTGAAGGTCTCTTGGGTCTAGGAACTGGATTGGGAAGAAGAGTGGACGAGCCACCCCTGTGTGCGCTTAGACATAACCGGCAGCGGCGCCTACTCCTTCACCCGCCTTCACACCGACTCCAGGCAGTTCAGGAACAAAACAAGTGCTCTCTGTCCTTCCCTGGCTAGCGGGTGTCCGTCAGAACCCGACAGCCACACAGATGCCGGGCCCTGTGCTCCTCCTGGCTGTTTCCTCTGCCATATCTCTGTCCTCCCCACTGGAGTCCATAATACCACCTTACCACTTTGACACAAGATTTGCTGTGTCAAGGTTCCAGGTCTTGAACCTTGAGCTATTTGTGGGTCACCTCAGTAGGTCTTGGCTTCCACATCTTCTCAATGGGAGTTGAAACAGAACCCTGAGGGATCAACAAGCTGATGGAAGAGGGGGTTCAAGGCAGAGAGAGCACACACTGAGTGCTTAATACACACTGTTGTCGGGCTCAGGAGGGTGTGGGAGCTCCCCGCACCCCCAGGGTATAATGCATGTGAACGACTGTTCTCACACTTGCGTTATTGAAGAGCACACTGATGCCCACTTGTCACCCACCCTGTGGTTAAAATCCTAGCCTGCTGGCTTTCTGATGACAAGAATGGATTATTTTTTTTAACAGTGGGTTTTCCAGCTCCCCAGGCGACAGACAGAGAGACACTAGAGTCAGCAACTCCTGAGCCCTGAGGAGGAAGAGCGCCACAGAAGACCCAAGGAGAAAGCAACAGTCTCCACCCCTGGCCTCCGTGCAGGTGAAAGCCACGCCCACCACACCCTCCCTCCCTCCCACCACCATGACAGACTGTCTCTCCTCAAGCAGGAGCCACAACAAACTGCTTCTTGTTGGTTGCATGGCAGTGACAGGGAGCAAAGGGGACTTCTCAGTTCTGCTCGCTGAAGGAATGGCGCTGGTGCTTGGGAAGTGCTTGACAGTAAATCACAATGCCCATCTAGAGTGAACACAAACTCCAGGTGCCCTTTGGCCGTCCAGGCTGTATTTCTGGTCCATTTCCCACGGCTCCTCAGTCATTTGGCTAAGGGACTATATCAGATGTGAGCTGTCACATTGTCCTGATGAGAGAGGAATGGTACAACCTAGGGATAAGAAGCTGCAGGGGTTTAAAGAAAGAAAAGAGCCCCCAAAGGGAATGGTCCTATTAGGAGGTGTGGCCTTATTGGAGTAGGTGTGGCCAAAAGGAAGTGTGTCACTGTGGGGGCAGGCTTTACGGTCTCATATGCTCAAGCTATACCCAGTGTCATAGTTTACTTCCTGTTGCCTGCAGATCAAGATGTAGAACTCTCTCACACTGCCATGTCCTGCCATGATGATAAAGGACTTAACTACTGAAGCTGTAAGCCAGCCACAATTAAATGTTTCCTTTATAAGAAGTGCATGGTCATGGTGTCTTTTCACTGCAACAGAAACCCTAACCAAGATAGGAGCCAAAACCTATCAAGCCAGCTTTGGTATCAAGTTGCTACTTCCTACTGTGCAATCCTCAGCAAACCACGTCCCTCTCTGATGAAACCACCCTGCTGCAGACTACAGGGCAGCATACACATGCGTACTGGATTCAGGGCACTCAGCAGGCATTGAAGACGTTTCACTAAACACAAATAACATTTGTCCTTTGAGAACAGAACAGTGGGCTCACTGATTAGATGACATTGGTGGATGAACTCAGACTTTGTCATCTTCTCGTCTCTAAGATGAGAGTCCCCAAGATCACAGGGACTGAAGGGCCTGTATGTGCTGTCCGGGCATCTTCCATGCCACACACAGCTGCTTGTATGTTCTGTGTGTTCAACAAACATTACTTATTGGGGTTGAGGGTGGGACTCGGGGGGGTCTCAAGTACACAGAGGATGATTAGCACATCCTCCACCCAGTTCCAATCATCATCACCACCTATGTTCTTGTCAATTCCTGCCAAAATGGTGAGCTTCCAAGTGTATGAACACCTCTTCCTCACTGCTGTACGCCTACCATAAAATGCCTGGTACGGTCTTTTCAGAGGATGGCAAGAAAGGGCTCTCTTTCTGAGATTACCCCATCTCACCAGCACCCCCTCCACCCCAGTCCACTGAGTTACGTCCTGATGATCACACAGTGGTGGGCCATAGCGATGACAAGAAGCTCAGTACCACAAGGTAAGAAGAGAATGTCCTGGAGTGTGAAGGGTTTGCAGATGGTAAAAGTCCGAGCCACTCACACACTACCAGAGGGAGGGGGCGGCCTGTGAAATGCTCTGGATGAGTCAGCTTTCTTTACCACCACCACCACCACCACCACCACCACCACCACCACCACCACCACCACAACAACAACAACAGCCAGGAAGGCAGTAAACAGGCATGGAGGAGGGGGGACACATACCCACGCCCAACACTGAGGAAACTGAATCTCCTGGCTGTATGTGGCGGGGTAGCCGTCTGCCTTAATCCAGTTCTGCCCGAATCGGCTCCAGAGTGCACACTCGATACTTTTCTCACTTGAGGTGACAACCATGCAGACGCAGGGGATGTGTCTGCTCCACGGCAGACAGCTGTGTTGAGAGCGGAGACCGTCAACTGCTTCTGTCTGTTTAGCCATTTAGCAGGATGTGCTGCAAGGCTGCTCAGATGACCGAGGGCCTTGGTATACATGCTTCTCCCAGCAGGAACGATGCTGCAGAACACGGAGCTGCACTGTGTGGGACCCTCCAAAGGGAGCAGACACGGCGGGGCCAACGGTACCTCCAGATCCCACGGGGGTCCCCAAACCTCTGACTGCCACAGCCAGTCACTCAACAGTGACAAGAGCCACAAGAGCTGGTGCCAGTGGTTCCTGAAGATACAGGCTGGAAAGCTTTGAGAGGTACCATGAAATTAGGACCCCAAACTCCTCACCTGCGCTCTTCCAATCTGTTGTCTCATTTCAGACATAACAGTTCAGATTCAGACAACCTGCACGCTCCTCAGCCTGGTGGCCTGTGACTCCCTCAGTCCCAGAACCCCATGTGTTAGCAAACAGAAGGGGGGGGCATTCTCTAGGGTCGACAGTGCACAGTACCTTCTCTGGAAGACCAACTAAGGAGGAAGAGACTCTGGTCACTCATGGTCCCTATGCAATAGGGGATTTTATTATTGTACCCGAGCTGCCTGCCCTCTCTGTTCCTCTAAACAAATCCAACAGCTTCTAGTTATTGTGTGCCCTTTGAGGGACTCGGCAAGTTCAGGTGAGTTCTTCCTATGATCTCTTCCAGAGGCCTATAAGGCTTAAAGTCGGGAACAAGGAGTTACAAATTTCAAAGGATTACCTTTGCAACAAATGGAGGAAAGGGTTGTGTGTGTGTGGGGGTGGTGGTGGCTGTGTGGGTATTGAAAAAAATCCCCTGCACGCCACACCCAAAGCTCCCTGAAAGCTGCAGGCCCACAGGTGGCCTTGGTGCAGTTTCTCCTCAGCCCAAAACCTGACGGGATGAGGAATGGCTTCCCAGCAAGAAAAAACAAGTATTTCTACACAGCCGTTGAGTCACAGTAATAATGGCTGTGAGAGTCTAAAATTATTTCCAGTCTGAGCAGCTTTCATTTTCTAGACAAATCACCTCTGTGCAATTCAAAAAAAAAAAAAAAAATGAGAATTTCACACAAGAGACAGCAACGGCTGCTAAGGTGTTGGAGACAGGACTTAGGGGAGGGATGAGAACAGGAAGCAGTTCACCAAGAGCAGGAAGCCTCGGGTTCTCGCCTCCATTTCTGCCTCCTCACGGTGTGCCCAGCCCAGGGACCAACCTCACCTGCTCCAGGAAAAGACCCCAGAGACTGAGGAGAATAAGGCAGTGACGGCTGTATTGCGGCTAACTGAATGCCACCTATGCCACAGCTACCACACTTTCTGTGCCCGTCTTCCGAGGGATCCTCTAGCCCTGACGATGGCGGCTGCTGGGGCTTCCTGGGCCTTTGGCGATTTCAGGACAATCTATAAAGTCTCAGAAAACACAGAGGCCTCGGAGGCCACCTCGAAGAACATCCCAGGATGGAAGTTGAGTGGCATCTGCGACTGGGGGCTACTCCTACCACCTCCTGCCACCAGAAGCCTTTAGCTCTGCTTTGGTCCGCCATCATGAACTCTAACCTTCTGGAACCATAAGCCCAGTTCAACACTTTTGTAGAAGTTGCCCCAATTGGTCAGGGGGCTTTACCATGGCAGTAGAAAGATAAGTAAGACAGCACTGAGACCCTACAGGATCCACCCCACATTCGCTTCCCGCATTGCAATCGAGTCCCACCCTTCCCTCAGCGTGCTGAACTCACTCCCACTTACAGGCTACACGCTGGCCTACCCTTCACCTACTTAGTCCCTGCTACAAACTACCTCTTCAGAGAGTGCTTCCTCTGCCAGCCCTTCTAAGGTAATCTTCCCGCCGTCACTAGCACTGGCAATGGTACTCTTACCCCAGCAAAAGTCAGGTTACACACTGGGAAAGTGCTAACTTACAAAAGCTGACTTCCCCTCGGAGATGGAAGTTCTCTGGAACAGAGTTTTGTCCATTTATCACACTGTTACCTCCTCAGAGCCTGAGGTGGACCTGGCCACGGGGGCCAAATGCCCAAGAAACAAGCGGCAGAATTACTCACTTGTGAGGCACTTGCTGCATATCAACTATCGTGCCAGGTTCTGAGGACACAGATTCAAAAGAAAAAACACCAACAAACCAGAAATAGATTATCACGCGCACACACACACACACACACACACACACACACACACACTTACATACACATAAATTTTTTTTAAAAAATTAAAGGAAGTTCAAAGACATTCTCAGTTAATGGCAAATCTGAAGCCAGCCCGGGTTTCCTGAGACCCTGTCTTGAGCCCCTTCTTTCAGGAAGGCCTTTCTTGTCCCTTGCAAAACCCATCTGTGTCCATCCCCCAGCCTCAGCAGCACTGGGATCCCAGTGAGTGGAGCCACCCGTGAGTGCTGTCAAGGGCTCTAGTTTCCAGACTGTGGCGGAGTTTTATCCCACCCCCATTCCCAGGATTCCCTGCCCTCAGCTCACAGTAGGCACCACCTCCCTTCCTGCCCATCAGGACCTCCTACCCAGCCAGCAGCTGGGGAGTAGACTCCCAGAGGCTGTCTTTGTGGGACTGCCAGCACTCCACCTGTAGCTCCGAAGGACCGGTTTCCTGCCAGCTCCATCTGCCTGAGGGACAAGCTGTTCAGTGGAGTGAGAGCTGGCTCTGGGGAAGACAGACGTTTTAATGCTATCTGTCACAGCTTGAGATAGAACCCAGGCTCTCCAGCACAGCTGTAGGGGACTCAGGGTGGCTGAGTAACCCCTTCCAGAGCTCATTGGCTAGGAGCAATTAGGTCAAGATTCAAACCAGCTGTTGCTCTGAGGCCTCCGTCTTCGTCTATTACATCAAAAACACGGCTCAGAAATCAGATTTTCCCTCTATTTTTTCCATCCTTCCATTCTTGTGGCTCCCATTCCACCCCACATATCTACTGATCCCCACTTTCTTACTGCACGCATTCATCACATGTGTGTGTGTGTGTGTGCTTGCATGTATCAGTGTGGACATGCACATGCCTCGGCCCACACCTGGACATCGGAAGACAGCTCTGGAAAGTAGGTTTTCTCCTTCAGCCATGTGGGTCCCAAGGATCAAATTCAGGTTGTCAGGTGTAAGAGCAGACACTGTGACCTGCCTGATGAGCCATCTTGTCAGCCAGAATCTGGGTTTTCTATTAGTCTAGTTACCCCAACTTCACCCCACCCCAAAGCCCAGTGCTGCCTCAAGCTCCCTTTTCCTCTGGTCCTGTAGGGAACAGTGGACAGACCGGGCATCTGCACTGCTTTGTTTGCTGTTACTTTAATAGGATATCAGGAGCTGACTACCTCAAGAAAAGTCACTTATTTGGCTTGAAATCCTGGAAGATAAAAGCGGGGGACTGAACGGCTCCATCCCTTTGGCCTCTAGTGAGGCCTCTAGCGAACCACATAAAGCTGGCAGGAATAAATGCAGAAGCTGGCAGGCTTCCTCCATCTGACCATGTGATGATATCTTCAGTTACCAGGCAGGAAGGCCTCTGCCATCATCACATGCCGGCTGGCACTGCGTGCTCTTGGACTCAGCCTCCAGAACCATGACCTGCATAAACTTCTTTATAAGTTACCCAGTCTCAGGGATTTTGTTATAGCAACATCAACAAAATGATAATAAAATAAATAGATAAATGGCCAAACACTGAGAAAAGTCAAAAACAAAAAACAGGCCATCAGGGAGCTACTTACTTTAAATTTGGAAGGAAAAGTTTTTCTGGGGCATTGGCAGTTCTGAGATATGATTGAAAAAAAGAAAGCTAAACAAAAAGCCAGCGGGAAAATGGGGGAGCAAGGCCTAAGGCAGGAACACGTCCCTATTTTCATCTTGTCACACCAAAGTGGCATGACATCTCGGGTCTCGTGACTCAAGTGTGGCCGCTGGGAGCAGCAGCAGCGCCTATAAGAACAACTCAGAAAGGCCGAGGCTGCCAACCCCAGATCCACCTACCCAGCAGCCAACGCTGAGCAGACGGCCTGACGAGGCAGGCATTCCACAAGAAAGTTAGACACGCTCTCGCCCCCACGCCAAAACGCTTGTCGAATGAGTAAACTAATGCTTTGCACAGCAGGTTTTCGATTCTAACCCCTTTTAACAACCAGACATCCGGGGGGCCTCCTGTGCCAGACATGCAAGGTGTCAGTCATAAAGCCGCTGACTGGCAGCTATCACAAGGCAAAGGAGAAGGTGGGTCTCCTTCAGTATCAAATGGCCCCTCAGCTGTTAACACCCAAGAGCTCCCAGCCTGAGCTGTTCCATCCCTCATGGCTTCCCCACAGCCTCCCGTGAACCTCCAGATTCCATTACAAGCCCCTAAGTGGCTATCAACCCTACAGAGTGTGTTTAAAAATACTCTTCTCACTCGCTAGGTCTCCCCACCACCGGATCACTTCGAGGAATCAAGACAGCCTAGATTAGCAGAATATGTAAATCCTGCCTCTTCATCGAGCCTGGCTGCATCAGGCTGGCAGGGCACGGGCCAAGGAAGAGGAGGGCGCGAAGAAGCTCGTCGCTTTTGCAAGATATAAGATTGATTGAATCTGGGCATCCCAGCTACAAGAGCAGCAGTTCTAGCTCCTGAAGCTTCACGACTCACACCGCATGCCCATTTCATGGTTCTGA